>NC_137108.1:22198253-22390753 GCF_949357685.1 Gobio gobio | reverse complement strand
CATTCATCTATCAGAGAGTGAGAGTTTCATTAAAAACTCCCAGCATGTCTCAGGAAGGAAGCACCATCAGCAGGGTCGGAGCGGAGGAGGGTGTTCTCGTCTGTGAGGGAGCTGCAGGCATATACAGCGTGCAGCTCCAGACTAATGTATCAATTCCAGAGCCAGTCGGAGTCAGAAGTCAGGGCACCTTACATCTCTCTGGAATTAGCTGCCACACCAGCAGCTTTTCACATTCAGATCAAGAGAAGAACTGTAATTCCTGTCATGAATTTATGCGAATAAATCTTGATCACAGCTGTCAGCTTCAGAGTATAATTTTGCAACATGTTTACTTTTACAATTTAAACTTTCTGATTAAAGATTCAGCCTTTCATGTTAGATATAATATGTTACATAATCAGACACCTCAACACCTCTGAATAGACGTCTCCAACTCCTGTGAGGACAATGACGCAAACTCTGAATCAACACGCACCAGTGCTAAATGTTTCTATATATCCTAATCATTTGTTACAACATGTATTCTTTACCTCAGTGAGCTCATTGTTTTTCCCTTAAATTGATACATTGTAAGCTAACTGCGTGATATGTGCATTTCTGAAATACATAACTTGGACACAGTCACCTCTGATAAGAGATCACTCTAAATTGTACTAGATGCATGCATGTATTGTGAAAAGTGCTATACGAATAAATGTGAATTGAATCATAATGATCATTGTAGCTAGTCTGAGCCTGTAAAAACAAAAATTCTTCAAATCAAAAATATAATGTGCACTATTCCATTTAGATTATACATAAAGAGCACAGTTTAAACGCATGAAGATATAATGTTAACTAAAATAAAGACAGATAGGTAAATGCACTAGACTCCCGTGTTATTATAGTTGACCTAAACTAGAAATATTTTTTGTTATTTGAAATGAAATAAATAAAAATAAAAAATAAAAATATATATACACATTTCAGCAGGTTGCCATAGCAACATTTCTCATTTTCATTTAGTTTAACTTGATGTACTAAAATAACTAAAACTAAAATAAAAATTAATATTTAGATTATAGACACATTAAACAAATTGAATAATAAAAATGATAAAAAAAAACAAAATTACTAGAGCTTTAACTAAAATTTAAAAAAGAAAAATTAAAAAACATAAATAACTATCTAGAATAACTATACATCTATAGAACTATATATATATCTTCAATTCTAAATAGTTTAGGGCCCAACTCTTACTATTAACTAGTGGCTTATTAGCATGCATATTACTAGGATATTGGTTGTTTATTAGTACTTATAAAGCACATATTAATGCCTTATTCTGCATGCCCATAATCCTACCCAATACTTAAACTTAACTAACTTACTAATCATTAATAAGCAGTAATTAGGAGTTTATTGAGGCAAAATTCATAGTTAATAGTGAGAATTGGACCCTAAACTAAGGTGTGATCGATAACACTGCTAGGCTCTACAAGTTTTGGTTGCATAGAGCAGCACTCCCACTATTTAAAACGTGATCGTTTACTTCCATCTTGTGGCCATTGGGTTACTACACATTCTCAGAAATCAATGAAGCAGCGCTGCCATACTGAGGTGGGAAGTAAAGAGAGAGACATTCATTTATTTTAGTAATCACATTTACTCACTCAGTGGATGGTAAATGGGTTTATGCTTCCCTTGAAGCCGCACTGAGCACATAGAGGCGATCTTTCCTGGAGGCTGCATCCTACCGTCTATTAGGAACCAGGATCTCGCAAAGGTCGCCCATTGCTTATGGGAAAAAGAGAAAAAAACATTTATGCAATGCAAGCTGCCTTTTTCGTTGACTGAACGTAGTAATAATAAAAGTTCAATTGAGATATGATTATGCGTTTAATCCATATGACATCGTCCGGGGAACATTAATGCAGAATGACAGGTCAGTCAGTCCCCGTTCACTTTCATTGCATGGGAAAGAAGATGCAATGACCATAACAGCCCCCATAATATTTTGATTTGTGATCCACAGAATAAACAAAATCACACGGATGTGAAACAACATGAAGGCGAGAAAAATGCTTTTCTTTTTGGGAGAAACTGTTAACCTGTCACCGAATACTTTAGCACACATTTATCACACTTATCTACCATCACTAATTTCCAAGAACGTCGGTACAGACGCTACACTGCAGATATCGAATTTATGCATCTATCCGAATAGATATAACGTTAGGCACATAAATGCAGACATTATACAAATGTCTCACTTCTTTGACCATAAGGCTTATGTTAGCGCAATAGAAAGATCACGCTTTCCATTTAAGAAGCCTTTATAAACGACAGCGGAGCAGTATGACATAAAGCAATAATACCTTACCTGGGCTGATCTCGAAAAACTAGACATTTTACATAAGCATTTGTAAAATTTGACCTCAATGTGGTTGTAGTAGTACAGCAGCAATTTACGTCCCCCACGAACAACAGGTTAAATATGTCGTTCCTTTTCTATAGTCATACATTTATGCTCTCAGATAAAATATTTCACTTTGCTTATGTAATTTAAATAACAATAAATATATAATGATATAATGTAATATAATTCGCCATCAGCACGACGTATTGTTATTTATACGCGTGTTTCAATTCAATCTGTTCCTATCGGCTGTATTTTTTGGTAGCGCGCGCGTCATCGCGAAACGTCCGTGTTGTCGTAAACGCGCGTAAATTTGTTTTCGTACTGAAGTCTGTCTCGTTCTGTAACAAGTCAACATTATTTTACATGAACACGGCAGCATACAGTTATGGACAGATACGTGCTGGTTGTTATAATCAACCTAGAGCCGAAGAGAGATAGTTCTTTCAACGGTAAGAGGCTTTATGATGATAAAACGTCATATCAGAACTGTAACGTAATTTTCAAACTCTCTATTGATGTATTGACACGTGTTGATTTTATTGTAGGGGTTGATGAAACCAAAAAAGTGTTTGATAACCTCAAAAATATTTCTGGCTCGAGTTTAACACGAGTTCCTCTCTTTCCAGGTAACGTTAGGTTTATTCATTACAACCTCATTTGCCACTCCATTTTCCACCAGTTTTAGTGTAAAGTTTGATTTTGTGTTTCTTTCAATCTATTTAGCCTGCTCTCTGAGTGGTAGTCCTGCTCCACAGAGATGGTACTTCGCCATTCAAGCCAGTTATGGTACAACACAGGTAATTAACATATGCATCATTGCTTCTTTGACGTTAAATTGACTACAAGTGTTACAAATTGGATAGGACAAACGTAAATTACAAAGTGATAATGTAGCTATACTAGGGGTTTTCAAACTGGGGTCAGGAATTTTTTTTTTTGGTCAATTGTTCAAGAAAAAATAGTTTAAAAAGTGTAAAAAATACATAAATTATATATTAAAAATAAGATTAAGATGAATTGATTAAAATTAGTAAGTAAATCAAATGGAAATTACACTGTGTGCAGAATTATTAGGCACATTGATTTTCTGATCATATTTTTTTCCCCAGGCACATTTGACCAATTCCAAACCACAGTAATCCTAATAACTACTATTAATTTAGTATTTATTAATGTATAAGTGATATATAATTGCTCATAAAGGCTGGAAATGAAAAACACCTTATATTCAGGTGTCCAGAATTATTAGGCATGTTTTCTTTTACAGATAAATTGAGCCAAAAAAGAGATTTAACTCAGACTGAAAAGTCAAAAATTATTAAATGCCCATGAGAAGGATGCAATACTAATGCAATACTAGACATTGCAGTTAAGGCATGACCATTGGACAGTGAAATGCTCGTTGGGTCAGCAGGGTCAGACAAAAACAGGTGGTGAAGAAAAGACACCTGTTAACTGCAAAAGAATTAAGAATTAAGGTGAAGAATTAAGTGTGAAACCATCAGGAACCCTTTAGTCTCCAGCGCCACCATTTTCCAGAGCTGCAACCTACCTGGAGTCTCCAGAAGTGCAAGCTGTCAGGATCTCAGAGACTTAAATTAAGTAAAGAATCCTAAAAAATGACCCCCACTAAATAAGAATCACAAGCTGAAGTGTTGTAAAATACATGAAGAAGTTTTTTTATAGGCTTTATGGACAGATAGGTTGAGAGTGACTCTTGAAGGACCAGCACCACATCCTCTTGCACCACTGTTTGAAGAATTAATCTTCCAGAATCTGGCAGTACGTTTTGGGAGTTCATTTTTAGTCCATCTCTGCAAAAAGGACTTCAGGATGGTCTAAAATGAACTCCCAAAACTTACTGCCAGATTCTGGAAGATTAATTTTGGTACTAGAGGATGTGGTGCTGGTCCTTCAAGAGTCACTCTCAACCTATCTGTCCATAAAGCCTATTAAAAAAAAACTTCTTCATGTATTTTACAACACTTCAGCTTGTGATTCTTATCTAGTGGGGGTCATTTTTTAGGATTCTTTACCTAACTGAAGTCTCTGAGATCCTGACACCTTGCACTTCTGGAGACTCCAGGTAGGTTGCAGCTCTGGAAAATGGTGGCACTGGAGACTAAAGGGTTCCTGATGGTTTCACACTTAATTCTTCACCTTAATTCTTTTGCAGTTAATAGGTGTCTTTTCTCCGCCACATGTTTTTGTCTGACTCTGCTAACCCAAAAAGCATTTCACTGTCCAATGGTCATGCCTTAACTGCAATATCTAGTATTGCATTAGTATTGTATCCTCATGGGCATTTAATAATTTTTGACTTTTCAGTCTGAGTTAAATCTCTTTTTTGGCTCATTTTATCTGTAAAAGAAAACATGCCTAATAATTCTGCACACCTGAATATAAGGTGTTTTTCATTTCCAGCCTTCGTGAACAATTATATATCACTTATAAATGATTAAATACAAAATGAATAGTATTTATTCAGTTTTATGCTGTTTAAAAAAAAAAAAAAACATTGATTCAAATAAGTATATAATATAAATTAGATATAAATAAATCATTCAAAATTAGATATAAATAATACAAAAAATTAAATACTGAAATGTATAATAAAAAATAAACATAAAATAAATAATAAAATGAGATTAAAATAAATAATAAATATTACATCTAACAGTACGGTACTTAAGTGTGTAGACAAAAAAATAACTTCATAGAAACTATATATTTTCCAATAATATTTTCAATTAGTATAGTATACCATTTAAATTATTTTAAATTGTGTCTTTATACATGAAAATACATAATTATGTATGTGATACAAACACCCATATTTGGGTGCCCATGGCATCTAAAAGATTGAAAACCAATGGTATAGTCATAGTGCATCCGGTCATCCACACACACTCTTTACTGTGTTTTGTCCAGTGGTGCAGCTCGGAGTGGGAGGATCTGTGTTCCCAGCGCAGTGACAGTGAGGAATCAGAGCCATCTGCTCTAGACGGCTGCATCGCTGCCCTTCAGGAGCAAGAGGAACAGATTGTGCTCACAGAGAACCCGTCCCACGCAGAGTGAGAGTTCTGATTGATATTGTCGCCCATAATATATCAAACAACCTTAAAGGACCAAAGAATCAACCATCCATGTTTCACTAATAATTTGATGGCAATCATGAGTTGATCATTGAAAGCTGTTTATCTACATTCCCTTTCTTTATGCCTATTTTTTTATTTAATTTTTAATTTTTTTTTTATCTGTGTTTTTTATTTAAATGATGATTGACTATCATGGTAGACTCTTTGAAGAGGCGGCTGAAGGTCTTCATCAATTAGCAGACAAACTTCCTCATCCAGGTACTATTTTTAACATGAAATGGATTATAAAGTTATTATAGTGATTGTTTCTATATTCTGTCTTGCAATATCTTTTTGTCATGATGTTACTGTTATTACACCATAGAGATGCTTTTGGCGAAAAAAAAACTTTTTATTGTATTGATGTAATGTTTGTTATTGATGGCAGGGAAGTCTTTGCTGGATGTGATTGTGCTATGTGTGGGTGAGGAGGCGGGGTTAAAGGATATGTTGCCTGTAATTGGCTCTTTGAAGCACATGAGGGCGTGGCATTCTGCAAAGATGAGCATGGTCACTGAACACAGTGCAGGGTAAAATCTAATACTCTCCAGTAATATTCTTCATCACTGTTGTTTCATTTGAGAAATAATCTCTATATGTATGAGTCTATATGTATGTATAATGTCTCTGTTTCTCTTCTTTCTGCACTGTTAAGGTGGCAGAAAGCAGCCATGTACCTGGACGCCCACTTATGTTCTCCATCAGTGATTGACAGCTGTGTGGATGGGAGGGAGATCTGGAGAGGTGGACTCCACATTAGAGAGAAAAAGGTACTTTACACTAGTGTTGCCACTAGTGTTAATTTCTTCATCTTTTTTTTTTATTGAGTCTCAGTCTTAGTCCTGTGTCAAATGTGCTTTTTAGCTATATCATCGTTTTTAGTTTTAGTCTCGTAGTCACATTTTCGTCATGCTGCATTGATAATCCCGATTATTATGCTCAAAATTATGTTCACAACGAATGTTGTCAGTTGAGAATTGTTTTTTTTTTGCATTTCATCAGAATTGTTGCACTTTCACCTATAAGCACAAAGCAGGAGAATGTCGACCCATAGCCTATGGTTTATTTTACCTCATCTAGTTTAATAATTTATTATAGGCTTTGTATAGGCTTATTATTTATTATAGGCTATTTATCATATAGGCCTAATGGAAAAATAAGAAACTTCTCAAAAATTTAAAACACTGAAATTCCACATTACTTTAATGTTTTTCTATTAAAACATCAGACAGTGTATTGTCACACAGAGGTAAGTGCAGTTATTCAGCAAACACAATCGCAAGTAGTCGAGAGATCCATGGTTGGATTTATTACAGTTCATCACTGAGAAGGTTTGATGGCAGATTTAATCACACAAACAGCACAAGCTGTTCGTGAGTCGTGAGAGAACACAGACCAACTGAATGACGCTTTAATTTAAGCTGAAAATCTTAATTGGAGTTTTTCTGAAATACAGCTTACTTGTTTAATGGTGTTTTTAGATCATCCGTGTGAGAAAGAGAGCTTGCGTGCACATCGTTGCCAGATTGTAAAATTGAAGTAAAACACCGGATAGAATACATGGTCTTTTAACAGAGGAGCTCTGTTTGGTGGATTTAAATTATTGAAATCTGCAACCGCAAGCTCGAACACTCCTCTTCCCAAACACAGACCCGAGCCTTCCCCCTCCATTTTTTTAAACTACATTTTTGTTTAATATTTTTCTGTGAATGATATTGCATGTTGACACATTTTATTGTTTAATTGACGTTGGCGTATGTCATCTTGTCTTAGTCCTGGAAAAGAAGGTAGTCAAAACGAGCAATTTTCGTTAAAGAAATTAACACTAGTTGCCGTGATACTGGAATTCTTTATTTCGATACGATACCTTGAAAAATATGATTTTTGATACCATGGGGAAAACTGCTTTATATACTGCCATATAGATATTTTTTATTATTATCTGATTAATTTTGTTGCAATAGCTTTCACACAGCACAGGGAGGCTTTATTAGAAACTTTGAATTGACAAAAAAGCCAAGTTAACAGTCTGTAATAAAATAAGAACAAATAAGCAAATAATAGCTCAAATAAATACAATAGAACAAAAAGTTAAATGAAATAAACACAGCTTTAAGCTTTTCTGGGGGGTTCTACAGACTACAGAAATGTAAAAAAATCATTAAATGTAAAATAACACTGGATATTCTTCATTGTAAAAATTAAATACAGTTCATTGCTTACAATTAAAGTTACAAAACTTATTCAGTCAAGAGCAAAGAGTGACTATCTGTCTTTTGTTCTCTGATCAACATGACAGACAGCAGCAGTTTATTAGGCTGCTGTCACTTTAAGAGCTTATGCACAGATATACTGTTACACAAGATGTTTTCTCAACTGTTTATGTTTCAAAACTGACTGTGTTTACCTGAATACTCGTCAAGACGGGCATTTTGACACAATTTTGTGTGTATTTTACTGTTTAAGTGCAGTAAGAGACTATTTGAGACTGTCTGAGCTTTTTGAGAGGCGGCTTTATGTGCGTGCCACTTGTATAGATCAGTGGTGCCCGCACTTTTGATGTGAGTGCGAAACCTGCGGGAATGACTAACGTTATGTGCAATACCTGCTGCAACCCTGTCCTGAATATTGAAAATATTTTTGTCTACATGCACCCACATAAAGACACTCTCAGACATGACCTTGCTTGCTAAATCTGATAGGTACTACAACTTCTCTTTGTGTTTGTGATATGAAGTCTCTAAGTGGCGTCTTAACTTGTTTGGCTACATACCAGGGATGGAAATTAACTTTTTTGTCCACCGGCGACTGTGGCTGGTGGATTTCAAAATCTACCAGCCACTCAATGTTTTTACCAGCCACTTTCTTGTTTTTAACCGATTAGTAATTAATACTACAAGCTCTACAATACTTAAGCAGTTTATTTAATCTCAAGTCTCAATGAAATACTGACATTTTCTCTTTCTCTCTTATACACACACAAACCATGAATTGATATACATTTCATTAAATGAGTAGGGCAGATTAATGGATGTGGCATTTGGATGATTCGTGGTCTTTTATGGCTTCCAGTTTTAGGTTTTTAGTCCCAACAATGAAACTATTATTTTTGGCATCTTCATCTATGTTGACGACATACTAGGGTTGCCACCTTCAGTGTGGCAAAATAAGGGACACCCATTCACGACAATATAAAATTGTATATTATTTTACATTTGATTATTTAATTTATTCCAAAAGAACTCTTTAGTAGCCTATTTGGTGCACTTTAAAGGGATATTTCACCCAAAACTAAAACATTCTGTCACCATTTACTCTCCCTCATGATGTTTCAAACCTGTATGAGTTTCTATGTTCTGCTGAACACAAAAGAAGATATTTTGCAGAAAGTTTGTACCCAGGCTGCTTTGGGGGCACCATTGACTTCCATTGTAGGAATGAATCTTCCTGTGTGTTCAACATAACTAAGAAATGTATGCATGTTTGGAACAACTTGAGGGTGAGTAAATAATGACAGAATTTTCATTTTTGGGTGAACTGTCCCTTTAAGCAGTCATTCTGAACCAGTAATAACTTTTTTGACAATTCTGAAATTCAAAAATGTTTATTTTTTTATTAATTTACTTACATTATGACTATATTATTATGTAATTATTTGTCCCATTTTTATCTAAATATTCTTTTAATAAATGTCAAACTTTATATGGCAGGATTATTTATTATGTATGATTAAAATGATACATTTATAATAACATTAATTAGGCTATAATCTATTAATTAACCTGTCTAAAATATACATAATAATTCTGTCTGCCAAGCTCTGATAATGTATGGAATATTATATAAATATATTATCCATTTAAAAAAACAATAGGCCTATATACCTTTAGAAGCACGGATGTGTGTGTCACATAGACCGGTCTGTCACCGCTGCTGCTTTAAGTCGGTCAATCTGAGCAACTGAAATGCTTCTCTGCAAAGTGTGCAGTTCGCCTGAGGTTCATCACGAGTTACTGGACAGACCCATTGATATCTTTTTTTCTATTCAGCTCTATATTTGGAGATCTTCTTGCGTTCAAACGGCGGACGCGACGCGAGCTCGATAAGTTTTTAAAAAAACGCGCAAGTTTACAGCTCATGTTCTCGAGACTCCGCCACTATGGCAACAAATCCGCTAAAACGCAACCACGCGCAAATTAACTTCTCTACTACTTATTGTGAATTTGATTTGTAACGCCACATTTTTTTTGAAGGTGTGCCTCCTCTAAAAGTGTCTGCCGTCCAGGTGAAACAGTAGGCTATGCTATTTTTATTTACCCGCCCCACGGTGGCCGGTAGGTGAAGCGAGTTTACCCGGAACAACACAAAATCACCCGCATTTGGCTGGTGGCGGGTGCTAATTTCCATCCCTTCTACATACTGTCGGAAGTGAACATTTTGAGGCATGCAACACACTGTGGTCTCTCGTCATTACTCACCGATGTACTGGTGAAACCCAGACGAGATATTATGATATGGCAAGCTTATTATCACTTACGCCACCGGCCTCGCCCCGTTCTCGCGGTCCCTTGGCCTCGACTGCTTGCCACAGGGTTCTATTTGCTTTAATTGTGTCGCGGTGCTCACATTTGGCGTTGACATGTTTTGGTAGTTGTGACGTTTGAAGTAGATTCATCGTCTGCTTTAAATTTACCTGGCACTGGCAGTCCTTTCACAAACTCCATGCTTATTGTAGAAGCATGCATAATTCGTTTATATTTTCACATGGCTCCCTGCATGCAATACTCAATTCTGACTCTTCAATCGTGCCATCTAGTGGTCTGTTATTGCATGACAACCACCACTACAACTGAAAACAGGCAATTTGAGGTAATAAAATGTCAAATTTGAAGAGGTTTCTTTTGCATAACAATATGCTTGACTGTATACTATCCTTTTAGTCTTTCTGCACCCCTCTTTGTATTACTGCCCTCCAAGTTTAGGATCCAACTTTAGTCTATAGTCTAAATATTAGATATATGTTAGTCTATATTAGTCTATATATTTTTAGTTTCAAGGTGTATACTAAACCGAAGAGGGTCATGAGGTTAAAACTGAAGTGTGTAATTTCTGTGCCACTTAGTCATTAGATGGAAAAACTTGAACAAAAATGAGAAATGTTACCGTGGCAACTAAATGAAATGAAATTAAGTTAAAGTAATACAAATACTAAACTGAAACTGATATTCAAGTAATATAAAGCTAAATATAATTTTTTTAATAAAAATAAAAATGCACATAACATTAGTAAAACTTAACCTTCAATTAAAATGAAAACTAAAAAAATAAACACTAATTCATATTATTAATAAATACTGTAATAGTATGTAATTTTAAAATAACTGTGTTTATACTTTAGAAATCAAAGAGAAAAGAATTGCTTTAACTAACTAAAAAAAAAAAAAAAAATACATGGGTCACCTTAAATTAACAGAACCAAAGAGTAACTGTAAAATTCCTTCTGTCCAGCAGAGGGCGAACACTTGCAAGAAATAGTCTGTGAGAGAACAGAAACTCCTACTGATTTCTGAAACCATAAAGACAAAGATGGAAAGACTTAGTAAGTGTGGCCGATTTAAAGAAAACATTTTGATTCAAGGAAATTCTGAGCAGGCAAATTTTTTTGTCTAAGCGGGAAGAGAGCTGTTATACAGCAGAGTGTGTGCTTTGGTTAAGGAAAGACATCAGGACCAGTAAATATCTGAAGCTCTGGTTCTTCTGGGCCAGCCTGAAGGGAATTGTAGGCTTTAATACAGGAAATGAACCTAATTCTGTACAAAAATCATTCATGTTCAGGGTTTTGAGTTTGGATTTCCTGTTCAGTCATTTTGGATCGTGGCTGCTGGCTGCTCAGAGAGCTGGTCAGTGTTACTATGAGAACTACAATCTCCCATTAGCTCATGTTTTTGCATTTTATTAGACTGAAACGTGAATAATTGTATCTATTCCGAGACAGTGCTTGAGCAAAAGTTAGTTTCTGTCACTCTTGTGTTGCTGAAGTATAGACTCTTCTGAATGACGCTTGTAAATCTCTCTTCAGCTCATTCTAAATGGCTTTGTTGTGTTATTCTTAGTTTGTCTCAGAGCTGAAGTTTGAGGGATTCTGTCTGAGAGCTCAGAGGAGAAATCACTGGAGTGATGCGCTGTATCCTCACACAGACCCACAATGCCACACTGATCATAAACTGCAGCATGAGGTGAGCAGCTTCATTTTATTTGAATTTAATTTTTTATTTGAATTTAATTTAAAGATTTGAATGGGTTCTTATTAAAAATGTATCCGTTTTGTGTTTTTTCAGAATGCTTAAATGTTTGAATTTGAAACTAATTCCAAATTCTTTTTAAGTCTTGTTTGTACTATTTCATAATTTTACTGTACCCACCAAAGAGTGCTAAAAAGTAGGGACAGCGTGCTGGGCCTCTATTAGGCCAATTGTCACTATATCTAATGTTCATTGATAATATACATTTTTTTTATTTATTTGGAAACATTAGGTTTTCTATGATGTATTATTGAATATTGTAGTGACCTGTGCTGAGGTTGTTCAAATGTATTTATTATAGTCTTAGAAAAATCTGTAAGAATAGGTTAAAAAAAGTATACATTTTATCTTATGTACTTTGTATCATATGTACTTTGATTGTATCATTAACAAGCAAAATTGTGTTTATGATTTTATAGCTGTCCATTACATTTTACTGTAGCAGTAGCTTTTATTACAAATTATATATATATATATATGTATATTATATATATATATATATATATATATATATATATATATATATATATATAAATATAAATATGTAGTTCAAGTAAAAATCTGAACTTATAGTGGACTTAACCAGGAGGGGGAAAATCCTTACTTTTGAGACAATAACTAAATAATAGAAAGGAATAATGTAAAACAAATAAAACATATTGTTTGTGAATCACATTTGTGACTCTTCAGGTGGCACATTTTGAGTCCGTACTACCCATACCAGAGGAATCGGGAGTGAGCTCTCATATGAAGCTTTTAAAATTTAATATCAAACAGTCCTACTGAAGATTGTTTCACAGGATGATTATCCAGTGCATTTGTGGCCCTGTGAAAGAGGCGCTCTAAACTTTTATATTGGCTGTTTTGCTCTCTCTCTGAATCTCTTACACTCTCGTTCTGTCATAAAAGTGAGAGTGTGCATTGTAATCGTAATGGGTTTTCCACTCTAGATTAATCACATTGGCATTAGTTGGGACTTCAGCCCCTTCAACGGAGCCGATTGCACCCCACAGTCTGTTTACACAGGGCTCGTGCAGAACATTCACTGCCTTTATGCTGATTAGTACCATTAACTTTTTTCTTTTGCGCCCACAGTACTTATGAGTCTTATTATTGTTATGGGCACCGCAATCAATGTGAAAATGGCAGTTCTCTCCTGTATCAGAGTGAGTAAGACATTACCTCCCATCTGCCGCCGCGACCGCACGTCTGATGAGAGATGACAGAGCTGGACATTTATTTAGAGCTCTTCCAGTAATTACAAACACTTAATACTGTAATGTGACTTGGAAGGGTGGAAATAACACTTTCTGAACCTCTTCCTTTTTTTAACAGAAGCCGAAAAATAGATGATTCCATAATTCCACAACAACAAAAAATATTTGACATGATATTGTAGTAATGACAAGTTTTTGGATAATCTAGTGAATTAAAAACGTAACAAATGATGTACTTCATCTCATTTAATTATTTTTTTTGAACGTTTTTTTGGAACTTGGAATAATGTAAACTAGTCCTGCCCATTGCAAATACATCTACCATGGTAGACATTTCTAACTTGTTCATAATTGTTAACGTGATGTTATCATCATCTTCCTTTCCGTCTCATAACTCTAAGGGATTTGGAACAGGATTATTAAGACTACTTAAAATGTAGCTTTAAACTAATTTCACCATGTTGCATCGCACTCATCTTTTCTGTGGGCCCAGAACTACTGAATAATGGAGCAGATCTTTTCAGATTGACTTCCTCTTTCTTTGCTCGGCTTCTCTTGTATAGAAGCTGAAAGAGCTGATAAAGAGTTCGAAATGTTGCCAACTCCCTCTCAGCCTCTCATTTTCCAGCCCAAAAGCTCTGGTTTAGTCCTGCCTGAGCACAAAGCTGATTTTGTTTCAACACTCAGGGGCACAAGCGCCCAGCGGCCCCAAAACAGCTTTAAGTGTTACTCTCCTAATGGCAAATAAACCGTAAAGAGACGTTTTTGTTTCTTCCCATTTGCCAGCTGCTGTCACAGCCAGTAACACTTTAATCTGTTGGTCACAGCCACAACCCTTTGCTTTGCTGAAACTGCTTGGTCATCTAATATTTTCCTTTGGTTCTCTTCCTTAAAAATATTGTTTTGAATAATGCATTACTGATCTACAGTCCCTAGCACATGCCGGTGTATAATAAATATGTATTTTTTAAACTGTTACTCTACAGCTTCGTAAAACACAAAATGTTAATTTCTCTCTGAACATAAATATTTTACGCCTCTGGTTGCAATTGCTGTTGTTTTTTGTGTGTTTTAGGTTTTTCAGTGTTACCAGCCTTTGTTGGAACTGATTCAGCTGGTCAGAGTCACAGACCTCCCAATTCTCCTCCATTCCAGCACAGAGTTTGAACTGTATCTTTCCCAAAAGACAAAAGGCTTCAAACTTGTCAATATTAGTGCATTTTATTTATGCAAAAGTGGCTAACACTCCTCAAAATGATCTCTTGCCAAGAGACACATAACTCTAAATTCATAAAAATATATATGATTTGAATATTTCTATCAGATGCATAATGATTTGCCTCTGCAAAGGTTTATTTAAATTACTGCGGATGCCAGAGAAGACCTAAAGTCTTCTCATATGCATAAACGCTCACTATCATTTGTTTCTCTCAAAAATAAATCTGAAAAGGACATAAGTTTGCCTCTTTTTGTATAAATAACTAATATTTATTTATTAGAGGTGGTGCCTGTATATGGTACTGCATGATTTATTCCATTGTATGGTATATTTATAAGAATTTGGTTGATGATCGGAAAGCCTTAATAATTAATGATGCATAATCTATTTCACATTATGCATTTTATCCAAAGTGACTTCATAAGTATAGAAACTATCGTTCAAATGTGAGGGGTTAGTATACTTAATATATAATTTATTCAGAAAGTCCAAAGTGACCGTAAAGACATGTATAATGTTACAAAAGATTTATATTTCTAATAATTGCTGTTCTTTTCAACTTTCACTGAAAGAATCCTGAAAAAATGCATCATGGTTAACACAAAAATATTAAAGGGTTAGTTCACCCAAAAATGAAAGTTCTGTCATTTAATACTCATCCTCATGTAGTTCCAAACCCCTTAGACCTTTGTTTAACTTTGGAATACAAATTAAGATATTTTTTATAAAAATCAAAGAGCTTTCTGAACCACCCATAGGCAGCAACGTCATTGCAACTTTCAAGGTCCAGAAAGGTAAGCTTAATTTTATGAAGTGATGAGAATACTTTCTGTGCGCAAAAACTGTTAACATGTTATTTCCCCTCTACACTATTCACTACGGCACAGTGTGCTAAAGGGTTAGTGCATGAGCAGTGCTCAGTTCTGTGCAGGTGACGGTAATGGTGGTCTTGTGAAACTTTACCGGGCACTAAATAAAGTTCTCCCCCCCCCCCCAAAATAATGACTTTATTCAACAATTTCTTTTCGTCTGTGATTCTCCTACACTTGATGTAGTAAATACAGTGCAGCGCTTCCGAGTTCTACGGCAGAACGGCGTTAGAACCTGCGTCAGCATCACACACGTGTCGTGGCGCACCGCGTCGGCCAATGCTAAGCCGGCCTTCTGTTGTAGAACTCTGAAGTGCTGCACTGTATTTACTATGTCAACAGTGCAGGAGACTGACACAGACGAGAAGAAATTTTGAATAAAGTAATTACTTTTTGTGTGCAAACCCCCCCAAAATATTCTCGTCACTTCATAACATTAAGGTTGAACCACTGGAGTCACATGGACTATTTAACAATGTCTACCTTTCAGGACCTTGAAATTTTCAAGCCTATGGGTGGTTCAGAAAGCTCTCTGATTTTATAAAAAAACAAAACTTAATTTGTGTTCTGAAGATGAACGAAGGTCTTATGGTTTGGAATGACATGAGGGTGAGAATTTTCATTTTTGGGTGAACTAACCTTTTAAGCAGCACAGCCGTTTTCATCATTGATAATAAGAAATGAACCATTTACTAATTGTAAGATGTAAATAGATAAATAGATAAGTTTCTCTCAATGTCTCACAGTGAACTCTGCACTCAGAGCTAATGATTGTTGAGACGGCATGTTCCTCATGACTGTTTATACTGTAAACTGCGCTTTCATTTTCCTCTGTATATTGTTTCACACCTTGATGTGCTTCTACAGTGGATTGGCTTCCAAATCTGTCAAAGCTAAGCTACTCTTGGACCAACTGTGCACATTGCGTGGAGAGGTAGGCCGTCTCCAACACGATTATCACCAATTATTGTCTTCAGGCCAGATATATACTCTCCCCGACTGAGATGCAGCCAAAGCTGTCAAAAGTCCTCTGAGACTGATGGTTGGATATTGATAACTTGCAACCAACAACATATTTCCCATAGCTGGAACACTAGGGTGACAATGATGAGAAGTGTTTGTTGTTGCAGGTGGGAGCTTTGTTTTCTCTGTCCTGCGTGATAAGCACTGAGACTTTCCCAGCAGCCTCCCAGCTCAGCTCCTGTAAATGGAGAGACTTCATGTCCAAACGTCCCAAGGACTTACCTGGTATGAGCAGTGTTTAAAAAAAAACTGCCTTACACTTTGTTCTGAAGGCTCTTAATATGTATAATTGTACCATGCATATGTGAATGTGCTGCCCAGCGCTCACATCACACGTTGTTAAATTATATGCTGACATTTATATGGTGCAGTTGTCTACTTTTATTTCTGTGTATTTGCTAGTGTGCTATTAACTCTTCATCCTTCCAGTGCCTGATGTGGAGGTAAAAGGTGAGAGAGGCCACTACCTCTTCTTGATGCAGGGGGCGGAGTCAGGAGGCTGCACAGCGCGAATGATACACACAGCCAATCAGATCAATGGAGCCGCTGCCCTGGCAACGCTTAATGCCCTCATCAGGGAAAAAGTTCCGCCTTCCTCAGGTATGATTACCAATCATTTAAATGCACAGCCGATGTCCGCATGAATATGCACAAATGCAACAGTACGCCTTTGAGCATAGTTATAAATCAATATGTACTCTTGATTGAGAGAACTAATATGGTTCTTCTAAACTAAGTTGGGCCCCGTGGCGTTCAAGAACCACATTTATTACAGTCAGATTAAACCCATACAACAGTCATCTATCACAGCAGCAGCGGAGGCCACCTGGACGTCACCAAGATGACACAGAGGAGACATTATACTCCACTAAGACCGGAACTGCTCAGTTCATAAATGTAGAACACATTACTTTTTCTCATTAATATGATTTTTGAAAACACTGGATTGGAAAGAACACAGCCAGACTTAGTCTTGTTTATAAACCACCGTGTTCCTCTCAAAAGCAACAGTTTGGTATGTAAAACTTCAGACCTTATCAAGTTAAACACTTCAAGTCCATATTTTTTTCGATAGAGCAAACCGAGGACATTTGGTCCTGGACAAATTTCCAAGTAAACAAACTCTGGAATATGATAAGGATGTAGGACATTTTCTCCTCACAAAAGATATTTTCCCCTTGCTTTTTCCCACTTTCCCTTTTGCAATATAATGAAATTTAAACACTTTTTGGCTATTTCATGTAAAGTATCATTCTTGCACTGCCTTGATTAACAACTATTTGTAACTCATGTAATCAGGTGATTTGTGGTTCACTACTACTCGTAATAGCTCTTTGTACAGGGAGAATGGCTGTATTTTAAGCCCACCGCTGGAGACCTTTGTTGGGGTAAATTACTGCTCTTGATCAGAGAATGCGTGGGTTTGCTTGGATCCTCCTGTGGAGAGCAGAAATGTGTTACACCAGATCCATAATTCAACCAGGCTTGATAACTAAAGGCCACTGCTTTTGGGCGAGCGGTTGTTTGTTGTGCCCAATACAGCAATTCAACATTGGGATTACTTTGTTTGTCCAAACAATGAGAATTTTTTTTTTTTTTTTTTTTTTTTACAACTGTGTCCTGGTGTCAATTACAGACATATCATAACATATGAATAAAATCTAATTTAAAAAAAAAATCTCTAAACAATGTAATGACATGGGGAAAAAAAATTAAATAAAAAAAAAACATTTTTAATTTTTTTTCTGGGTCCCAGGAGGATATAGACCAAAACCACTTTTTGTACCAGGCTGTAAACTTTTTCTTCTTTTTTTTTTGCTGTAAAGTTGGCCATTTTAACATGGGATGTCAATGGGATTGACTCCCTTTTGGAGTCTGTCTCTAGCAGCCAGTCGATGAATTTCAGTTTAAGTCACTTACGTGTTGGATTCAAGAGAGCGACCGAAAGGTTGCAACAAAATCCAGAAAAAAATCAGTGTTCATGAATCTTGTTAGAGCCATTTTCTTACACTTCTGTTTAAACTTTGCTTTTAATTCCGACGAAAAAAGTGATACATTCAGAGTTATAGGTCTTATTTTACTTAGAAAGTTCATACAATTATATATTCGATTAACATTTCTCACAAATATTTATGCATCTGAATTTTTTTTTTTAAATATGGTAGTTAATGTAGTAATAACATGGTAATAACACAGTAACTTTAATATCCCCTGAATATTTGCACATTCATATGTTGCTAAGCCATTATTAATCAAATATGATGTTGTTTTAGTTGAAAATGAGGTTATGATTGATTATGTAAGCTTAAGTTTCACTGGGTCAAAACTGATCCGAGAATGCAAAAGGTGTATGCAGATTGTGAATTCATTGGGGTTAATAAATTGTAGTCTGAATTGTTCTAATGAACAAGTATCATTCGAAATGAATCAGTTTGCAGTTCCCAAGTCTGTGTCCTAATCTGGCATGACGTAACATTATAAAAAGATTTGTCCTAACCAGCTGTGATTGTGATGAGCGACAGGAGACTTTGTAGATAGTTGGCTTTCTGCTGTGTCATGCTCAGTAGCTTTACCCACAATGAATGTACATTTAAACATCACATATCTTTTGATTAGCTGTGATTGTGTCAGCCCTTACAGCAGTTTGTATCCAGTGTGGACATGCAAATGCTTGTTGTTACTGGGAACTTGCATGGTTATGAAACGTTTGTGGTTTAAAAGATTAGTACTTCAGTTTTCCCTCATGTTTAAGTGTCAATAGTGAAAGTGAAGTGAAAATAGATAATGGCTCTTCTAAATAGTACACATGTAAGAGTATAAATGTGATCAAAACAAATCCTCTAAGAAAGAATAACAGCATTTCAGTGCTAAATCTAATGTGAGAAACTTTAGATTGGACATTTTGGACCAGCTTTTCTCCTGGGACTTTGTTTTAGACATGATTAACACCTCTCTCGACTCAATCTTCTGCATTCTCAGACTCTTATTCCCTCTTCTTACTCCACAGAGAGCAGCACTGCTGACTGGCTGCGGTCCCTGCCATATCTCCGTGGAGAGCAGTTTTTGCAGAGGGAGAGAAAGCTGGCCAAGGTGCAGACCCTGGTCCTCAAGGAATGCTGTCGTAAGTGTTTCCCAGGCAACGGAAACCTTTCAGCAGGACCTCCAAGTATTCTCACGCTGTTCTTCAGTCACCCCAGAGCAGCACATAGCTAATCATATTCCTCCGGTCACACATTCTCAGTCTCACCTGAGTGCTTTCTGAAAATTAGGATCTCTTTTGAGCGGTAAACAATAGAGCCTTTGTCAGAATCTCGACCCCTGCTGTGTTAACAGTTTTTTAACAGTAGTTAAATCGTGTGATTGATAGAATAATTTTGGTATGTCAGAGAACTGTTATTAGGCTTGTAGCCAATAAATTCAGGCCGGTTTCAATATCTAACTCCTTTTCTCTGTAGACCCTGCATGCCCTTTAATAAGGCACTTTAATAAGGCTCCAGGGGGAATGTTATTGTAATAATTGATTTTTAAGTTTGTTGTGTGTTGCAACAAAATGAATGACTGAATGGACAGAATAATAGCATGGTTACTGAGAGACATTTAATGATGGATCTCATCTGTGGCTAGGGCGACGAGAGGAGGTCCAGAAGCCTACCGCCATTCCTGTAAATGAATTGAAGGCTTTGCTGAGTCTGGCCAGAGAGCAGTACCTTCAGATGCATGACGCCAAACTGCCGAGAGCCTCTAAACGCATGCGCCTGGAGGAGAACCAAACTTCATCTTCTAATAAAAGTGGTGAGGGGTACTTTAATACAGAGCATTTTACTTTAGGGATGCATCATCTATAATATTTTTTATGGATAACGATGGAAAAGAATTGTTATATTATGATCGGTAATTTATATGATGTATTATATTATCAAACTCTGCAGGGCAGTGACCCTCCAGGGCTGGATTTAAAGGGATAGTTCACCGAAACATTTAAATTCTGTCATCATTTACTCACCCTAATGTTGTTTTAAACCTGTATGAGTTTCTTTCTTCTGTTGAACTCAAAATGTTTTAAAATATATTTTAAAGAATTTTGGTAACCAGACTGTTGACGGCACCCTTTGACTTCCATAGTAGGAAAAAAAATACTATGGAACTCAGTGGGTGCCGTCAACTGTCTATCCCTTTAAGGAACCCTGTGGCGGTATTTATTGTTAATGTGACTGCACATGTAACCCAAATACCAATGACAGGTAAATATGCAGCAAAATGTCGGAGTTTAATTGGAGACACCTTTTTGCCTCTGATGTCAAAAGATATAGGAGGCCCTTATATAATTTGCTTCCATTATTTGGGCAAAATCTAATATATATTGCATACTTGGTTTAACATAGTGTTCTTATTAAGATTCACTTTTATTTACTCTTTCTAACCATTATATGTTCTTCCAAAGATGTGAAACAATCTTCTCATGCAGAATGGCCAGAGAGGAGCGTCCTACAAAACTATGAGAACATGCAGAGAGTCAGACAAAGGTCCAGGTAAACAGTCTTGTACCATATCACCTTATATGAAAACAATGTTTGATCACCACATTGAGCCTTGGATTATTGTCTTTGAGGTTGAGGGCTTATTGAATCTCAGAACAATGTATCAGATGAGGAAATAGTTTGTGCATTTGTTCAGTGGTTGGAAAAGTACATTTGTGGTTGGCTGGTTGGATGAATACATTTCAGTGTCATCCACAGGTGCAGACTGTTCAGCAGTTGTTCCTCTGAGAGTCTGATGGGGCCTAAAGATAGCCAGAGGGGAAGTTCTACACTGCTGGATGCCAGAGAACTGCTCAAACACTTCACCCCTGATGGACTGCCTAGCGGAGAGCTACAGCCGCTGCCAGTGCTTAGAGGGTTGGTCATACACACAGTTTCTGACATGATATCTCTTAATGACTTTTTTCCCCTAGCTTATTAAAACTGCCATTCAAGTCCCTCAAAACAAGAGGGAGCATGTGTGTAGTACATAGTAGAAAGTTTTTAAACGCTCCATCTTTATTTTCTGCTTGCACTGGTCTTGGGGTAGTAGTTCAAACTGAAAATGTTTTATTTACTCACCTTCGCACTGTTTCAAACCCATGACTTTCTCCTGTGGAACACAGTATGTGAAATTTTTAACTCTTTCCCTGCCATTGACAAGTTATCTTGTATTTTATGAGAAAGCCTTTCCTCATCAAAGACAACGTTTTTCTGGCTTTCTGTGTTTTCGCTGTTATAAGTTAGAGGGCACCATTAAGCATCTTCTGAAAGAGTACTGAATCTCCTGATCAAAACACAGACGATGAAGATGCAGAAACAAGTGATAACATATGTAATTAAATGCATATGTAAAGTAACGTGATCATCATCATTAAACGGCATATAAAATGAAATATTATACCGGTATATGAAATGTTGACCCAGGACGAGCTACAGGACTGCAAGGTTTGGAGGTGATGGACTTGATCTACTCTATCTATGTTTTCTGTGACATAAACACGATTTTCTCAGCCTTTTTCTCAAAATGTTGCTTTTTTTATGAAAACTATTTTCATCAACACATTCAAGTGTTGATAAATAGGATTCATTAAGCTAGAATAAAACTGACTTGTTTGTTTTTTTCCAAGCAGAGGTTCTGTTCTGCATGTTCAGATATTCATACAAAAAAATATTCTGGGGGCCATGACATTTTTTTTTTAATTGATCAAAAAACACTGGCAGGGAAAGAGTTAAAGAATATTCTGTCTACCACTTTCCATATCGTTCCTGGAACCCAGGAATAGACTATTGTCCACTGTAGTGGACATTATATTTTAGTGAATTTCTCTGAACCCATACATGTCACAGTTTTAGTCTGGGTGTCCTGTAAAGAGCACATTCAGGGCTTTTCAGAGATGCCAAATGTTTGGAGGTTTCACCATGACATCAACTTCTCCTTAGTCTTTAAAATTTACTGACATTAATTTAGTGATCAAATTTAGCACTCTTATCGAAATATGATAATAGTTTGTAGTTATCATTAAATCAGACACATTTTCAATTTATTTGTCATAAATCAACATCTCATGAAAATGTTATGGGGTTTCTAATATGACTTTCTGTTACAAAACATTGCATTGATTTAATACATGTTCACTGTAGAGGACATCAGGACTTGTTTATCAAGCATTTTGAGAGACACAACAAGTGAATGGGGAAATAAATTACACATAAATATTCCTATGAAAAATTAGATATTATTATGAAAAAGTTGCCAATTACTACACTTCTTTTTTCATACATGAAAAAATATAAATTCATTCCTTTATATCCTTCATAACATAGTTGAGAATCATCTTTATATAAAGTTTGGTGGAAAAAAAACCTATCATATGATTTTAGAAGATTTAGGCATGAGTTTTATGGACCACTTTTATGATGCTTTTTGGTGTTTATTTTGTGATTTGGGAGCTTGACAGACCTACCTATATGGAGAACAAAACAAGTAATAATAAGTTATGAAATTATTCAAACATAGAAAATGAATAAATCAAGTTTTAGATGGATATGTTGTATGCGTTCGGAACGGAGGTAATGTACTAGACTAGAGCACAATACCAAATATAAAGAATTCTTATTGGAAAAAAAAAATAGATTACGATTTCCAACATAACATGCCCTCTACCATACAATTTCTAGAAATATGGCTATGCATTTAAATTGCTGAACTGACTGTCTCTGAATGTTGTGTGTTTTTGTTTTTTGTGTAGCGAACATGCATTTCAGTTGTCTCCTGACCTCACACCCAGGAAGGTGACCAATCTCCCATTCTCAAAGGCCGCCAGATCCCACTACCACGGAATAGAGTAAGTGAGCATATGTGTGTGCGTCTACAATAAAACCAATCCAATATAAAATCTATCCTCCCTATTTCCTCCTCCATCTTCTCAAGTATTCTCTGGGTGTGTTTCAGGTTCTGTCTGGATGAGTGTAAGGCTCTTGAGCGAGACCGTGGCTTTGTGAAGCTGCAATCTCGTCTAATAAGATATGAGACCCAGAGTACATGCTGTAAGGAGCCCTGCCCTGTGCCGTTCACCCTCAGCCCTGCACCCTCCCCAGCTGTGCTGTCTGAACCGGGCAGTGTGCCCGATGGTGAAGCTCTACACAGCGAGCTGCCCCGCCTCAAACGCCGTTCCCGTGAAACAGACCTCCAGCAACACAAGAGGTGAGAACATTGTATGCATACTAATGATAAAGGTTGTCTCTTGTCCTTTTGCCATGTATAAGTGGTCTTCCTTTTATATATATTTCTTTTTGCATCACTTAACATTTCCTTTTTAAATTGGATGTATTAAAGGGTTAGTTCACCCAAAAATGAAAATTCTGTCATCATTTACATACCCTCATGTCGTTCCAAACCCGTAAGACTTTTGTTCATTTTTAAACACAAAGTAAGATATTTGAATGAAATTTGAGAGATTTCTGTCCCTTCATTGACAGTCTACGCTTCTACCACTTTGACGCTTCAAAAAGATCATAAAGAGATTGTAAAACTAATCCATATGAAATGGGTAGTCTACATTTTCTGAAGAGAGCAACATTCATCAATGCACACATCAGATATGGTAAACGGAAGCTCATGCATGCTTGCCTGACGTGCACGAACCAATAAGGTTTATTGTCGTGTGTTACACAGCACGTTTTGATAGGGCTAGGACAATAAAGCGGGATTCGTGGATAGATTCTGAGTTTTTCGGTATTCATCCAATCGATTCTGAGCTTAGTTTTTTTTTAATTAGTTTAATCCTTTTTATATTAGTTTCCATCATTGACTAAAAAATAAATGCTTAACCAACACCACCAGTGTTGCAGTTTTATTGGAGTTAACATGGAAAATGTGCCTTACTTTAGTAGAGATTACGGTTGGCAAGCACTTTTTAAATGAAAGTGAGCAAATGAGTGGTCCACTGCTGTCATTTACTGGTTATGTTAATTTTGTAATAGTTATTTTCAGACATTATAAAATCACTATTATAACATTTACAGTATAATCAAATTTTGTCAAAGTTTATCACTTAATTTTTCCTTGGGTATCAGTTTTGACAATTGTGCCACATTATGATTAATGTGAAACCTGAAAATGGTTTAATGCAAATGAGACTTGAGTAAGAAATTAGCTTCCTATCATTTTTATTTTTTATTTTTTAAATACCTACATCTACAACAAAATGTGTGTGCATGTGTATGTAAGCATGCTTAGTGTGCATTAAGTATTATTATTTTACCCCTTCATTTCTATGTGTGTGTTTTAGCTTATTCTCCATCATGGCTATTTTTTGCTGTCAGCCCTACATTTCCGGTCGCCTAAACCCTAACAGCATCCATGTCATAAAGGTCTTAAAATTCTTGAATCCCATTAATTGCTGCTTCCAGCTATATTTTTTTTCTATGCATTTTGAACTAATTAGTTCACTCATTTTGATTGAACTAAAACAAGGGAATTTTTACAGCGTGGCCACGGTTTAGTAAAATATGGGAGCTAATTCTTAATTTGTGGGAACAAATTCTTAATTCCTGACCACAATATATATTTTCATTTTTTTTTTTTGTCTGCATGTCATGTGTCGGGCTCTGTGCGGTTGGAGCAATTTAGTAAAACTTGAAACGATAAGGGTGTTTCAAGGACAGGCTGTTTTAATGATATTCTGTCTGTCGATCTTTACATAAGTCTACCCTTCGTTACACACCAATTCTCACCAGTGCTCCGTTCAATTAGACGGTCAAACTAATGTTTCTCTAGTTACTCTAATTTTCTGAAGCCGTCAGTTCATTGATTTTCCTGTGTGGCTCGTTCATTCTAGTTCTGCCTGCTCATCATTGCCTACCTCTGCCCCTCCGTCCCACCACTTTACATGCATTTGAATGCATCATACGTCAGGCACAACGAAATTGAATATAGATCTGTGCTTGATGGCTTTGTCAAAGTGTGAAATGAGCAATGAATGAAAATGACTGAGCAGCGCTGCAATGAATGTCAAAGTTTCATCCTTTCCAGCATTTTTAGTTGAAATCACAAAGGCCCTCTCTAAATGTGCTTCAAATATGGCAGTGATAAAACGTCTAATGTTTGGCCGCCTTTGTTGCCGCAGAAGCCCAGTGTGCATTAGATGATGTGTTGTCAGGACATGAGGTTATTGACTTTTTTTTTTATGCTGACCCACTGCAGAACTCCAGGGGCCACATTAATTTTAAGGCCTATCATCATCATCTCAGACTTTGCTCCACTCTGAAATGACCACCGTGGTGTCACATCATCGGGAGCTAAACGCACAAGCCTGGAAATTTATGTTTAAGGCTGATGCTCCTGGAACTGAACATTTTCTTATTAAATGACCTTAGAATGAGAGTGCTAGAGCTGAGATCTCCCAGAAGAAAAAGAGGTAGAAGTGTGTGCTCCTGTGCTTAAGTAGAGCATCACATCAAGTCGTTTTGATTTCGAGTTTTGATGTGAACAACAAAGTGAGATTGAGGGATTGATGATCTCAGAGAAGCAATATCTTACAGCATCCACCTCATCCGCATTAAAATCCTTTTCTGCCACTCTCAGGTTCTGTAAATCGGAGAGCTCTGAATCTCAGGGCGCAGGTGGCACTCACCGTGTTGTGGGGGCTCTACGGCAGCAAGCGGCCCACTCCCGCTCCAGCTCGGGTCTGGCCAGACGTTCTGCTTCTGTTGCCGACCCCTCGCCCAGTCAAAAACCCAGCCAGACACAGACCGAGTCCCGCTCCCAGAAACACAACAGGGTAAGCGCTGATTACGAGACCAAAGAAAATTCATACCTTCACGTTTTCTGCTGAGATTTGGGGTAAAATCTACATTAGCAATGCATTAGGGATGCCCTATATATCGGTACCATTTTGTTTATCATGATGTGAGATTAGATCATTAGAGAGAGGGTTTTAGATTAGATATCAGCTATAAATAGGTCAATATTAGGTATTTAATTGTTCATGCTTAGTGTTTCCTATTTTTATATTTGGATTACATTTTTCCGTCATCTAATGCTAAATTAAAATGAATCATTAAAAGAAAGATAATTGAATAAAATGTAATTTTTAGCAAATCTCCAAATATGTTTTTTTTTCATACTGTAATATAAAGTATATAGTCATGCATAAATTAATTTGTAACATTTAAAAACAATTGCTTTTAGTGTTTTATTTTTAGACAAAATAGAGTAGGAAAATAGCATTATAAAAAAATAATTCAATATTTATAACAAAAAAAACATTAATAAACTAATGATAGTCTAGCATCCCTTTAAGATATTTAAACATGGAAAAATGTGTTAAATATTATTGATAGTGGAAATCCCAAATAAGTTTATTTTCCTGACTGACTGGCTGTGCATTATCCTGCTTATACCATTACAACTTGACAAATAAATATATGGGCATGAAATATTGATTCAAGCGCATAGAATAGTACAGCAATGTCGGTTGCCAGGGACAATGGTCAAATATGCAGGTTAAGGGATATTATACCAAATGCTAAATGGCTCTCAACCCATTTAAAACCTTAAATCTTCCTATTCAGTGAATTCACTACTACAGTCATCAACAAATGTCAGCGCTTTATGTGAGGTCTGTGAGTGCAATAGTTACGTGATTGTGCATCGTTCTCATCCAGTGTTTCTGTTTCAGATGCTGAGGGAGGTGGTTGCTAAGACGCTCGATAAACGCGGGATCAGCAGTGAGCACAAGTGCTTTGAAGCCTGCAGTCAAAGACTGTTTGACATATCAAAGTTTTATCTGAAGGTGGGTATGAATTGCTCTGCCTCTTCTCGCACCCTGCTGTCCTGCCTTTAGGATGTCTTTTGAAGCTCTCAAAATATGCTGTGTAAACGCTGCTGATTGATGTTATCTACATCATTTATCCGTGACGGGAGCAAAAACTTAGTTCAAGAGACTTGTCTCAATTCGCTTTGTTCCTAAAGCATTTTGTGAGGGGGAAAATATATATATATTTTTAGCACTTTACTATTAAAGGTTTTTTCGTGCACCATCAATTTATACATTTTGGTTTTGCTACTGTACCTTTAAGACCTTATAAAAATGGCATATTTGTTACTTTATAAACATGATCTATAAGCGTTCATGGTTGTGTTATAATCAACGATTTTTAAACAATCAATTTTGGATTTTTTGTCGCAGTAAATATTCTGAGTAGAATGATAAGGGAGCTTTATGTGAATACCTATTTCCTATTTAAATATATTTTAATATGCAATTTATTCTTGTGATGGCAAAACTGAATTTTCAGCATCATTACTCCAGCCTTCAGTGTCACATGATCCTTCAGAAATCGTTCTAATATCCTGATTTGGTGAGACATCCAAAACACGTTATTATCAATGTTGAAAAAGGTTGATCTTAATATTTTTGTGGAAACCTTGATACTTTTTTTCAGGATTCTGATAAATAGAAAGAACAGCATTTATTTGAAATAGAACACTATGTAATGTCTTTACTGTTAATTTTGATCAATGTAATGCATCCTTGAATGCAAATATTATTGTCATTCAAAATCTTACTGACTCCAAACTCTTGAATGGTGGTGTAAGTTTGAATAACTGTAAAAGATTATTAGCTAAGCTTAGCTTCCAAAATGTACTTCATTTAAGCCGTTATGCCTCAGCAACCTGTTTGTTCTGCAACAGGATCTGAAAACCTCACGTGGCCTTCATGAGGAAATGAAGAAAGCAGCCAGTAACAATGTCAAACAGGTAAAGCACACACATCAGTTTAGTGTATTTTGAGATGCATGACTTGAACATGACAATTTACAACTATGTTGTTTTATTTTGAGTGATTTGTGTTTGTTAGATGTCCTCAAAATTGATACAATGTCATATATTTTCAAGCACACGCTCTTCTCATCCACAGGTGATTGATTGGGTTGTGGAGAAATCTTCTAAAAGATGAGCATGAATCATTTTCAGTCAGAAACATTGAAGGTAAACCTGCAGTAGGACATCATAAGAACACTCAAATAAATAGAAAAGGCTTGTAGAAGAGAGCTTCTAATGCTATAGAACTTCTCACAGCATTAATCATGGAAATGTTCCTGACCGGAAGCATGTACATACTCATGTTTCAGTTTTTTTATGTATTTGTGATAATCATAGATTTTAATGTATTAAAATGTTAATTGTATTGTTTTTTATATGGTTTTCACTAGAAAAGAAATGTCATGAACTCTCAAACACTGACAAACAACAGCCTAATATGGCTGCACGTTTTCTGAGAAACACTTTGCATCATGAAAATCAGTCAGAGGGCGTTTCTGACCAGATCACATTTCAGTAATCAGAGTTCACTCAAATCACCACTCGAGCATGAAACAAGGAACGCGTGAAAGTTTTCCAAAACCTCATCATGCCCTCTGATTACCACGTCTTTTTGTTTTTTGTTTATCACACACAAGCTATCAGAGCTAGATCTCCAAGTAGCTCGCCCCAAAATTACTGCTGTGTTGGGATCAAAAGGTCACACTGAGCTGAGGTCATAAAGAGTATGGTACTCCTTGCCCAGAGAAGGTTGAGGGTGTCTCGTTTGGCAAAGTCGCCGGACACATTCCAGTCCCACACAGGGCCATTGTTCTCGCTTCTGGGTGCCCAGAGGGGTGATGGGAAAGAAGGGAGGGGGTTGCACATTACATTGGCAGCCCTGAGAGCCCTCGAAGGCAACGTGCAATCTGAACTCGCTCGCTACTTATCAACAGAGCTGCTCTAGTTAATAGGGTGGAACTCAATGTTATGATTGTGAATAATAAAACAGATCATTTTAATAAGGTTTCTGTTTATTTCGATACATTGTGATGCTCCATTGAATCAATATTTTGACCTGTGTGGGTAAACTGTTAAACTGCAGACTTGTTTTCTGACGAGACACTCTTTTCTGCAGTTTAAGCGTGTTTTCCGTGATCTTTTCATAAGTGTTCATTGTACTATGAAAACATGCTGTAATTTTCAGAACTCTAAACTTCCTCTCAGTGACCGTTTATTGAAACTAAAGCTGAAAATGAGGAAGTATAAATAATGTTATTATTCCTAAACGGTAGAAGTAATGAGTAAAATACGGAAGAGTCGGTCAAACCGTGTGCCGCTCCTGCATGTGTAGAACCTGCTGTTGGAGAATCTGAAAATGTATATAATTCACCGTTATTTACTCACCCAGCCCTTATTACATACCTGTATGAATTTGTTCTGCTGGATTAAAAAAAAAAAAAAAAACATTTTGAAGAATGTTTTTGTCAATGGGGTCCAAATATTGGGATTTGCATTGATCAGTGTTTTGATTGGTTTAGTAATTAAGTCACTTCAGCAGACCTAAATATACCAGTCAAGTTGTATATATTAAAGGTGCGTTCACATCATGTCAAAAATTACAGTAATTAAAAGATTCCTGACTTGTAAAAAGCGTTTACATCCTAGAACTTGCAATTACAGCTTGCAGGTACCTTATGACCACTGCCACGTCATGTGGAAACACTCAATGTCTCAATAAATAAATTATACGTTTGTTAATAAGGCCTTTACATAACAACTGTTACTTTAATTTTGTTGTTAGCAGTGTTGCCATACAAATGCATAACTTTGAGTCAGAGGATGTTCCAGCTTGCCATCTTGTAATTACGACATGGCATGAACGCAACATAACTTCACATCCATTATAAAAGTAATCCACTCGCAGTTCAAAATGCTTGAGCTATGTCCAACATCGTCGTGCCAGTTACGCTTTTTCCTTAAGTTGAATACGGAAGGCGGTCCGCCGGAAGCTAGATATTTTACTTTATAACATCTTAAATATGGATATTTTTTGTACAAAAACCCATCGATTCGTTTCAGAAGGCCTTTATTACCGTATTTTCCAGACTATAAGTCACACTTTTTTTTCATAGTTCGGCTGGTCCTGCGACTTGTATATCAAAATTAATTCATACCGACTGACAAGAGAAAACATTTACGTCTACAGCTGCGAGAGGGTGCTCTATGCTGCTCCTGTAGCCCTGAAATATTAACTTAAAGACAACTGAGAAAGACTGAACACAAACAAAATGCCCCCAAAAAGAAAATCCTATTCTGCAGATTACAAACTACAGGTAGTAAAATATGCAGCCGAAAACGGTAATCGAGCAGCTGGATGAAGAATTCAATGGATTCAGTGATGTGGAATGAAATCGGGAGCTTGGTGAACTTGCTTACCGGTAACTTGCTTGTTGGACTCGCTGGCTGGCTTATGTTATGTTAAGTTAATTTAGCCTATTCAGCCTCCCAGGTATGTTTTTTATGCTATTGGGTAGCTGAATAACTGCTACGTTAACAAGCCGGACACCTATTCTGTGTGCTGTTGTGTAGCTGAATAACTTGCCTTTCCAGATGAAATGTCTGTTCTTTGTCTTTGATTTTGTGAAATAAAATGATAGAATGATGCGATTTATAGTCCGGAAAATACGGTAACCCCCCGGAGCCGTGCGGATTACTTTTATAATGGATGGATGCACTTGTTTTGGGCTCCCATTCACTGCCATTATAAAACTTGGAAGAGCCAGTACATTTTTTTTATATAACTCCGATTGTATTCGTCTGAAAGAAGAATGTCATATACACCTAGGATGGCTTGAGGGCGAGTAAATCATGGGGTAATTATCATTTTTGGGTCTACTAACCCTTAGACTTTCATTGACTTTAATAATTTGTACAGAATCCTTCAAATTCATCATCTTTTGTGTTCCAATCGAGTTTGAAATGACGCGAGTGTGAATAAATGACAGAAATTTAATTTTCGAATGAAATATCCCTTTACTGTCGAAAACAGATTCCCAGGCCTGTGACTCCAGGATCTGTCATGTGCGCTGGAATGTGGCAGGGACGGTTTCACAGATGAGACAAAGGCTGTGCCACAGGGGCCCTGCTGTCCCCAAATCCATAACCCCTACAATGGAGCAGCGCTCTGGGAACGCTCAGTGCTTGACAATGGACACTAATTGCTGGTCAACTTGGAAACTCTCAAGTACTCTAATTTATAATCTGACATCCGAAGTGCTTCAATGGGCTTTGTGTGTGTGCGTGTATATGACCACAGGCCAACGAGAGCAAATATGAGCCTCCACAATAGTTGTTGTGCTAGCATGCACATCTCACAATAATTGAGAACATTCTTCTGATGGATATTAAAAAACAACTACACAAATGTGGCAGCGTTACTAAAGATTTCTTTTGCGTGTCACACGTTTGTACAGCAGTACTCCAGACTTCGGAAGCGAAAGGTTTGTAAAAGTCACCGAAACTCCATTTGTCTGTGGAAACAGATACAGTTCTGAAGGGGAGGGCTGACCCTGTCTCGATTTTCCTCTTTTGTCACAAAGGCCTTGTGAAAGCAGACGGTTTGTTGACATGCCTCTTTGATGACCGGCACTCTAGAATGTCCTTGTTGATTCTGCTCAACCATCGGTGTAGTGCGTTTCCCGAGTGAAAGCGCCAGAAACTAAACGAGATGTTTTAACTTTTATGTGCATTAACAGGGTTTTAAACTAGCCTTTCTTTAATCCACATTAGCTGCCAGACAGATGTAATTACTGACAGCTGTCATACAGATGGCCGCCTTCGCTACCGTTACATAGAAGTTAATGGTACTGTAAGTGCTGAATACTCTGCTGTATTGGATTCTAAAATAATACTTCCAGTATTATTTTTTAGCTCCAATCACAAGCTAGTGTTCATTATATAGTTTGATTTTTTTTTTCTCTTAGAAAATCAATGTGAAATTCACTATAATTAATATTTCTCTGAAAAATACATAGTTTATCATTACTGAAATGTAATTCAAATCATTCAGAGGTCCGGTTTGCTACCGCGTCAGTTCCGCATCATCGCCCCTCACTCAGTCTTGCGAGTTCCACCTCGTTCTGGATTTCCCTTCTCAGTGTTGAAATAATCACGCCACCGTTTCGGCCTATGACAGTTCGATCTCAGGCTACCAATCCTAATCTTGCAATCTTGGCTGATAGGAAGGAGTGGAGGATAAAAACAATAGGCTTGGGACAGGAGTGCAAGTCCAGTTGCTGTGAATAGAAAAAAAACACATGGTATTAAGCAATGAAGGGAAGTTCCTGATGTGACAAACACATGTTGTGAGCAACAATCGGGCAGATCTTCTCAGGAACTTCCAGAGATCAGTACAGACATACATCATTTCCTGTTTTCAAGAATTTCTCCAATGGATGGATTTATATTCTGTATATTAGGGCTGTCGATTTAATGCGTTCATTTAATTGATTAGTCATGGGAAAAAATGATGCGTTAAAACTTTGAAAGCACCAACCACAGATCTCTGTGGGTCATCTAACATTTCATAAATTTGATTGGTGATGTGATGAAGCAGGGCATCAACTCACAGTGTGGTGAAGCCTGCAGAATGTGGTTATATGCCCCTGAATGTTTTTTGTCTCATATTTATATCATGATATAGTTAAGCAATATCACACGAGGGCTGTTTTTGTTCCGAATAGCATGAGTTAAAATGTGCTATTGATTTTATTGTTCAATAAATAAGTTAATATTGTGTTATATTTTAGGCACAATATTACCTGCTATGGCTCAATTTATTAAACCAGAGCAGAACTGTTGTGCGTCTCCGAGCAACACACAGCGGTGTTTAATTTCTGAATGAATCTGCGTTTGGAGCATTTGATCTAAACCGAGGCCCCTGTCCCAAATGGCACCCTAAACCCTCACGGTCTTCCTCTGAGTCTGCACTTTCACGACGTAATGCCGCTTTGACTGCCGGGAAGAAGTCCGCTGTGTAGCTCGCACCAATGCGGGCTCGGCAGAAGTGCGCATCGAGGGCGCATATCATCCTCAAAGGGGGTGCTCGCAAGCACCCTTCTGAGACCTAAAATGACAACTGGGACACCCTGCGGTCTCGTGGACTAAACGGACACGCGCACGCAGCGGCCATTGTAAGTCCACAAGACAGAAAGTGCACATGAAGTGTGCCATTTGGGACAGGGCCTAAATACATCAGGTGAACCAATGATTCAATGGTCCAATCATAAAGAGAGCCATTTACTTAATTCCTGAATGAATCAGCCATTTGAACGAATCAAATGAATGAATGATTCAATGACTTACTCATTTAGACATTTACCACCACCTACTAACAGTTTTAGTTTCTTATTTAGAGTATAATTTCACTAGAATATTAATTAACATTCCATATTAATAAAAAACCATTGAAGTTATAGTTATACCCAAAAATGATCATTCACCCTCATGGCCGTTAATGTGTAATTCACAATATGAATCAAATATTTATTTTTTTGTCATGTCTATTTGATGATTTTCTCATGTAACATAATAATGACTTTAAATTATCTTTTGTGGGTAAATTCTTTTACCAAAGTTGATGTATGAATAATTAGCGATTAATGAATATCCACATCATAAAATTAATTAGATTAAAACATTTTAAAATCGCTTGACAGCCCTAATATATATTTAAATAAATATTGCTGTTTAATTGCTGTTGTTGTTTTTTAATCTAACTCATTTTGTTGCTGCTGAATTAACCTAAGATTTCACTCACAATTTCACCCTCATTCCCACCGAAATCCAAATAGAGGATCCGTACGCCGTCGTCAGCAGACATCTTCAGCTTCTCAAACGGGTAGCTGAAGAGCGGCTGTGCCAGAGAGCTGTCCTCTCCGTCTGCTATGACAGAGAAACCTCGCTCATAGTGAATGACCAACCGACAGTCCTGACCCTGATACATACAACCTGAAGGAACAGAAACACAGAAGGTTTAAAGAATATTCCAAATTCAATACAGCTGTCAAAACTATGACTATCATAAAACAAATATATACTCAGACTTGTCATACCAGAGGGTTAAAAAGCAGAAATGTGAAGTTCATATTATTTTAAAACCCTTACAGGAATTATTTAGATCTGTGAAATTGTCCAAATCCTTTTAAGGTGTGACTACTTTACTTGGCGAATGAAATCTAGCACCACCTCAACTTTACAGATCTAATAATAAATGTTCATTTTTACTGAATTATTCATGCAGATGCTTTCACATTTCTGCTAGAAAAGTATTATATTATAAAAAATACAATAAAGTATAAATGATGCATTTCTGAACTGCCTTTCTGGTTAATTCCATTAAGGTATGAACAAAATGGAAGCGGAGTCCATCTGTGAGATGAATGTCCTTTGATTCGCCTGATAATTGGTACATTACTTATCACCAGTAATCTCTGCTCAGTATCTCCCTAGTTCCATCAAATACATCGCAGGACTCCATGTATCTAGTATCACTCCTCCAGTACATTCAATTACAGCTCATCAGGCACCACAGTATGTGTGGAAACCTACTGTTACCATGTCTATTGTGAGCGTGCCAGTGATCCACTTCTGCTGTTCCCTCCATTTGCCCCAATAAAGCTTCCTGAATCGCTCTTTGACCGGGTAATTGCGAGGCTAGCGTGTTCTTTTTACATTGTGTATCTCTGAGAAACCCCTCGGCTCTGGCTACAACCCAGTCCATTAGGCTGATTAGATCATCACAGCAATGAAACGGCATCGTCTTCTGCAATTTACCCATTAAATCTGAGTTACACTGACATTAAATACTCAAACACCTATTAATTACTTACTTTGGGGGAGGGACTCTTAAAAAGGTGGATTTCGGAATGCTGTTCCCATGTTACTCTGAACAATACTGTAACCTTATCCCCATCCTAACGGCTTGATCTTCAGGGCCGAGGGACTCTTTCCCACCAGATGGGCCTTTTAGTCACAAACTGTGGTCCCTTTCAACATGAATGGCTTGGCATAAGATTTTTTCAGCTTCTGAACTACAACAGCTTTGGAATAAAGGCCCCGATATACTTCAAGCGAAATCGAAGAACAAACTGGTGTGACGAAATGACGAAAAAGATAGTTTGGAGTTTGTTTTGGGAGTTCGAAATCAAACTTTCCAGAAAAGTTCGCTCCAGCTGTTAAACACCTTCGAACTACCATTGGTCCGTGGCAATTACGTAACAGGTAGGTGCACTCTAAGGCTCCGCCCTCTTTGATGTGGAAATCTTCTCCGGTTCATTTCCTCATTTCCTAGACGTCCGCGAGTGGAAACATAAACATTGGAGAGCTGCTTTATACTAGAAACTGAAGTGGAACTTGAATTGAAAGCAACACGGACCTGTTTTTCCATGTTGAATACTATAAAGCGGTTTGATTTAAAGCAGTCAATTGTTTATTAGAGCTATATAAATAAACACTTTACTTGAGTGGAGTGCCAAATTGCAGAGCTTGTGCAAACATCCTCGTCTCTATGATTTCTTCACTGCTGTTTTCTCAACGCTGTCATTTTTGATGCATGTTTATTTTGTTATTACGAAGAAAGCGTGCAGCAGCACATATTTACATACTCATGATCTAAAAGACGCTCTTAGCAGCATGGGCGGCATCAGGATGTTTGCTAACTACACAGCTGCAAAGGTATTTCCAACTTCTTTTTACCCCTAAATGAAGAACGAAAAAGAACTTCGCTGTGAGTATATCAGGGCCTTAATTCAGTTATTCAGTCTGCAATTCTAGTGTTCTCATGTGCCTATGCAGGCTTATCTTTTCCATTCGATTAACACATTTACTTTACATAACACTTTAAGTCCATGCGCAATGTGCTTTACAAAGCATAAGCATGAAAATAGATCTAAACAAGAACATCTGTCATTTGATTAGAGTCATTGTGGGCCCCTCAAATGAATAAAGCAAAGTGGCACAGAGCCACAATGTTACACATTTTATGAAAGTCAACCCACAAATGGTTTACTTATAGTTATCGAATTACTTTATTAATATGTATTTATTAATAATTTAACAGCAAAAACATGAAATACATAAAGGGTACGTTTATTAGCCTGGATGCCAGCCGAATTTAGCCCCGCCCACAACATTTGAGGTCAGGAAGTTCGTTCTGGACTTGATCCGTTGTGGAACTGGGCGAAAGGGCCAAAAAATTATCTCGATAAAAAAATAATTAATATCAGTCGATATTGATAATTATTCAAATAAATGTCAAATATTTCTTTCTTTCAAATTTAAAAGCAGATTTTTGCTCCTAAGTGAAAGTTACTTGTTACTTGACTGAAACCAGACTGTTGCTTGTGGTTTTAAACTACTCTTTATTGTCAGAACATTACAAACACTTCATTTTTCCTTCACAAAATAAATATCTTAATGGAAAAAAATTGTCTCTTAGTTTCTGCATGTGTTAACGGGTGATATTGTTTATAGTCATGAAACCTTGCCTGACTTTGACATATATCTTCGGCACAGTTTACCGAATATATCCCACATTTCTGCCATAGTACCATGGTGCAGTTAGTGATACAACAGTAAATACAAGGTAAATTATGGATAAAATCCATAATCCGAAAATCCTTCTGACTGTATCATTGCGCACAGTGTTTCTCCTGTTTGTCAGCCCTGTTCCATCTGGCTTTAAACTAGTTTAAATCACAGAGACATTTGTGTTTTTCGCTGAATTCACGCACTTACCACTGGATCTCAGAGCGCTGTTTAGTGTCGCATGACCAATTGGGTGTTAGATTAATCAATATTCAGTAAAAATATCCAGAGTTTATCGTTATCGACATGAATTTTATCGCAATACGAATAGACATTGTGTATCAGCCCAGCCCTAGGAGCAACTATGCTCGAACCAGAGCTGTTCGGACCAATCAAATTGTCAGGGCGGGCTTTATATGATGGACAGATGTAGCCTAGAAATCTAGACGCACCCTAGCGGCAGCAAATCTAATTTGCTCCGTTGCTCTGATTGGTTGTAGGTTTATCCAATTGAGTGCAGAGGCATTTTCTTTCCTGGTTCGGTTGAAACACACCCTATAATCACAGGCCAATGGAGCAGTATCAGACTCATATTCTGCCTAGAATCGGAGTATGACGACGTCAGGCTATACGTTTACACAACAAGTACCAACAAAAGTTTTCCTTTGAATTTTTTGCATCCAATTTCAGAACAATCCCGTTCACACGGATCCGCGAAAACGATCAAAAACACTGTTGCCACTGTTTGTAAAGAAACCCTACGCGCCTATAGACTGAAAGCTTAAAAAAGCGTTTTTTTTTGCTACCCGGAGACAATAACCTTACTTGCCTTACTTACAATAACAAAACTTGCACTTTGAAACCCGTTTTAAAAATTTAGCATATTCAGTCCCCAAAAATGCTGTTGTCATGTAAATGAACAGCCAAAACGCATAAAAGGTTTTCCATTTTTAGTTGAAACCGGTGCCGTGTAAACGGCCTCTGAGCTGTAGCAGCTCAGTTTACTATTTTTTATACCCAACTTGTGACCAACTATGAAAACAATATATGACATCACTGAATTTTTACAGAACCCTAAGAAAGTTAATATTTTGAAAATAAAACCGATTACAAGATTAGACTAAACACAGGTATTGGAACATCAGCTGCCAAATGGGCCTTTCCCATAAAATCCCAAATATGGAGCAGCTCCAAGATTCTGATGCAAACAGAATCTTTTTAAGGGAAGAAACATGTCAAATCCAGTCTAACTTGTTATTCGTTGTGATAAAAGAGGATCTGCATCTGTTGCTCTCTCGTACAAACTCAAAGTAATTATCATGTTCTCCCAAATGTATTCATTAGTGATTCTGGCATGTTGTAACAAGGTCAATCTATTTTTATTGCGTTTCTTTCAGTAGATTTTTCCAGGATACGTCTTCCCACACCAATGTTAACGTGCTTAACTCGTGACAATAAAATTAACATTAATCATCGCTCAGTTTAATCTCTATCTACTTATCCTTCCAGCTTTGTAGGTTAAGTGGAAATTATCTCAAAGCCTGATCTTAGGACATATGAAAATATCTGACAGAAGGGGAAAACCGCGAGATATCCAAATAAGGCGCTGTGATCTCCAGGGGTTTGCATGCAGTTCAGCAACGGCGGATCATTTCCTATCAGACTAGCCTAAGGGACTGCCTGAGAGCTTCAATTCCCAGAATGCTTTGCTCGGTGCCCCTCGCCTGCTGCATGGAGACCACACAGGAACTCTGCCATGGCGTTCCATTCTAAAAATACACTCTTTACCAAAACGACTTCAGTATAAATAACATACATCTAAAAGTCAGAAAAAAGATTGTAGTGCAGGACAGAACGTTTGGGAATTCAGAGTACAGTAGGAGCCACCGACCATGACATCAGACAGCCGAGACGCATTTATCTTTGCATAGAAGCTTGCAAGCAACCACAAATCTACATTTGACACAAGTATGAGCATAATTTTTAAGAAACTAGAGCTGAAACAGATGAAGCTGGAGGGAAAAAAAATGCACATAATAAATTAGAGGATTCACTTTCGAGTTCGAGACTAATGCTAACTGAAACTGAAAAAAGGTGTGTTCACACTAATTCCGATGTGACTAAATGACGCAGATGTGTAAAATGTTTCACTCTGATGCAAAAATGCGGGTTATTCATCCAAACATCTTTGGATTTCTGAATAAAAAAAATGTTAATTTCCAAGAATTCTTTTGCAAGTAAATAAATAAAATAACCTTGTAAAGAAATGGCAAATAATCCTGGTACAATAGACCACTTCAAAAGATGCGGTTTCATTTTAAACCCGTATTGTGCATGTTTCTCAAGCTGAAAAGTATTCTTAGCTGTGAATAGGTCATAAGACCTGTGAAAGGAGCTAGTAGGATCAATACTCACTGGTAGTGACTTCTTTGATCATCTCGGCAGATGCATGGCAGCCAGTGACTATGTGTCTGGTCCAGAGTGACAGGTCTTTGCAGCTCTCTGCTCTGAAGAGGTGCGCTTCAATACCCAATCTGGTTCCCGTTCGTGTAGCAAAGGACATCTCGCCACCAGGCTGTGGTGAACCCTTATCTGGACCAGAATGCACCAGCCTATGGTCAAAAAACTCAACATAAGAGATTTGTTTTTTTCTGTAGTATTATCTCAAAGGCATCACTAAAGAATCGCCTCCAAACCCAAGCTCCATCCTACTTTCATGTTCCTTTAAAGCAGGGCTTCTCAAAGTGGAGTTCGCAAAATAAATGTAGGGCCCTACGAGTGGAAAATACGAACAAAATTTACAGTATTACGTGGAATGTCTCCGAATTTGGCAAATACTCGTGTGTTTTTAGCGTCTGTCGTCTCACTAAAAGGACCCATGAACTTGGGGCCAGATTTACTAACACCTTTACAAAAACCCTCTTTTGGCGTTAAAAACTACTGTCAGGATTTACTAAAGACACTCAGTGAGAAATTAGCACTGAAAAGGCGTGGACAGAGTTATTTTCGCGGCTGAAATTATTGCATATACATTTGTAGGAGTTTCCTAACCTGACAAGCCAGACCCACATCAAGATGTTGGGTCTGGGAACATACCATTGGCAAGGCTCAATCCGAGGGGCGGGATAAACGGTTGTCTTTCAAATTCCCTCTGCACGCAATAGGATAGCGCTCCAACCAACCAGAGCGCTATCAGTGGTGAGACAACAATCACAAGCGGGTTGTGGCTGAGTCCCATGCGTTTGTCGACCAGCGGAACTAGTTGATAGATTAAACTTTTGCCATATCCGGTTGTCAAAACTCTGAACACATCTTCCTTTTTTAAGAATGACTTGAGCGCCGTTTTTTGTTTTTTCTCAAAAAAAAGCTTAACTCCAGGTCTTCCAGAGTCGCGGCCAAAGCCAATTCGAAAGATGTTCGCCAGCAGCACCAGCTTTATGTTGAGCCTGCCCACCGACTCTATACACGATGTGATTGGTCTGACTAGAGTTTAGTTTTTCAAGCTCACAAGCCTTGCTAGACGAAGCAGTAGCAAGACGACTTACATTTGCTGCCGCTAGTGTGCGTCTAGATTTCTAGGCTAGAATTTCCTTTGAGACGCAACATTTATGGGAGGGAGTATTTAAATGAATGACTCAAGGTGATTTACTAAGGTTTGCACATCAATTTACTGGTGTTTGCGCCATTATTTACTGCCCAAATACACAAGTCTTAAACCAGACGCTAACTGGTAGATTGCGTTGGTCATTAGGGAAATGATCCAGCTGCGTCTGTTTTCAATTCGTCAGTAGATCACGCGCTGAACTTTCCACTCCCATCTGCTCTTTTTTGGAATTGAGCTCACGCTAATTTGCATTTTAGTAAATCTGGCCCTTAATCTTCAGACCTGCTTCAGTCCCGCTCACTTCACCAGCATTTCACCATCTCATTTGATGATAACTATCGTCATGTCATACACTCAAAAAAGATGGTTCTATATGGCACCAAAAATGGTTCTTCGTCGTAATCATAGAGGAACCACTTTTGGTGCTATATAGCACCATATCTTAACATGTTCTGTATATGGTAGCGGTGCTATATAGCACCTTAGTCAAAGAACAGGTGAAGAGCCTCTGAAGAAACGCCGAAGAACCACTGAAGCACTAAAATTGGTGCTATACAGCACTTAAAAAGCCATATAGAACCTTTTTTTTTTATAGAGTGTATACACACAGAAACTCAAGAGGTCTTAATGACAACACGTCAGTTCAATTTAGTTCAGTTTAACTTGAAGAAATTATAACAGAAATATATTACTATTGTACAGCAGAATGTACTTAATAATAGTGCAACTATTTACAGTAATATTTTAGTAATAAAATTACAGTAATAATATTAATAATAATACAATTATTAAACATTTATTTTTTAAGGAATAATAAAACATTTTCTTATGTTTTAATTTTAACAGTAAACCTATGTTGTGCAGCACTTTGTTTGCTAAAAAATAAAAGGAATTTTTATTTTCCATTTGATTACATTTTAAAAGATTCCTTTTTTTTAAGTAAAAAAAAGGAAACAAGATTAGCATTCATTTTATGACCGCCTTTTTTATAGGAAATTTTTTTTAAACATAAAAATTTAACATTTCATAGGATCCTGTTATTGCAGATATTTTTAAGTTTAAAATTAAGTTTGAGAACCCCTGCTTTAAAGTATACAATGGAAATCCCTTACAAGAAAGAACCTAAATGTTCTTTCGGTATTCTTCGAAGTACCTTGGTGTTATCATCTGAACATCGTTATTAAAAAAAATTGTTTTATGATATTCACATAGAACTCCAAGGTACTTCAAAAATACAATGGTAATACTATGATAAATGTAAAAAGAAAAACCTGATAATTGCTATGGTACATTTTCAAAAACATAATAGTACACCATGCAATTTCAGTGCCATAGCGTTACCATTGTAGTACCATAGCACAGAATATTATGTAAGAGATCCAAAAAACATGGTAGTTACTCATTTCAAAATGGCGTCAGGGATTTTTCATGTAATACATCATGTTTCTCAACATCCATTGGAATCATTGTCTCCTAATTGAGGTTTAATGTTTAATAGAGAGTAACAGTTGGGATTCGAAAGTAAATATCCTAGTCATTTTCTCCATGATAACTTATAAAACTTTAAAGACAGACTTATTGAAAGCTATGAGGTTGTTAATCAGTGATATACAGTATACTTTAATTGAAGTCGTCACCAAAGGAACACAAAATGCCCGCCCACTTTCATGAAGCATAGCAAAGGCCACTGATAAAGTGGACAGGCACTGTGGCATTCTATATACAGGCGTGGGATTTGGTCCAATGAGTTTTGGCGGGGCTGCCCGTCTTTGACAGAAACTTGAGATTTCACAGAGGAAGTCGAGCCAAAATAAGTTTCGAAAAGTTTTTAGAAAAAGCACAGCTATACTTTCTGCCATTTTGGACAATCTCAGGGTCAACAAAATATTACCACATGCCGACTGAGCCTGTGATAACTGCCCTATCTGCCCTAGAGTGAGATCTGGGCTGCAGTCCAGTTAAACTTGGACTTCAAATCTATGCCTTGTAGTAATAGCTGCCACCTCATACAGCTTCAACAGGCCTTTAATAGTCGTAATGCTTTTGTACTGTTCCTTTCCAACTGGCTGAGAAAGACTGCAGTTGTGTATTTCAGTTCCCAATTGATCAGCACTGCCAACTGGCATGCAAAAAGGGTGAGTGTTTGCATGTGTGTGTACAGAGGCATGTGTTAAACAGAAGGGTTGTGCAGGTGTGTGTACCATGATTGGTTTTCCAAAGGTGTGTTTGTATGAACGAGCAAAAAGACAGCCGTAACGCTGTGTGAGATTGTGTACCGTGTGGCGAGCAGAGGGTAGGTGTGTGTCGGGCTGAGCCAGTGTTCTCTCATGCGTGGCATACTGTCAAACAGCAGGAGGTCTTTCTCCGTCAACATCAAGAGCACCGGCTTCCAGCGCTGTCTTTCACTTTCCGTCTGAAACACACACACACACAGACCTTGAGTGACTTGTGCATGGCCAAATCTATGCCTATATCAGGTACCATATAATCAATTTTGACCTAATAATTAATAAGAAAACTCATGTGTTAAGAAAACTCTACCTGTGGAAAACGTCAAGTTCAGAGATCAAGTTATTAATGCTGTCAAAATGATAAACCTTAGAGTAACCACGGCGGAATACCTTGGTAACACTTTACAATAAGGTTCATTAGTTAACATTAACTAATAATGAACTGCACTTATAAAGCATTAATTTAGCTTTGTTAATGTTATTTTTGTTTATTATGTGATCGGATATGCATATTTTATTCAAATCAAACCTTTCAGATGACCTCAATGAAACAATGTCTCATCATGTTAAAACTAGTGCTGTCAGTTAAACGCGTTATTAACGGCGTTAACGCAAACCTATTTTAACGGCGTCAATTTTTTTATCGCGAGATTAACGTTCTTTTTGGTCTAACAAACTTTGTAGTTTTTTCACATGCTGTTGCAACAACTAGTAACGTTAGAAAAACTACAACACCACTCCGGATGTAGCTAGACCGGAAACAAAACATCAGGCACGCTGCGGCTGCCCACACTTGTTTGGGCCATTAAAAGAGTAGACGTGGATGGCAGGCGTGAGACGCCGAAATGAGAAACGTATTAAGCCATGGTTTAACTCAGGGGTCTTCAACTAAAAGTGCTTGTCTTGAGCGCTGCTTTCTGCTCTGATGGTGCGTAGCCTACACACCAGACGCGAATGAAGCGTTTTGCGCGAGTGATTTAAGTCAATGCAAAGACGCAAATAGACATTCTGCGGCGCGGATTAAGCGGTGTGCATGTCGCGTCATTCGCGTCCGGTGTGAGCGCACCATCAGTCTCTTCTTCACTGCATGCTTGACCGCGCGTCTGGGTCTGAACGTAGTAACAGTGAGCATTGCAACGTTAACTGTTTCATTATGTCAAAAGGCTTCGCGGTCCGGATTCGGACCGGAGTCCACTAGTTGGCGACCCCTGGTTTAACTGCACTATAGGCGGAGTCCTAGTTTACCTTGCATGTGCACTTTGTAATTTTATTTTGTATCACCCTGTTTTGATCCCTTAGAAAGGGCTGTTGAAGGGGCTGTTTGTGCAACAAAGTATTTGTTTCACCCTTTTATTGATGGGCAGTGTTACATTGTGTGAGATTATTTGCTCCAAGTGAGAATGTTGGTGTGAAATCGAACACTAAAGTATGCCAATGTTGTTTTCAATAAAACAAACATTTGAACAAAGCAAGCCGATCCACTTTTCTATGTTGATAAGAGCATTAAAATAAGAAAAAATAATGGGACAAAAAGAAATCAAGGGACATTTAGAATAAATAAAAATGTGCGATTAATTGTGATTAATTGTGAGTTAACTATGACATTAATGCGATTAATCGCGATTAAATATTTTAATCGTTTGACAGCACTAGTTAAAACATGTTTAACCCTCATCCCTCCCTCGTCCTGTGTAACAAATCAAAATGACCCGAAGCCCTTATTTTGTCCAGAAAGCTTATTTTATTTCATTTTGATAATGTTTTCGATTTTTTTATTCTATTTACCTAAATTGCTAGATTTTATCAATAAATAAATAATAATTTAAGCACATTCTTCACATTCTCTCAATTTAAATTCAAAATAACTCATGATTTCATGCATAACCCCTTTAATTCAGCTCAAAATATCTTACATTGGTTGTCTGCCGACCTCCAAGAAAAAGAAAAATAATATAACATGATATTTCATGGACTCTTGCCACCTCATAGCTCTATATGGAGCAGAGTCCTAAAGTCAGTTCTTGAGTTTATCTCTTCAGTATGCATTCAGATACACATGTAGACATTATAAAATAATTTTTTGGTAAAGTTCTAGCCTTTTTAGTTTGAATTTTGAGCATTTTTTAAGTTTTTCGATGTGTACTGAAGCATTCCTCACATTCCATTCATTCCTATCGCGGTCAAACTGACCCGCAAGAGAAGGATGTGTTACTTTTTTTTCAATTTCAACCACAAAACTCCTCAAATCCAGTAAATTGTTTTGTGTATTCGTGGTTCGAGTACGACAAAAGTCCTAGGGTCTTGGACCACTCCGATGAACACTCCGAGGGAAGGATGAGGATTAAAGCATCAAGGCAACTCCAACATTTTAGTCAGCGACCATGCCATGGCTTTAAAATCAACATGAATTCAAAATAAACCCCATTTTTCCTCTTAAAGGTCCTGTTCTTCGTGATCCCATTTTTCAAACTTTAGTTAGTGTGTAATGTTGCTGTTAGAGCATAAATAATACCTGTAAAATTATAAAGCTCAAAGTTCAATGCCAAGCGAGATATTTTATTTAACAGAAGCTCCCTTTCAAAGCCTACAGCGAACGGCCGGTTTGGACTACATCTCTGTACATCCTGCTTTAATTACGTCAGTAGAACAGTTTGTTGACTAACCTCCGCCCACAAGAATACGCGAAAAAAGGGGGCGTGGTCATGTTGCTCCCGCGTGGAGAAGAGGAATTGTTGCGTTTGTATAGTGTTTGTCGCCATGTCGTCGAGACGCTGTTATTTTCATCCCGGAGTCAAATCACCTTTGTTTGGCTTTCCCAGGGACGCTGTACTTAGAGATCATTGAGCGCATGCATCCCCGTTATGGTAAGAGGCGTGACCTTTCCGGTAACGTGCGCTCTGCGTGCGCTAAGCTGCTGTCGAATCACAACACGGGAACCGCTGGCACAATCAGAACTCTTCACGTATTTCTGAAGGAGGGACTTCATAGAACAGGGAAATCTTTCAAGCCGTTTTGAGGACAGTGAAAACAGCGGTATACAGATAAGTAAATTGTGTGAAAAATACTGTGTTTTTTTACACGTGAAGCATGAACATGTTATATTGCACACTGTAAACACAATCAAAGCTTCAAAAAAACGCGAAAAACGGGACCTTTAATGCAAATTCCTGTTCCTCATATTGAAAGTATGCGCAGTATGCACACACAAAAGTTCTCAGATATAGAAGACCTATACATAGTTCACTTTATTTATCCCAGTTAGTGGGGGATTGTGGGCACATGCACAATCTTCCTTCCCCTACCCATCTCCTCATCAAAATCTCCTTAAGCGCGTCCTGATTTAAACGTGTTCCTGGGTTAACATATTTTTATTGATCCTGCAAACAAAATTCCTGTCTGAAAAATGACAGCTACCCCTATCTACCCATAAACTCAACCCTACCCTACCCATAACTTATTCCCAGAATCAGATGGAGATTATAGCGTGAATAGCACTTTTTTCATGTAGAAGCACCAAACCCTGGTTGTAAGCTTAAACTTGACATAAACTGTAAACTTGTCCCTCAAATCTGATTGGTTGATTGGAACATTGCTCCAGGATCAACAAAGATCCTGGACCAAAGATCCAAAGAAGGAACATGTTGCACTTGATGAAATCAGGTTCTGCGGTGCTTACAATGGCTTTGTTTTCATGCATAAACGCATCAGCACGTATGCAAAGCATATTTGTTTTCTATTAGAAGCATTCTAAAAAAACAAGATCACTTTACCAGAGAAGCAACACCTTCGAAAATAAGTGTATTATTCTAACCTCACGGGAAAATCATTTTTACTTTAAGCGTAACCTATCTTTCAATTGTTATTGCTTTTCTCCAGTTCTGCATCTCTGACCACACTGAGTTTCAGAGGGTATGCTTACAAACTGCTTTCTCATTATTTGAACTGAGAAATTATATGAACGACAAAGCAAGTAAACAAAAAGATTATGACATTAAGTATCAATACAATATTATGATGAAAACAATGGCAATATATTAATATGCTTGTATCAATCCTGTGAACGATTCCTCTGCGCAGGTTATTCTGGAAAAACAAGTGTTTGTCATCACCTTTAATGAAAATATAATAACTTGCTTTGCCTCTGAAATGACTTTCCTTTTCGGATGACTTCACAAATCCCTCTTTACTTTCACCCCTCCCCTCTAACCACCATTCTGTTGAGAAACACCCACTTAACATGATCCAATCAATTCCAGGTGAATAAAATTAAGCCCAGCTCAACATTTTTTCCACTCTTTCACTCTGAAATCCATCACATTACACAAGTAAAATGGGTTTTGAATGACATTTCACGTTGGCTTTAATAAGTTCAAAAGGGAAGCTGCTTTACGACTGAGTAATAGTTCCAAAAGTTTTCCAAATAAGACCGTAAGTTGAGACTGAATGCGATTTACTGCTGAAGCTCTCGTCTATGACAGATGTCTCCTCAGGGCTTTGATAGCCTGACAGACCACTCAAATCTTCACAAATCACAGGGCTTCTCTTCAGAGGGTCAGTTTGCCTCAAGGCTAAAAAGAGACCCCAGCGGGGACCGAGTGCATCAGAAGCAGATGCGTAACCACAAACAGGCCCTTGTTATAAGCTCCGGCCTTTGCGCAAAAAAATATGCTCGCTGTCTGTGGGCATTCGGCACACTGGAGGTTTTTTCCTCTCTATAATTATTCATCAAGGGGCCGGCAGGTTGGTAATAGGAGACGGAACGGGTGAGCTCTCATTAAAGGGCAGGCCGAGACGGGGCTGCCCACAGCCCTGCCATCATTGCAGTTCTCTATTAGCCGGCCCTGCCAGGCCTCAGCTAATGAGACGGCGATGAAAAGAAGATTTAATAGGGAGGAAAAACCTGTGGTCACACTGAAAAGAGTCATCCTCCATCAAATCGCTCTAGAACCCGCTCACCACAATTTCTGAGAATTTCTAGGGGGGAAAAAAACTTCAGAGGGAATGTCTGTACAGTTTTGAGAATGTTAACCTAACCAGAGTGTAAGGTATAACCAGGGACCTGCTAACATGCTTGTGTGTGATCATTACAGTTTGTTTTAAATCATGTTCGTACCATTTTCACAAGTATGTGGCAAATTTAAAAATGTGTGCACCATCAAAGAGGTGACCAATGGGAGGGAAGCAGAGGACAGAAAAACTGAAGTCCTGCTTCACTGTCAAACAATAAACAGGCCTTCCCATGGCAGAGGCAAGAGCTGCACGATTTGGGGGAAAATTATATAATTGTGATTTTTCTAATAAAAATTGTGATTTAAAAAAAAGTAAACGTGTTACTGTCCAAGTCGGGGAGGGACATATCGTCACATGTCCTTTTTTAAAACAGCCAATAGAGTAACACTTAAATAACCGCCCGATAAAGCTGTGCTTGACAGGCCTGTTTAGAATGCGCTTTGAGATGAAACCAGACTTCATTGGTTCCGATGGAAAGTGTAGTTAACACTCTGTCTGAAATCTCTCCTTAGTGCTCTGTGCTATTCATTACATATGAATTTACGAAATATTAAATGACTATTCAGATGCAGCTGTAGCATCTTTTTCTAACGTAAATGGCGGGATACTTCAGATTCTAGAGAGCATTTGATTGGACAGAAAATACATTTTGCTCCGTATTTGTGGTAGAGAGACACAATTGTGAATGCATTTTGATATTGTTTATGAGCACACCAGCTTATATTATAACCTTAAGGCTAACATATTCAAACTAAAAGCAACTATGATGCAAATGTAACCAGGCTCTTACATGTGAAAAACAAAATGATTTTGTAAAAAAGCACTTTAATGTACTCCAAATTGTTTTCTGTCAATGTGCTGTTTTTTTTAAAACTGAGTTTTAAGTGAATGTAGTTTTTCCACAGTGTAGGTTATTATCATGACAGGAACCTTTTACAATGGAACACTTGCATCAAACCAAAGACCTTGAGCTAATGCTGGGTTTTTATGCAAGATATCCTTATGGGTCTAGACAGCTTACTTTTACAAATGTTTCATATCAAACGGCTAAATGACATGCAGATAAGTTCAGATAAGGCCACGCAGATTCTTTCATAGGCAGGAATATCATGAAGCTGAATTTATAAGCAGTTGGACAGTTGGAATGGGCTGGTGACAACAAAAATAATTTTCTTTTACCATCTTAATCAATGTTTTTCTGTTATGACAACTCTTGGAGTGTTTGGCATGGTAATGGATATGACAATTTTGATATATTTGGTCTTGGCGGAATAGATCTGCTACGCTGCTGCTGCAGAGCAAGTACGGGTCTTGCAACTGATAGGGCTGGGACGGTATGGACTTTTTCTTACCCCGGTTGAAAAGCAAGAAATTCCCGCGGTTCAGCGGTAAACCGCTTTAAACGGCTCCCGCGACTTTCGCGCACAGCCGCACACGCACACACCAGCGCAGGCAATTGAACATAATAAGGAACATGTTTATTTTACATTTATTTTTTCATGTTTAGAACAGGAACAATTAGAACAGAAATGGAATGATATCTGAAAAAAAAGTGCTGGCAAAACAAAATATAGACTTTTTTTTTGGTTTACATCCCAGCCTTCATATTTTTTGCTGAGAGAGCGGATCAGATCACGACTGAGAGATCTGAAGATGGAACAGCATAAACAAAGACAAACAAACACATTTTTATTTAACGGTATTGATCAGTAATATATATTTATTTGTTCATGTTAATTTATTTCCCATATTTTTACTTTCAGATTACAGTCGTCGTCGTCTTCAAACAATCACTTAAACAAACGACTTTCGCGCACACACCAGCGGATAATATATTATTTATATTTATAGTATTTATATTTTTATATTACATATTTTTACATATTCAGGCTATTAATTTAAATTTATAATTTACATCTAGTGTGCGCTTTTGTCTCAGTGTTTAATGAAGACTATTTAACGAAGGCTCAAGGCTATTTAATTTAACAAAGTGTCATCACTCGCTGCTCACACTACAGTGATTGTAAATTATGCTACTTTTAGGCTATATATCATATAATATAAAATATAAATATTTTTTATATTTATTTTTTATATTTTATAACATTTACATAGCCTATTTATATTAATTTACATATCTCGTGTGGTGTGCGCTTTTGTCTCAGTGGTTCAAGGCTATTTAACGAAGACTATTTAGGCTAATTTAACAAATAGTCGCTGCTCACACTACCGTGATTGTATATTACTATATATATATAATTATTATTTATATTTATGTTATTTATATTACATATTTATATTAATTTATATATAGGCCTATATGCCTATCTCGTGTGCGCTTTTGTCTCAGTGGTGCAATTTAACAAAGGCAATTTAATTTAACAAAGTGTCGCTGCTCACACTACCATGATTGTATATTACTTATATTACATATTTTTACATATTTATATTAATTTATATATCTCGTGTGCGCTTTTGTCTCAGTTGTTCAAATATTTAACAATGGCTATTTAATTTAACAAAGTGTCGCACACTACTGTGATTGTAAGCCTGCCAGACGGAGATCTTTTTCGATAGCCTTTTAATGAAATTGGAATTTCAGAATCACATAGCCTACTTATATTTAATTGCCTACAATAGATTATTTATTGATTATATTGAATGAAATTTCGCAGGCCCAGCTTATTTGTAGTCAATCTTTCCCAAACAGAGTTGGAAGAGAGTTAAAACTTACCAGTAGCCTACTAAGGAGTGCTGAGGCAGGTCCACCTCAGTTTGTTCTTTCTGAAGCCTTTTTTTTTTTTTTGCCAGCTATGGGAGAAAGCGGTCACCAGCGTTCGACACAAACCCATGGCCCGGGCGGTGCGTTCTTTTTCTGCTTTCATGACTTCTATCTACCTACCCGTTATTGTCGGCTGTGCAACCATGTGAGAGAATTGTGTTAAGCACGTGCAATTAAAAACTGAGGTCCTGCTTATGCGCCTTTATTTTATGCTTTAGTAAAATGAAATTCAAATTATAGGCTACAAGACATTACACAGGTACTCTCGCATATAGGCCTAATAGTCAATACAAATGGAATATTATAATGGAACATTGCGCTCCCCAACTCGTGAAAGGTCGGATTTGCTCCATCTTTTGATGAAGTTTTGTTTAGAAAACCTTGAATCCATATAAGACACACATGTCATTAGACACAATCCATGTCATTAGAATCAATTAATCCATGGAATTAGACACAACGTGCACACATGTGCAGGCCAAGGTTTTTTTTTGTTTTTGTTTTTTGCAGTGATGGCGGTGACGATCTCAGACCCGCGGTAGGCGTCACGTGACCGCGGTATTGGTAATGCGGTAACCGTCCCAGCCCTAGCTGCTGCCAATGAATACATGACACACTGCTGTGAGCAAGTAAAACATGCTGCTGCTGTACAATATAGCGTACATGAATTACCCGTAGCAGATCTATATAGGTGGAGCTGGGGAAGGTGGAGGGTTTCGGAAAGCGAGCTGCAACAGCTACAGCAAATGCTAACCAAGTATTTGAAGGTTGAGCAGCGAGCTCATTGGCTACTGATACAGCAGGAAACAATCAGCTGTGCCCTATAGAGAATTATGTGATTGCAAGCAGGTTGAGTTAAGGACCTCTCAGCCTGTGCCATCTAGAGTTTCATGACAGAACTTTGTATATATGGTCTCAGGTTTTTGAAAACTCGGACGTCTCACTGTGAAAGTCAATAGCACAAGTACATTCATCATATTGTTTAAAATCATCACATTTAAATTGCATTCATCAAATTGTATGCATCGAGTTTCCACCTTTTCCGCTAGCCAGCCGAGGTGTCGGATCTCTCGACTCCCGGTGATGCCGTGGTGGCCAGCGTGTTCTCGGAGTTCGCTGATGACTTTGCTGGTAAGGTTTGTAATGGCAGTTTGCATGAGAGTGAACCAGGTCTGGGCAGAGGCTGTGTCTTTATGTCTCATGACTATTGTGTGCTTAGCGTCAGAAGAGTGCAGCTCCATCTGCCTGAAACACAAGAAAGAAAGGGAACACAATTCATCTTCCGTTTTAATCTAAATCCAGAGTTCACTGGTCAAGCTAAGGGGTTATTAACTCTTTCACCGCCAGCGTTTTTTGAAAAAGTTGCCAGCCACCATCATGGACCAGAATATTTTGTAGGAATATCTGAACATGTAATACACTTTATTGTCAAAAGTTTTGGGATGCCTGGCTTTACATGCACATGAACTTTAAATGATCCCATTCTTAACTGCACTAGTGAGCAGTCATTTTGGAACAGGAAGGGGCCATCCCCAAACTGTTCCCACAAAGTTGGAAGCATGAAATTGTCCAAAATGTCTTGGTATGGTGAAGCCTTAAGAGTTATTTTTGTTGGAACTAAAAGCCCTTTCACACCGGACGCGTAACGAAAAAGCGAAGCAGAAAAATGAATATTTTGTGTGCGAATAGTTCGCGTCAAAACCATTCACATCAGCCGCGACGCGAGTTTGCGACGTCTGTGACGTTTCAGAGCTCCAACATTCCAAAACATTCGCAGCGACAGATGAGAAAACACGGACACTTCATCATCCAGTGAAGATGAGCTTTTCATTTTATTTACAAGACAGAGAAGAAGGTTTTGGGTGCACCCAGTCTTAAAGAACAGAGATTCTGAAGGGGAGTATACTAATCTTGTACAGGAGCTAAAACTTTATCATGGCCGGTTCCACACTTACTTCAAATGTCCGTGTGACAATTTGTGGAGCTCGAGAGAGAGACGGTAGCACCGCATCTGACGGGACAAACACACACTTCAGGAACCAATCGATCCGGAGCAGCTGTGTTTCCAGTTGAGTCACAATGTAAACATTTAAGTGCCAGAGTCATACTGATGGAAACACATTCACTTTCTATAGTCGCGGACACAATTAGGTTAGAAAGAAATCAACGAGTTTTAACTCAAAAGGTGACGTTATCGTTGTCTGTAACCTACAGTGGGCAAACAGCTGCAGCTGCACAGCTGTAATGTCATGAGAAATGTGATACCTGGCAAAGGTTACTGTTGATTGAATAGCTAAATGACATCAACTGGACATTTAGTGACCTTTGTTTCCTTGTATGTGATTGGTTTAAGCCTTTTTTTGTCGCTGCGAGTGTTAAAAAAAAATCGACATCGAAACGGAAAAAATAAACATCGTTTTTTCGCTTCAGCACATTCGCGTTCGGTGTGGAAGCACTTATTACACAAACAGCTGATCAAAAAATAAAACCATCGCGCGAATTATTCGCGTGTCAAAACCGCATCCAGTGTGAAAGGACCTTAAGGGTCCAAGCCCAACCCCTGAAAAACAACCCCACACCACTCCATCCAACACTTTGCATTGCACTTGGTGATGTAAGGCTTGGATGCAGCTGCTCGGTCATGGAAACCCATTCCATGAAGCTCTCTACGCACTATTCTTGAGCTAATCTGAAGACCACACAAAGTTTGTAGGTCTGTAGCTATTGACTCTGCAGAAAGTTGGTGACTTCTGCGTACTGTGCGCCTCAGCATGTGCTGACCCCACTCAATGGTAATTTTACTGGCCTACCTTGAATTCACTAAGCTCCTGAGAGCGACCTATTGTTTGAGAGTGTTTATCAACACTTAAATGTGGGAAAGTTTCACACAAAAAAAAGCAACATTTTAAGGAAAAGAATCGCGTTTATGTCATAGACTGGATTCAGAATGATGATCAAAACAGAGATGGAGTAGAGTCCATCAACACCCCTAATGCTTGCACAGTCCTATAGCTCATCCTGGGTAGACATTTCATTCAGTAACATTAGACAGTTTTGATTTATATGCTGTTTAATGTTGATGATCGTATTATTTTACATATGCATTGGCTTACATATGCTATCACTTCTTTCTGCTTCTTCACATGTGTTTTGTACATTCTGTACTCTTTCAGAAGATGTCATAGTGCCCCCTACAAGAGGTCTTCACGGAGCACCCGAGACCCGTGGACCTGGGACCTGTATGAGTTCGGGTCTATATTTTAAATGGTCAGCCGGGTCCAGGTCGGGTCCCAATCTATTACTTCGGTTCCAGGTTCTGTTTAAGATTGTGTGTAATACCGGAGTCGATCAGACTCGAAGAACACCTGGCCGTGATCAGAGTCGGTCAGCACTGCTTGTGTGTTTTGTGTAACTTGCAGATTGTAAAATGAGGTTAAGAAAAGTGTGAGCTGGGAAATAAGATTTAAGAAAAAGGAAAAAAACACACAAGTGATCTCTCAGCCGTTAGAAGCAAAGCGGGCAGATTTAATGCAAACGTACGGTAATAATGTACTTATATTTAAATAATATATTTCAAATCAGGGTTACACTTTATTTCGATAGTCCACTTTAAACATTCTACTAACTATAAGTCACTTTGCAACTACATGTCAACTAACTGTCATTAGAGTATTAGTTGACTGTGAGTAGACTGGTAGGTTATGGTTAGGTCTTAGGGTTCGGGTTAGTAGAATAAGTTGAATTGTAGTTGCCAAGTTACTTATAGTCAGTAGAATGTCTGTTGGGGGACCAACAAAATAAAGTTTTAGTAAATATTAATCAGACAGTCTACAAATACTCTAATGAGAGTTAGTTGACATGTAGTTGCAAAGTTACTTATAGTTAGTAGAATGTCTAAAGTGGACTATCAAAATAAAGTGTTACCCAAATCAGCAACACAATCTCAGGTGAACTGTTACATAAATGTTTTCTATGACGCTCGTAAAAAAGCTCATATTTCAGGTTGCTCCAGCTAACACGCAAGTGCAGTCTCAATCACGTGTCATGTTTCTATGGCAACCCGAGCTTCCGCAGTGACTGTAATGACTTTAAAAATAATATGAATGAACCGTCTTGTTTAATCTTAAAGTTTTGGTGGTCAGACTCGGCTCACAGAAATTATAGCAAATAAATAATGCTACCGTCAGCAGCCAAGGCACCGAACGAGCAATCGTTATTAGTTAAAAAGGGCAAACAGTCAAAGTTATTATGCGAGTTAACTCGAGTCGAAATTGGATAGAACTTTTTTCTTGGCAAGGATTAATGCATCACAATCAGGTACAAGGAAGAGAGACGACGGCTTTAGGTAGGCTGAGACAATGTTTATTGACTTATTAATAGCAGTTTATTGTGGAATATGAGACAATCGGGTCCAGTCGGGTCTGTGTCTTCCTGCCGTGATCGGTTCCAGCTATCATATAATAGACGGGTCCTGGTCGGTTCCGGGTACTAACTTTTTGGCATTTCTCGGATCTGCATGGGTCCGGGTCAAGCTTTTGAAATAATAGACGGGTCCGGGTCGGTTCCGTGTAGCACATTACTGGGCCTCTTCGGGTATTTGGACCAGTGTAGACCTCTACCCCATACCTTATAACAGTGAAAATGACGAGGAAGAGCTGTCTCATAAATAACAGAAATTTCTGTCAATGGCGGGGAAAGAGTTAAAGGAATAGTTCAACCAAAAATTGTCATTATTAAAAACCATCATAAAACCAATTTTGTCATTATTTACTTACAACATGACTTTGTTTGGCAGACGAAAGCTACAAATATCAATAAGCAGGTTTGTTTAAAATATATATTTTTTTGAGATAAAAAAAATATTATGCCAAACTACATCTAGAAATTAGAATCAGTACAGTTCTAATAACCTGACATAATGTGACTTTATGCCCTCAAAAAAAAAAAAAGGAAAATTCTTTTTAAATCAAATTTTTCAAAACATGTCCATTATTGGAGATGCATTCAAGTCAATGTATGTATTAATTGCATTTTTTAAGTTTTTTTGAATACATGGAATAGATCTATATACAGTATATTTGCCTGTATGAAAGCAACAGATGGAAAAATAATTACGGCTTCTAAAAAATTAAATATAGTAGAGTTGAATGTGTTGAATATAGTACAGAACGAATGATGACACTTGACAAAATTGACTTAAAAATAAGCCATCTGAGTCAATTTAAAGAAAGCAGACAGTGCTTAAAAGAGCTCTGGAGTCAACATTAACCACCAGAATATCAGATCCACCCGGTTCAAACAGAACCATACATCAGTTGCTCAGGGAGTTTACAGTGATAAATACTCCACTCATACATCATCTAGAGTAAAAGTCTTAACCTTACACTCTACAATATCATTTTCAGGTGCACCGTGTAGGTAAAAATAGATCTACCTTCATGAAGACAGAGAGTTTGGAGGGGCTTAGGGGGTGTGGGCACAGATGGAGCTGATGTGTTTGCAGTAGACTAGAGGAAAAAGCTTTTTGGATGAGGCCCAATGAGTTCTGCCCTTTAAGACTATAATTGGGAGAATTTCACAACTAATGGAGCTGCCTGTGTCCAATTTAGGAAGTGAATGTTTCAATTCCTTTTGTGGTCAAATAAGATCTCTCTTGTGTAGTATGCAAAACTCAGAAAGTTAACCTTCAAATTCAACCTCATTACATAGAGGTGTCGATGATAGGGCCAAACCTAGTTCTTGGTTCAAGTAATTGTAGAGAGGAAATGTGCCAGTCCACTCTAGACAGAGAAGGAAAAAATAAGTGAAGTGTTTAAACACATCCTGGTTTTCATAGTTATTTTTTTTTTTTAAGACAAAAATCAATATAACTATCCAACAGATTTTTTATTTTAATATATGCATGGATGTCTTTTTTGAGGTCACCGATTTAAAAAGTCGATGTTCCTGAAGAAACGGCTCAACATACGTTAAGGAATACATTATTCCTATGCAGAGATGCTTGAAAGAGTCAATAACAGTGAAGTCTACAATGAGAAGCAGAACAAACACTGAGCATTTCACTGAAATGGCCAGAGACCGAGTGGAAAATGGTCACATATTTGTAAATTATGACTATTACCAGTAAAAAACACTTTACTAACATTAATGACTACACTGTGTGCAGAATTATTAGGCACGTTGATTTTCTGATATTTTTCAGGATGGACTAAAATGAACTCCCAAAACGTACTGCCAGATTCTGGAAGATGAATTTTGGTACTAGAGGATGTGGTGCTGGCTGCTGGTCCTTCAAGAGTCACTCTCAACCTATCTGTCCATAAAGCCTATATAAAAAAACAGGTCTTCATGTATTTTACAACACTTCAGATTGTGATTCTTATTTAGTGGGGGTAATTTTTTAGGATTCTTTACCTAATTTAAGTCTCTGAGATCCTGACACCTTGCACTTCTGGAGACTCCAGGTAGGTTGCAGCTCAGGAAAATGGTGGCGCTGGAGACTAAAGGGTTCCTGATGGTTTCACACTTAATTCATCACCTTAATTCTTAATTCTTTTGCAGTTAACAGGTGTCTTTTCTCCGCCACATGTTTTTGTCTGACCCTGCTGACCCAACGAGCATTTCACTGTCCAATGGTCATGCCTTAACTGCAATGTCTAGTATTGCATTAGTATTGCATCCTTCTCATGGGCATTTAATAATTTTAAGAGTTAAATCTCTTTTTTGGCTCAATTTATCTGTAAAAGAAAACATGCCTAATAATTCTGGACACCTGAATATAAGGTGTTTTTCATTTCCAGCCTTCATGAGCAATTATATATCACTTATACATTATTAAATACTAAATTAATAGTAGTTATTAGGATTACTGTGGTTTGGAATTGGTCAAACGTGCCTGGAAAAAAAATATGATCAGAAAATCAACTTGCATTCTGCACACAGTGTAGATGACTTAATCTTATTATTAACTGGAAGTCAGCAGCCATTCTGTTTATCGCCACTGGATTTTTTCCATGCTCTTAAAATGGAAAAGGTTAGATTCAGATTAGGGGTGGGAATCTTAAACCATGTTCCTCACCTCACGAAATGATATGACTGAATTGAACTGAACAATTATTGATCTACATTTATATTATTACTATTATTAATTAAAGAGTTTACGGACTTCATAGAGACAATAGAATTTGTGTTGGTTTTTTTTGTCTCTGTGTGTGTTCTTGTTTATATGGTATATGGACACGTGTATAATGACATGGTTTGAGGACACTTCATGTGTCCTTGTAAACCAAATGGCTTAAAAAAACATACTAAACAGTTTTTTTTTTTAATTATTATAAAAAAAAATGGCAAAAAAAATTGGTGACAGGTAGGTTTAGGGGTAGGGTTTTTATGCCACTATGCCTAGAGAGAGTCCCCGTAAACCACATATACGTGTGTGTGTGTGTGTGTGTGTGTGTGTGTGTGTGTGTGTGTGTGTGTGTGTGTGTGTGTGTGTGTGTGTGTGTGTGTGTGTGTGTGTGTGTGTGTGTGTGTGTGTGTGTGTGTGTGTGTGGACTGGTAATCCCTACGTTATGGGGACAAAATGTCCCCACAAAGATGGCAATATCCAAAATCCTCATCCTTGTGGGGACATTTTTTGGTCCCCATGAGGAAAACATCTTATAAATCAGACTAAGTGATGTTTTTTGAAAATGTAAAAATGCAGAATGTCTCCTGTGATGGGTAGGTTTAGGGGCAGGGGCAGTGTAGGGGAATAGAATATACAGTTTATACAGTATAAAAACCATTACGCCTATGGAAAGTCCCCATAAAACATGAAAACCCAACGTGTGTGTGTGTGTGTGTGTGTGTGTGTGTGTGTGTGTGTGTGTGACTCTCCATCTTCTTATTACCCCTTTAAGCTTCTTTTATTCAATTGTCTTGAGCAAAAAGGGCAAAAACCAAACACAAACTTTTTATAAAAATATCTTTGGGATTTTTTTTCCTCATAGGAATGACTGAGTAATGGTCATGTCAGAGCGTGTGTGCAAACCATAGGCCATGGCTCTAACAAAAATGAATTCACTTTTAATTAAACATTTTGGGAGGACACTCTTCTATTTACCATCAACATCCCCATTAATGAGTCAAAGAGGACAAAACAAAGATGATGAACTAAATTTAGATGGTCTCCAAACACAATGTGTCAAACCCAATAAGAGCAGGATTAACACAAGACAGATGGAAAGGTCACTGACACATCTGTCGTGGAGGAACTTCTCCATACCCCAAATCTCCAGCTACTCTCACTTCCACCAAAACAACCCCAGTTACAGATCCACTCTGGACCATCAGAAGGGGGCACATTCTATTTTTTATTCCAGATGGATTTTGTTTAGGAATTTGACAGGAATCCTCTCACAGTGTGGCACTTGAGGTAAGCCATGAATGTCTGCAGCGTTGATAGAGCTCTGCATGAGCACCACATTGATGGATGGACTAAAAGACATGGGACACAATGGTGTAAATTGAAAACAGAGCTGGAGGGTGTGAGCTGACAACCTGGCAGCCAGTCTAAAGAGAGCCCCTTATTGACATTGCGCATGGCAGGGGTGGAGTCTTTCGTCTGTCTGTCAGACTGCCTGTTTATCTCGCCATCAGTCTGCCCACGCCACATATTTAAGCAGTATTTTATGAGCAGGAGTGCTGTTGTACTGAATACTAACAAGGCCTGTGATTCCTCTGAAAGCATACAGTAATGCGATGTTATATTATCATAACATTATAGTAAATATCAGCACCCTTAGAAGAATGCCACTTGACCAAACAGACTGAAGACTGGGTATCATATTGAAAAACAGCGAAAAAAATAAAGTTATGGTCACATATACAGTTGCTATGCAAAATGTAGCATTTGAAATCCAGACATTTCAATAGAATCTGCATGACTGGAGGTTTTGAGTGAGTGCAACACATACCCACATAGATTTTGCGCCGGGTTCAAGTTGGTTATGTTTTTGATACTAAGTTATTAGAACGCAGTATGTTAAAATCGACAAGAAACAGAAGTTGCGATAGTCTTTTCTTCTCTATTGTGACGTATATTTGAGTGAAACAGCTTCTCGAACAAGAAAAAAAATGTAAGGCGGGACTTGATTTTGTCCATTTGAAATTGATTGGATGGTTGTGGTTTGCTATTGCTATGATCTCATGTGATTGACAGGTTGCCCCGCCCTGATGCCAGTAAACATGACATCAGAGAAAAGATGAGATTGATACAAGGGGAAGTTAATTTGATTAAAGATTATGAGGACACACAAAATATTATGTGGATGGATATATTATTTATAATAAATACTGCAATATTCCATAAAAAAAACAAGAATTGTCTATTTTGAGTCCATGGTGACTTTAAACATTCCACTGACGCAAAATCTTACAGTGTTTTAAAAAAGATGTGGCATGTTCATCCTGTCTTTATTGGCAAGCAGCTCAGCTCGGGTACATCACCTTTTAACGCACTTCCTGTGAAATGGTTAATCTCACAAACCACAATGTTCGTTTCTCTCACAACAAAAGTACAATATAGTGCAAAAAATAACATGAAGCTTGATAACAAAAGCAGTGTGGTTGGTGAGTTCGCTAGAGCAAAAACACTTTCAGCAACAAAAAATAAAACATCTAAGATTGTCTAATAATAGAAGAAAATTTTAGCATTTTTGAAGTATGAATGAGAACTTCTCTCTTAGCTGTTTGCTCAAGTATTAAGTTTTGTTTATATCTCAAGACTTCTTGCTTTGAAAATGGTAAATATGTTTATTGTTTTACAAGGGTATAATAGCATTTTGTTGATATAAATTGAGGAGACGTTGCACACATTATATTGCATTGATACTGTATCGATACACAACAGACCAGATAATTATATTCATATTTATATAGGTCATATATCCAGTTTACAAGTTTGTGGTCAATAAGATTTTATCTTATTGAAAAGAAGTCGCATCTTCACAAAGGTTGCATTTATTTAATCAAAAATACCATAAAAAGAGTAATATTGTGAAATATTATTACAATTTAAAAAAACTGTTGTAATTTATTCCTGTGACGGCAAAGCTGAATTTTCAGTATCATTACTCCAGTCTTCAATGTCACATGGTCCTTCAGAAATAATTTTTATATGATGATTTGCTGCTCTAGAAACATGTCTTATTATCATCCATGGATGGTTGTGCTGCTTAAAATGTTTTTTGATGAATAGAAAGCTCAAAAGAACAATTTTTTTGAAATAGAAATCTTTCATGCTAATTTAATGCATCATTGCTGAATAAACATAATATCTTTCAAAAATAAATTAATTCTTACTGACCCCAAACTTTTAAACACTAGTGTACATATCTGCATATATGTCCTCATCTTTTTTGTACATCCAGGATAATATGATTGTCTAACGTGTCTATAGTGGTGTGAATGATGACACTCATAGTAGACAATTAAGCTAGAAGTACAACCATATAAATGTTCCAGTTTGTCTACTGGACACTGCTAATCTGAAAACGTATTGTTACCTTTTTGCTCCATTCTGGCCTCTTAAAACGTGTATTTTTTACTATGTATTCTTTGGACATGGTGTGTAAATACCTCATAGGTTTGCTGTTTGGCTTCATTCCACGCATTTCGTTCTGAGTGGTTTTTGGGCCCAGCTCAAGCACTCTGGCAACATAGGAAAACTTTGAAGTCATTGTTGTCATGGACTTTGATGTTGTCCTCCATCACTTTTGAAGATATGAAGGTTCATCCACTGACAAGCAGAGGACACTAGCACTCTTTAGACATCAAACATGACAGAGTGAGCGACCAGCATAAAGCATTTGTTGTGTGGAGTGCATTACCATGGGTTGTCACATTCACCCTCTGAATAATGAGACCCCTTACTGCTCATCCTGAAACGGCATTACAAAGAGATTGTCTAAAACATTTCTAATCACTTTCTCCAACATCTTTAACAAGCATGTCCGCAGGCAGGGTTTAGAGATACGAGGTCCAAAATCTGCGATTGCTTGGGGGTCCGGAAATATTTTGATTCTCCTGATCTACAGTACATAAATAAGGAAATAAATGTATAATTAAATAATCATTCAATTTTTCCTTTTCTGTGTATATTTATTTATTTTTAATATTGGCAGCTTTGGAATTCCATATAATAGGACCCCTTTAAAGAACTAGATTTTATTGTAAAGCAATGCATAGGGTCTATTTGGAAATAAGACCGTCCTAACCACAACCTATAAACCCACTTGTCAAAGCCACACATTTGACCATATTCTGGTGCAGATCCGAGGATGACAAGAGAATTTACTGAAAGGCTGTCAAGAAAATGCAACCAAGTTCATTAAATGTATTCACAATATGCACACATTCATTCTTATGCCTAATATGCTGAAAATATTACTGGATACCCCTGGATATTACTGCCGGTCGTTTAACTTTTCAATCATAACACTAATGTTTAGCTACTTACATCTTACATCTTACTTTTTGAAAATTAAAACGGAAGCTTTATGCTGGAATTCACACTCCGCTTCTGTAAAAAGTAACAATCATGCCCGCCTTCTTTGATTCGATTACCCATCTCAGTCATTCTGACATTAGCCATGTTTCCATCCACCTATTTTTATGCAAATATTGGCATATCGCACTGGATAGAAATGGCAAGATCAAGATCATCAAAATGTTGGGTATAATGACCTCACAGAACTGCCGCACAGGATTCTCTTCCCAAACTTTAGGTATCCGCCTCCGAAAAGCAAGATAGATTCACAGCGTTTATTGCGTTGGATTGTTTTACTCATCGTTATACTAATTGATTTTAAACCCAACATTTCCATTTATCGTGAAATTAGACATTGAAAAGGGTAGGGTTATTTGATTTCAGGTTTAGGCTTGGAGGTGAAATTATGTTTCGCTTTGCTTGTTGAGGTTCTAGATGTCAGTATGTCGCGCAAAAATAAAGGTTTACAGTAACGGACGTGACTGTTAATGCGTTACTCGTAGTGACCCATGATAGATGTATTTCGTGTTTTTCCTAAAATGGGCAGTTTGTGATGTATTTTACAAAATATTCAGTGGCACATGCCAATCATAAACAGACGTGACACAAATAACACGTTTGAACAAATATTACTGACTTTAATGCGTTTTATTGACATTTAAAATACAACAAAATGAGGATTTTGTGTCACAATTACGTCAGTATAGGTGCTCGAGTAATCAGTGTCAGCGTCAGTGTGTCGCGATAATGTCAGTGACACATGCCACTATCCACTGGCACATGCCAATGAAGACCGGATGTGCCAATACATGTGCCAGATGTCATGTCATGTTAATACTGCTACTGTCACTCTGTTTGCAGGCGCAACTGTGTTACTATGGTTACCATTGTTTATAATGGCGGATTAATTTCGAAATGTAATCAAATTAACTGGAACTACCTGTGCATTAAACGGTTTTACTGCATACCTTCCAGCCAATCAGAATCGAGTATTTAAATAGGCAATTATACCATGGTCTGTCTGAATATTCGATTCTGATAAGCTGGAAGGTGTGCAATAAAACCGTTTAATGCACAGGTAGTTCCAAGTCAGTTGAACCACCTTTCTATATTAATGCACTGTTTTCATTAAAGCGCACACACATACGCTTAGAACGTGTTAGACGTAGGAGATCGTGCTACGCACCCACACAAACATTCAGGAGCACAGAAACTTGTTATCAATGCTGCCCCGCGACTTTTAGAGATATAGCTTCACAACTGGATCACTACATTATATTCCTCAGCAACGAGGGGGTTACATTGCTATTTTGAAGTAATAAACGCACACCTTCATTGTAAGAGAGACGCTAAACAGACGCAGGTACAAATCTCTCTCGATAATTAATTCAAATTAATGCTATAATTCATTCAACTAAATTGTAATGTCTAGTGTTTTGGTTTTGTTTCATGTTCACTGTTCATGCTTCCTGTTTGTCATGTGATCATTGTCATGTAATTCCCTTGTCCTCATGTAATAGGCTTGTTCGGCTTCATACAGCGATGTGCAGACTGATCAGCGGCTGATTTGAAGCAGTGCATGCCGGTTTGAAATTTTGTCCGACTTGAGGCAGCGCAGACGCCACGTGACTGTGACGGATGGCATCCAAGTTCCGCGAGAGCGATTCGAGAGCAGTCGGTTAATACAGCCGGTGCAGTTTCTCTAGAGCGGCTGCACGGACTGTGATGACGACACAGCTGTTCCACGATTGGCCAGATTCACCGCATGACAAAAATCACACGTGTTTTGTGTTTATTCTAAAACCACTAATGCTCACAAATCAGTTTTTATAACGGTAAAACCTCTTTTCATGTAGTCGTGATGTTATATTGTCATGTTAATCGAAATAAAACTGATAAAAAAAATGTAGACCCCACTTCATTGATAGTGTAGGCTTATATGTTGAACTTTATTCATGTACAAACACACACTGTGTTAAGCAGTGTTGAATGAAAATGTCTCTGAAACGTCTGTGTATTTGACAAATATTGCATTTATTTCACTTCAGCTGTGATAAAGTATGCAAACACAGCGCCAGCGTCACTACGGGAAGCAGAAAGTGTCCGACTTCATGTCTCCGTTTGCAGCTCCTCCCTGTCTGCACACGGCTACTCTCGCAGATCGGTTCCATCCAGCCGATGTCGAACACACCTTTTATGTTCTCATTGGTTGTTTAAGTCATGTGTTCTCAGTTCAGTTCTGTCATTGGTTCATTGTCTTGACTGTTCACAGGTGTCCCTTGTCTTAGTCATTAGTTTTTGTGTATTTAAGCCCTCATGTTTGCCATGTGTCCTTGTCGAGTATTGTTCCCTGTAACCCGCTGTTGGTGAGTGTCTGTCATGGTTCATGGTTCAAGTCTGTCATGGTTCATGGTTCAAGTCTATCACGGTTCATGTTTCAAGTCATGTCTGTTCTAGTCAAGTCATCGTTTGTTTGGTATTTGTTCACTCTGTAAATAAACTGCACTTGGGTGCACCACTACAACTTGCCTCCAATTATTTTAATGCACTTCGTGGAATCAGCTTTGCCTCCAAGTCATGTATTAAAATAGTTTAATGCACAGCTAGCCGTGTATTGTCCCGCTTATACCATGGTCATTTACCAACATTGACAACTTAAAGCTGTTATTGATGTATGACTGGAAATCAGGGTAAAAATTAGTTATTTTCATCAGTTCTGGCTCATTAGAACTAGCATTCTGCCTGCTTTGAATCAGACACCGAGATAAAGTAGTGCGTAAGATTATATTTATTTATGTAACGAGTCCACTGGAGGCAAGTTGTAGTGGTGCATCCAAGTGCATTTTATTTACAGAGTGAACAAATACCAAACAAACGATGACTTGACTAGAACAGACTTGACTTGAAACAGGAAGACTTGAACCATGAACCAGACCACTCCAGAAACATGGCGCGCCCGCATTAATTATCCTTTATGCATTTCATGACTTTTATTAAACACATCGGAAGAAATACCACAAAAGAGAAAACACAATATCAATTATTTCCCCAAAGTAATCATACTTTCTAATGTTGAATTCAGTTCAAACCATTTGCTATAATATTTATTCAAATATTCTGTAATGTTTTAAACACTTATTTATTGGACTTTGGCCTCTCGTAAAGTAATGCTGCAAGTTTGCAAACTTCCTGTGGTCAATATATTGAATGCATGAGAAACAGTACCTGTTTTCTGGGTCAGGGACGGTCATACTGCGGGTGATGTAGCACATTTTGAGGTGGATGTATCTGCGGTCGCCCTGTAAGGACAGTGAGGGGGGGCTGGGGATATCGAAGTGAGGACTGCCGAGACGAGGCGACTCAGGAGGAGGGGTCTCCCAGCCAATCTCAGACACCGGTGAGCCTTTTTTCACATATGGCGTCGCTTCCCGCATGTATTTCACTGGAACCAAAAAAAGAAAGGGGTCAGTTGAGGCTTGTGACATTATCGAGAGTATCTGAACTACTGTGAACCGTTTGCACATTCTCTTCATCTAAGCTTCTTTGATGGAAAAAAAACAGTAGACGCACATACCTAAAGAGATCAACACAAAACAACTCTACGAGTTAATTTTCCATCACATGTGTGCACTGGGCCTTAGCCAGTCAAAAATGAAAGCAGGAAACCCCTACGCAAACCACTTCACTCCCACAGCTGTCCTGAGTGAGGAAATCACAACCGCACATTTGCATACTATCCTATTGCATTTCTAGACGATTATTGCTGGTTTTATGACAGGGCAATGAACTTGAGGCTGAAGCATCTGCACATGAACGTGCTGATAAAATGCAATAAGGGAATTACAACTGCCATGCTTCTCAGGTGAATGTCACGCTGAGGGCCAATTATTCCCATTCCATATGACAGCTTAATCTTTACAGGAAGCTGTTGACCATGCCAGCACAGGGCTATTTCACAATACTAGAGGCATTTCACAATTACCCATAAAGGAGACAAATTAGAATTGGCTATTTGGCATGACATCAATTTGGTTAAAACATAATCATTTTGAATGCCTGGGGGCAACATACCAGTTGCATATTACATAAATTCTTCTCTCAACAAAATATTTTGCACATATATGCTGCAGTTCGCTAAGTAAACAATTCCTAACTGCAGGACCAAGAAATAAAAAAAAAAATCAACAAAATGATTTATGACGAGGGTATACAGGGTACATTTTAGTGTCCCATTACTTTTTAAAGAACTAAAGACACAAACCCTATTTTTTTTAGGATTTGGGCAAATTAGACATTCTGTTATCTACTATAAAAGCCAAGTCACATTTATGTATTCATATAGCACTTTATAAAATACAGATTGTTGCAAAGCAGGAAAATGAAAGAAAAAAACTGTGTTATGTTGTTAAATTAATCAATTATGAAACAAATTCAACTTCAGCTGTAAGGGCCCTTTCACACCAAGAAGTAGAACTATAAAGATAACTATATAATGATAATTATTTGCATCCACAACAGCGGACAATAATGTTCTGTTTTGTTTCACGGTGTTATGTTGTATTTAAATGTGCACACTTTTTAAACTGATTCGGATTGGCTGTCAATGTTTTTATCATTCATCAGCATGGAAAAAAAATCACTATGAAAGTGATTCCAATGACATATCGTTCCACTCTCTGGTTATCGTTATAGTTGTGGTGTGGACCTTCCTATTCACATAGAATTACAAGGTTATTAAAGGGGTCATAAACTGGCTTTAAAAAAATTATACTGTCGTCTGAAGTCAACTTATGACGTTCACGTTCAAAAACATCAATGAATTAATAGTAATAGGCCATTTTCTACCTGGTTTTGAGCCTAGCTTCTGAAACGCTTGGTTTTTATGGGTGTGCCACATTGAAGACTTGGAAGTAGATGCCCACTGCTATGATTGGATAACAGTTTTGCAAATTATAATGAATTTAGACTCCCCTGTCAGAACACGTGGAGAATTGTTTAGAAAACTTTCAATGTGGAAAAATAGCAACTGGAATGATTTGCCCATACATGTTCGACCCAGAGTCTGATCCCGAATCGCAGGACAATGAACCAACAACACCTCAAATACAAGGGATACTCCAGCCTGTAACAGCGTTGTAAGTTAGTGTTAATTTTGTTTAGCTAGACACGTACACATAATCAGTAGATACCAAAAGATCTGTAACAATGCAATACTATCACATATAAAAGAAGTTTTTCTCATATAAGTGTGTTGCAACATTCCTGTCGGATCCGATACAGAAGGCACAGCATAATTTTTTTATCTCGTTCTGTCTGCAAATCCAGTCTCAACCCTTCTTATTTACAAAAGAATCCACAGTGAAATTAAGTGAACAAACGTGCAATGTCTTACCCACGTGAGCTGGAACTTCATTGAAAATAAAGTTCAACCATGCATTGCTAATATTGGAATCCGAAGGAAGCTTATGCATCGACAGAGTTCTTCCACAACCAGGTACTGCACACTATTTTGTAATCTTCAATGGCATTTTATTCCTTGGTAGCTCGATCCGGTTTAGCGCCACATAGGCCTATGTTATTTCCCTATTACATGTCATGCGCAAATTGGTGGGCGGGGCTACAGAATACGGTGTTGGTCTTCTTCTGTTAAGGCGGCATTTTGTCAACAAGGAAGTTTTCAGCTCAGAAACTTACAGAATATCCTTATATTACGATGACCTTTTATATATCAAAAGCTTAAGGAAAAGTTAATTTCACAATTCCCTTTAAAACATTTTAGTCATCAATATAGTTACTGTCTTAGGTCTGAACAGGCCTTAAATCAGCTCGAAAATAATAGTGTCATTATTCAGCCCAAATTATTTCAGTGTTGTTTCAATTCAGATCTGTCAATGTTGCAAAGTTCATCAAGTCAGCTATAAGCAAATCTAAAGAAGGCAAGACTGTCATTATTCAGATTCAATTCGGTTCAATAACAGTTTCAATGTTGCAAAGTTAGTATAATGCTCAATTCTGTCCAAATTTTGTTCTCAAATAATATAATATAAACGGCACTAATTATTGTGTTTACAATTGTATTATTGCATTATTACAGGGTTGCAACATTTGCAAACCTCAAATAACAAAAAAGAAAAGAAAACAACATACATTTAGTTTGTACCTCCTTTGGTACCTTTCTCTGACCATTTATTTGTATTTGAGCATCTTTTATTGTGTGAATCCAATCACTATTTTGTCAAAAAATGTGTCCTAAATTTAGGATAAGAAGCTTGTGCATTTATGTCCTATTGCTCAAGTAACACACAAAGTGAAGATAAGACCATGACATGCATTTTCTGTATGCCTCTAACTATATGTGTTATCATGACCTTTAGTTTACATGTTAAAACAGGAAACACAACTTACAAAGCTGGTGGCTAAACATCTAAACAATAATCCCTGTCTTTACCACTTCACACTGATAAGATTAAGAAGAAAACAAAGCAAGATAACTACATAATCCATATACTCCTGAATGCGGAAGCACAGAAGTGATTCAGAATGACACTGCCAAAGTCACACATGTAACTGTACTTCAGGGTCAAGGATTCTTCAGTCAGCTCTTGCATAAAACATTACAAATCAGAACTTTAGAGTCCACCACACAGCAGGTGGAACTCCATTCACAGGGCTAAAAGCACCTTTATCCTCAAGGACAAGCTAAGAGACTAGCTACAAACACAAACTTATGAAAAGATTTTCTATGTTCTTCAAAGGCAAAGGGGTAACTTTATGGTAAAACAGTTAGTTATATCATATCTTTGCTTATTGACTTAATCATGTTACTCCATTGGCAGTCAAAAGAAGTGTTACGCAAATCTCCTTACCAAAATAACCTTCTGTAAAGTCCTAAAAAAAAGCCTACACTAATTTTTTTTTCCAGTGTTGGGTAGTTTTTGTGTTACCAAGCCTTTGCGTTAGGCTGGGGCAATCTCATTGATAGTAGAAACAATACACACCTCGCCCACCCTCCCACAGATAGGCTGTCTATACGTAAATGCCACATTCGACCACTCCAGACACGTGGCGTGCCCACCATCATGGAGCGGTCAGAGTAATCACATTTTTCTGACTCTGATCTTTGAGTCTCGTTCTGCAAAATCTTTTTTCCAAGTAATTTCATTCCCTTCAACAGAATATAATTTAAATGTTACATGTTAATAGCCAAATTCCCCAACACATCAACTTTTGTCCCAACTCTCGAAGAAGAGTTTAATTCACAAAGAAAAACCTTTTACTGGTGAGAATGTATTGGTTTGTGTTTATGTATTAACTCAATATTAAAGGTTTCTATTATGGTACTTTTTAATGTTTCTACTTTTACTATGGTAACTTTTTAGTGTCATGTTAGCTGACATCATCTTGTTGTATTGTGGTAGTTTAGCAAAATCATCTACTGAAGTCTAGTGCAGATACACTCACCTAAAGGATTATTAGGAACACCTGTTCAATTTCTCATTAATGCAATTATCTAATCAACCAATCACATGGCAGTTGCTTCAATGCATTTAGGGGTGTGGTCCTGGTCAAGACAATCTCCTGAACTCCAAACTGAATGTCAGAGTGGGAAAGAAAGGTGATTTAAGCAATTTTGAGCGTGGCATGGTTATTGCTGCCAGACGGGCCGATCCTAGTATTTCACAATCTACTCAGTTACTGGGATTTTCACGCACAACCATTTCTAGGGTTTACAAAGAATGGTGTGAAAAGGGAAAAACATCCAGTATGCGGCAATCCTGTGGGCGAAAATGCCTTGTTGATGCTAGAGGTCAGAGGAGAATGGGCCGACTGATTCAAGCTGATAGAAGAGCAACTTTGACTGAAATAACCCCTCGTTACAACCGAGGTATGCAGCAAAGCATTTGTGAAGCCACAACATGCACAACCTTGAGGCGGATGGGCTATAACAGCAGAAGACCCCACCGGGTACCACTCATCTCCACTGCAAATAGGAAAAAGAGGCTACAATTTGCACAAGCTCACCAAAATTGGACAGTTGAAGATTGGAAAAATGTTGCCTGGTCTGATGAGTCTCGATTTCTGTTGAGACATTCAGATGGTAGAGTCAGAATTTGGCGTAAACAGAATGAGAACATGGATCCATCATGCCTTGTTACCACTGTGCAGGCTGGTGGTGGTGGTGTAATGGTGTGGGGGATGTTTTCTTGGCACACTTTAGGCCCCTTAGTGCCAATTGGGCATTGTTTAAATGCCACGGCCTACCTGAGCATTGTTTCTGACCATGTCCATCCCTTTATGACCACCATGTACCCATCCTCTGATGGCTACTTCCAGCTGGATACTGCACCATGTCACAAAGCTCAAATAATTTCAAATTGGTTTCTTGAACATGACAATAAGTTCACTGTACTAAAATGGCCCCCACAGTCACCGATCTCAACCCAATAGGGCATCTTTGGGATGTGGTGGAACGGGAGCTTCGTGCCCTGGATGTGCATCCCACAAATCTCCATCAACTGCAAGATGCTATCCTATCAATATGGGCCAACATTTCTAAAGAATGCTTTCAGCACCTTTTTGAATCAATGCCATGTAGAATTAAGGCAGTTCTGAAGGCGAAAGGTGGTCAAACATAGTATTAGTATGGTGTTCCTAATAATACTTTAGGTGAGTGTATAGCCTAGATATTCATACATTTATCTAACTATGGTTATGGACGCACAGTCAACTTGCTATCGAGTGTTCACAGACCGGCTTTGACCGTTCCAATATGGCGGACGTCTTACATATAGCGGCCATTAGAAACAGCCGTTAATTGTGGCATCTATGTATACACTCTAAAAAAAAAAGGTTCTAAAATTATAATTGCTATATAGCACAAAAAGTGGTTCCTCTATGATTATGAAGAAGAACCACTTTTAGTGCCATATACAACCATTTTTTTGTACATGTCTATGCACCCTGCCACATAACCCAGCAGCATTTCTACCGCAACTCAGCTGTTGAGTTACAGTCAAAGTGTGGGCTTTTTGCATCCTCTTCAGTAAACAGCAGTTCTCAGTGCCACTGAATTGGTGCCTTTCTTCTGTGAAATAAAGGTTTGTATCTTTTATTTAATCTATTAAATCTTGAATGTGCTGAAAATCAGGGATGAGATCAGTCAGTCAGCAATATTGACCCATGTATGAGGTAAAAATAAGCTAGTATTACTGTACAAAAGAACAAACCATTATGCAGGGTTAAATTAACAAACCAACATGATAGGTTAGAATAACCCATGGCTGGGCTTGTCTATATTTGACCCAGAAGTGAGTTAAATAACAACCCAAAATGGGTTACTTTTGACCCTACGATTTAAAAAGAGATTTCCTAATACTGTTGACTCATTCATGGAGCAATAGGTTTCTCAGATTTAATTTTGAGATGTAGTTCCAAGCAAAATGTAAATTGTGATAATTAGCAATGAGAAATGGTGACGTGTTTATGGTTGACTGCCTTCAACATACATGCTTTAATTATTTTATTGAAGAACAGTCCATGACAGATCCATTTTTCTTGAACATTCACATTTGTGGATGTTAATTGCTCTCATTATGATGTGCACTCATGAGAAAATGTAAAAGTGCAACAGCTGAAAGCCCCAACAATGAGAATTTAAATACTTATTTCCTATTTCCTTAAACTCCGTTGCATGACCACAGTAAGCACCATTGAAACATCAAAAATCTGTCATAAATTGAAATGTGGCATTTTTTTCTCTTACTCAGTTTCAAAACCTGGTAGATCCAGTTATGTGGATGAAGCATGAATGATTTTGCTATCAGGGTGATGCCAAGCTAGTATCCATTAGAGCTGAGCAATATCTTTTAACAAAGTCTCTTAATGTTCTATGATATTCAATATATCTGCAACCGTTCAAAAGTTTTGGGTTGTTCAGAAATCTGAACGGGTTCATTTCTGTCATCAATTACTCACCCTCACGTCACTCTAAAACCGCACTTTTGTTCCTCTTCAGAACACAAATTAAGATATTTTTTATAAAATCTGAGAGATTTCTGTCCCTCCATTGATAATCCATGCAACTACCATATCGATGAATAAACATTCATCAACGTATACATCAGTTATGATAAACGGAAGCTCAAGCATGCTTGCTTGACATGTGAGAACCAATGAGGTACACTCGTGTGTTACACAGAATGCAAGAACCAATAAGGATTGTCCTCACGCGTCAAGCAGGTTGAGCTTCTGTTTATGTTTGCTGATCAATGTACAGTGGGGCAAAAAAGTATCTAGTCGGCCACCAATTGTGCAAGTTCTCCCACTTAAAGCTATGGTCTACGATTTCAAAGATTGTTCATTATTAATAACCTTGTTTAGATGCTGGTTATGGTTCTACAGTACAATCCTAACAATATGAAGAGAAAAAAGAATGAAAAAAATCCATTCACTCTATTGGGTGTACACCCGCAGAGAAATTGACCAATGTAATCTGTCCGGCCGGACAGCTTACATTGGTTAACTGCTCTCATCCAATCCCCTGCTCCACTCGCGTCTCCACCCACTGCACCCCACCCCGCCCCCTCCTGCGACATGAAATTTAGCGGGCAAGTAGGCAGCATCAACTCAGCAATGGAGAAAAACCAACAAACAGACAGCAGCAAGCGGCCCCTGCTCGCCCCAACAGTCAAGGTTGGAAGAAAGAGAAAGTCAATTGAGGAAAGAGCAGAGATTTAAAAAAAAATGTGAAGAACGCCAGACTCAAAGCCCAATCAATATAGGGTCCACCATTGCCCGTTGGAGGAAGCTTCAGAGAAACCTTTGGACTTAAAACCGACGCTGACTTTTTGTTGAGCAGGTAAGCATTTATTTATACTTTTATGGTGTGGTGTTTTACATAAATAGCTTTTTATCAGTCTGACAACATGATCATGCTGCCGGTCGGCATTGGAATGTTAGCCGTTTAGCATCGCCTATCACGGGTCAAAGTAATTATATTTCTTGAAGTGCTTGACTATTTCAATAGGCCTAACGTTAGCGGTTTTCTGTTCGAGGCGATAGAACATTGCATGTGTTGCTAATCTTGCGTGGGCGTGAACTCAAACGTGTGCCTTTGAGCTGTCAACATCTCTGTTCCGATGTTTACTCCTGCTTGACTGAGTGACGTTGTTCAGGTCGTTTCCCGGTGGGAGGGATCAGGTAGCACAGAGGGGAGGGGTGTGCGTGTGGAGGGGCGGATTGAGTTTTTTTAAAATTCAGGCTTTCTCGACTGATTTTCAACATCGTAGACTACAGCTTTAAAAAGATGAGAGAGGCCTGTAATTTTCATCATAGGTACACTTCAACTATGAGAGACAGAATGAGAAAAAAATTCTCTCACATTGTCTGATTTCTAAAGAATTTATTTGCAAATTATGTGGAAAATAAGTATTTGGTCGATAACAAAAGTTAATCTCAAAACTTTGTTATATACCCTTTGTTGGCAATGACAGAGGTCAAACATTTTCTTTAAAGAGCACCTATCATGGCATTTAAAATGTTCCAAATATTGTTTTAGAAGTCCCCAACAACAGTTTTGCATGCATGCAATGACAAAAAAGACTTTAGTTCTTATAATATGCATTTATTTTTATCTGTTTTGACAGCGATTCTCAAATGATTCCTTTAGTGATTCACTTTTCAAAAACCCCGCCTTTACGTGACGCTAATCTGCGGTGATTGGTCCGATGACCCAGTCAGTTGTGATTGGTAGTCGGTGCAGATATTTTCGGAAACGGAATGCCCATCAAAGTCTTATAGTGACAGTAATTTGTTAATATGTGTCAGGAGTTATGAATATGAAAACCGCGTCGGAACCGTTTGATTGTAATATGAGCCTCAGCTGATCTCATTCATAAAAAAAAACTCCTCTATTCTCCTCACGAAGACTCGCGACAAATCAACATCCCTCAGGGCTTTTAGTTCAAAAGTGTGCAGATGAGGAGACATATTGATAGATTCTCATATGTCTGTGTCAAATTTCTAAACAGAGGAGTATTTTTTATTCAATACTTCCTCAAAATGCGCAGATATAGCCTAATCATGAGCGATTGAGTCTCTTATGTGTTGTTTTCAATTCATCCTGGCAGCCGGATGGCGCTCTGTGCACATGTAGTCCATATGGTACAGACAGACGAAGAAGAACCATGTGCCATAATAGAAGTCCATAATAAAAGCTTCCTAAGATCGCGAAACATGCAAATAGAGACATTTGAGGATTAAATAAACACACAATCGCGACAATGTATGGTTTGTCTTCAAGCCACTTAGTCTTCAAATGCTCATCCTTGGGCAGATGAAAAAAGTTTGCTTTTGAGTCGCACTTCAGAACACAGCGTCTCGTCGCCATGATGTTTTCTAGTTTTCACTGGCGTCTTGGAGCGCAATAAGTGGGCGTATCGTATTCAAATAACTTGACAAGTTGACGTCATCTAGTCAGAGAAAAAGCTTCGGTCTTCTAACGATTCTTAAAAATGACTCAGAGTCGACTCTTACTTTTGAAAGAAAATAACTATATATACGGTGTACTGTCATATTTCAAAACTTTGCAGGATGTTTTTGTTCACTTAGATCTATGTTACACACTACATGAAAGGTAAATTTCAAAATTCCATGATAGGTGCTCTTTAAGTCTCCACAAGGTTTTTACACACTGTTGCTGGTAGTTTGGTCCATTCCTCCATGCAGATCTCCTCTAGAGCAGTGATGTTTTGGGGCTGTCGCTGGGCAACACGGATTTTCAGCTCCCTCCAAAGATTTTCTATGTGGTTGAGATCTGGAGACTGCCTAGGCCAGTCCAGGACCTTTGAAATGCTTCTTACGAAGCCACTCCTTCGTTGCCCGGGCGGTGTGTTTGGGATCATTGTCATGCTGAAAGACCCAGCCACGTTTCATCTTCAATGCCCTTGCTGATGGAAGGAGGTTTTTACTCAAAATCTCACAATACATGGCCCCATTCATTCTTTCCTTTACACGGATCAGTCGTCCTGGTCCCTTTGCAGAAAAACAGCCCCAAAGCATGATGTTTCCACCCCCATGCTTCACAGTAGGTATGGTGTTCTTTGGATGCAACTCAACATTCTCCTCCAAACACGACAAGTTGAGTTTTTACCAAAAAGTTCTATTTTGGTTTCATCTGACCATATGACATTATCCCAATCCTCTTCTGGATCATCCAAATGCTCTCTAGCAAACTTCAGACTGGCCCGGACATGTACTGGCTTAAGGGGGACACGTCTGGCACTGCAGGATTTGAGTAGTGTGTTACTGATGGTAGCCTTTGTTACTTTGGTCCCAGCTCTCTGCAGGTCATTCACTAGGTCCCCCCATGTGGTTCTGGGATTTTTGCTCACCGTTCTTGTGATCATTTTGACCCCATGGGGTGAGATCTTGCGTGGAGCCCCAGATCGAGGGAGATAATCAATGGTCTTGTATGTCTTCCATTTTCTAATGATTGCTCCCACAGTTGATTTCTTCACACCAAGCTGCTTACCTGTTTCAGATTCAGTCTTCCCAGCCTGGTGCAGGTCTACAATTTTGTTTCTGGTGTCCTTTGACAGCCCTTTGGTTTTGGCCATAGTGGAGTTTAGAGTCTGACTGTTTGAGGTTGTGAACAGGTATCTTTTATACTGATAACGAGTTCAAACAGGTGCCATTAATACAGGTAACGAGTGGAGGACAGAGGAGCCTCTTAAAGAAGAAGTTACAGGTCTGCGAGAGCCAGAAATCTTGCTTTTTTGTAGGTGACCAAATACTTATTTTCACCATAATTTGCAAATAAATTCTTTAAAAATCAGACTGTGATATTCTGGATTTTTTTTCTCTCATTCTGTCTCTCATAGTTGAAGTGTACCTATGATGAAAATTAGAGGCCTCTCTCATCTTTTTAAGTGGGAGAACTTGCACAATTGGTGGCTGACTAAATACTTTTTTGCCCCACTGTATATTAAAAGCCTAAATTCAATCTGTTCATCATATAAAGTAATCGTGTCTCTTCAGAAAAATATGGATTAGTTTTACGATCTCTTTATGAACTTTTTGAAGCGTCAAAGTCATAGTTGCATAGCTGTCAATAGAGGGATATAAATCTCTCAGATTTCATTAAAAATATCTTAATTTGTGTTACGAAGATTAATGAAAGCCTTACGGGTTCAGAACGACATGAGGGTGAGTAAATGACGACAGAATTTTCAACTAACCCTTTAAGTGTGGTACGAGTACCACTAGTGGTACTCAGGCTGCCTCTAATGATTCGCAGAGGAATCACTAAATAAAGTAATGTTAAAACACAATACATTTTTTTTACATTTAAGTACAGTTTTAATTGAACTTTTAGGCACAACACATTTTATTTTAATCATTATTTAATTATTTGATTTACCTGTATGTAAGCACAGTGCAGTGTTAATGTACAACCTGTGTATTTACAATGCTAAAGTGTGTAACGAATTAGCTCTGAGGGGAAATATTAATAATTATTCATAACTCGATTATTCTTTATGATTAATTATGAATATTTGAATCAGTTAACTAGATTAACTGATGTAGCTACATTTACATTGCAATCATTCAATCAGTTCGTCCTATGGACATTCAGTATTGATTTTTAATGTAATTATTAATTATTACATTTAATATTTAAATATTTTTCATGGTCACTGAAAAATAATTATTTCTTCGAATTTACCTAAGCCCTTAGAGCGCATAAGCAAGATTGATCATTAAAGGGACAATATGTTTGCAAGTGGTTGACAACAATAAATATTCTTATTATGAATAAACTGCCTTGTTTTTTTAACTGTGCAGAGATGTAGCTGAATAGTTAGGCTAGCCCCACCACGCAACTGTATTTTAATGTTGGTCATTATGGTGGTACTTGCAGACCCAAATATTTTCTGAGGTGGTACTTGGTATAAAAAGTTTGAGAACCACTGCTTTAATGTTTTTGAAAGAAGTCTCTTATGCTCACCAAGGCTGCATTTATTTGATAAAAAATACTGTTAAAAACTATTTTAAAATAACGGTTTTCTATTTTAATATATTTTAAATGACATTTGTTTTTGTGATGGCAACGCTGTATTTTCAGCAGCCATTATAGCAGTTTTCAGTGTCATATGATCCCTCAGAAATCATTCTAACATGATGATTTGGTGATTAAAGTTGGCATGAAGCGGAAGTTTTGATAGTCTTTTCTTCCCTATTGTGTGTATCCAAGTGACATTGCTTCTCGAACAAGAAAAAATGTGGAGAGATCACTGGATTGTCGTGGTTTGCAGATAAATCATTTATAATAATTACTACAATATTCCATAAAAAATAAGATTTTATACAAATACCCAACAACATACCAATAAACAGCAATATTAACTACATATATTAAAAAAAAATACATGGGGAATAAATCAATAAATCAATGGACTTCCGTGAACAGAAGAGTTCCGTGAGTTTTGAATCTAATCACTGAAACTGGCAATGTTTCTTAATTTTATATCGCCAGCAAAATCATTGCAATTAGTAATGTTGCATAACATGATCACATAAGTTGGTTGTTAAAGGCCCTGACTTGAAACCATTATTCAATGTGTTGACGTCATTTCCACTGAAACAGGAAGACAGGGCGGGATATATCAAACAGCTCCTCCCCTTTTTGAAAATAGCCAGTAGTGTTTAGTTTATATCACAGCCAGAGCCGTTGAGCTCCATTATCGCTTAAAGTCCCCAACAAATTGAAGTCCCAGTGAACTGGTTCAGTGCTGTGACATTTTTCCAAGTGAAATGGAATATTGAGTAGAGGACAGGGTTTTACTTCATCGCTCCTCCTCTCCATCTCACACTCATAGCAGACTAACGGTTGGAGGGGAGTGGTTAAGGATATCATCATCTGAGAAGGAACGCCATTCCAGACCGGAAGTTACTTTTCAGATATTGATTAAAGATAACCACGGCAAACAATTTTTTTCTTTGTATTAACTTGCACTGATTAATTGTTCACCCTAAGATCCCAGTAATGTTTGCTAACAAAGTAAATAAGGTCGATTTTGATTTCATGAGGGCTTTAAAATAGTATTCTGTCCAGAATTCAAATGGGTCCGATATGTTTTGTGGTGTGCGCCGACTCACGCATATGATCCGGACATGAAACCAGTTATTCTAGTTTGTGGCTGCTGTTCAAATATCTCTATAGTTTACCGTGTGGAGTTGACTTTATTTGAGAATATACATTCCTTTGTCGCCTGACCTTTGTTGAAGGGAATGTTGGGAATTGAAAAAACTGGCCAAGTTGCATTCAGGTCGGTTCAAGGAAATGATATTGCAGTGGATGTTTTTGAACCTACATTTCCCTTAACCATTAACTAACTGGGCAAAAAGTACTGAAGTGAACTGAGAGAACGGCTGAGCTTGCAAGTACCGCAAATGTGTTGTCCCTGCTCCCAGTATCTACTGCATGCCTTGAGGATGATGTCATGTGACTTGCGAGAGTGGTCATCACTACAAGTTTCCCCTCCTTGTGTAACAGACTAGACCTAACTCCAATCCCAGTCTCATTCTCTCTCACTTTATCATTTATGTACAATTCTGAATAAGTGAGTGTATGCGAATGCATAAGGTGCCACATTCCAGGAAAGATTTATTCGTGACTTGGGCTCATACATCTATCTTAGGTATATAACTAAAACTGTTTGTAGAGTCATGCATGCTGTGCTATCACACTTTGCACTAGTAATATCGAGAATGTGCTTTGACTTTCAGAGTGTTTCATTATCCCTTATGTCTTTGCCTAGGCTTCTACAGAGAGTCTTCACTTACGGCTGTAATTGGGTGGCTTTAGAGAACAGTCATTCTAGTTTAAAGCATATCTAAGAACACAGATGCTAAATTCCATTTTTTCTTCAAAACATCCCTGGGCTACAGTACTATTATTTTGTATGCAATTATTTTCAGTGCTATGTTGTGTTGTAGAACACTCATCTGAACACACATTTACATGAGGACAGCTTTTGTGTGCTGTGTTTATCTAGTCAGACTCAAAGCTGACTGTGTTTTTAAAAAATAGATTATTTGTTCAAAGAGGAAGACAAAGGCCCTTTCGACTTCAATTGGAAAATTGCTAATTTGAAGCATGAAGTTTGGATGCATAGTGATTAAAAAAAGTGATTTCACTTGAGTCATAACTAGAGAATTGGGCTTTTTTGGTGCAGACAGGAAGCTATAAACCTGTCAAATCCCTTGAGACCTCACTTATTTTTGTATCATCCAGAGACCTTGACTTCAATATGACTAGCTCTGTAATTTTGCCAAAGACATTGACTTGTCCCCCAGGACAAATGTGTTTCTCAAGAATATATAGAAAAGACAAAAAAGTCTGTGGAAGGGCATCAGGGAATCTGTTAAAAGACGACAGTGTTGATTGATAGAGTGGTGACAGGGTAAAATAGAAGTTTGGTGTAGTAAATCTGTAAGAGTAAAAGGATGTGCAAATATTTCTGGCAAGAAATGTCAAAGTGAATTATTCAAAGAAGCCAGATCCCAAGGACAGGAGAAAAGGAATCATGGGCATTGATTTGACATGCAAAACTCGCTTGCTTGTGCAAATAGTGAGCTTTATGGACAACAACTGGTTGATATATTGGATGCTCTGTTCACTGAAATTGTTTTGCATTTTTCTAAACTACTATTGTTAATTGACCTACGTGCATGGTAACACTAGTTGGAAGTTTTGTTTTAAGTCAGAATTTCTGTCTGAAGATTTGCAAAGATGAATCTAACTAATGAAATATGCTTCATCAATTTTTCAAAGTGTACTGATGATAACGAGTGCTTCACAGGAACCTCATTTTCTGCTTTTCAAAAAAAAGAGTGTAAAACCAGTTTTTAATTAGGGCCCAAGCCCAAAGGGCGCAGAGCCCTATTGTTCTTCCTCTGTTTCTTATTAGGGCCCAAGCCCAAAGGGCGCAGAGCCCTATTGTTCCCCTAAGGATTATTCTTTGTTTTTTTTTTTGTTTTTTTTTTCGACTTCTCGGGTACTTTTGGGGCACTTAACATGCTCGAAAACTCTTGAAACTTTGCACACACGTCGGAATCCGCGGCCATCAGAGCCGGGCTGAAGCTGGTACCCGGGCGTGGCAGGGGGGCTCGACAGCGCCACCTAAAGTGGGGTCTGAAAACTTGGTCTATATATCAAACACACTTGCACGTACATGTATGAAACTCGGTACACATATAGACCTCATCGGGCCGAACAACTTTCGTGCTCATAGTTATGCGTCAGCCCAACAGGAAGTGAGCTATTATGGGTTGTTCGGAAAACGCATGCTCTGGAATTTAATATACTCCTCCGAGGCCATTGTTTCAATCATTGCCAAACTCGGTCAGCATGAAGAGAACATATCCAGGATGCTAAATTGCGAACGGATTTTTGATATCTCAAATGGTTTGGCCGTGGCGAAGCAACGAATTTATGGCGAGAAAAGGGAAACAGGAAGTGTGTAATAACTTGTGCAAACATTGACTGATTTGGATGAAACTTCAGCTGTGTGTTCGTTGTAAGAAGCCGATCGCATGGATATGACTTTTGTGAGTCAAAGTTATAGCGCCACCAACTGGCAGCAGGAAGTGTGTCACTTTCAAAAATGCTTTGAATCACCATCTTATTTTCACACGATTGACTTCAAACTTCATCAGTATAATGTGAAAACATGACAGATAGAGACATATGAATGAATTCCTGATATTTCAAATAATGTTGCCATGGCCACATGTCAAAGTTTAATAATGTTTTTGGCTGTGTGTGTGCCCTCCCCTCTATCACCAAAAGGGGGCAGTGTTGTATTATTTTTGAAACTCCCTTTCTCTGTATGTGTGCTTGTTAATGTGATTCATGAGGACACAAATGTGTATGATGACATGGGTATTACACTGGTATTACAACGTAGTGGTTAATGTGGACATGAACTATGACACTATATCACTACTCATACAGGAATAATTTTCTAAATGACATTTGAGTTACAATTCTTTTCACCTGACAGCCGTGATTTCATGTACACATTCAGACAGAACTCTTTTTTTAAAACAGAGGAGAGAGAGTGTGTTTTCTATACATGTGCTTTACAGAAGGTCATGTGCTGTGTGTGCAAAGATCACTTTTGACACATTTGTCTTTAAATTCATTATTTACTGACATAGTTCAAATTTATATAAAAAAAAATTCACATTATTTTCTACAAGTGTCTGTTTATAAGTGTCTTTTTTCACAGAAAGTTTGTTTGAACGTGAATATTTGTATAATTCAGGGTCTGAGTTTTTACGTTCTCCTCGTAGGCGATTTATTCAATCTCCACCAAACTCGGTCAACGTGAAACGGAAGCTTAACGCATTAAAAATATTTAACGCAAATAACGCAGCGTCCGTTTTTATATCCATTTTTGCTTAGCGTTACATGATCACGCTCCTATTCATGTAAATGCTTCCAAGCGCGACAAGACACAAGAGAACACGCTGTATGCCAATGTCCTGTGTGTGTGTGTGTGTGTGTGTGTGTGTGTCCTGTCTGTGTGTGTGTGTGTGTGTGTGTGTGTGTGTGTGTGTGTGTGTGTGTGTGTGTGTGTGTGTGTGTGTGTGTGTGTGTGTGTGTGTGTGTGTGCGGGCCCGTCGCGACAAGGCAGGCAAACCAAGCAATTGCTTGGGGCCTCGAGCTGGCCTGGGGCCCCAAGACAGCGACAGGTTAAGAATAAAATGAAACGACAAACTGTGTGAGCGCCCCATTGATAGTCAATGCAGTAAAGTGCAATGACACTGTTATCGGGATCCCCCTTAAGGGGCCCCTCTCAGTAGTCGCTGACAGCAGCCAGCCAACCACGCGATCTTTGCTGTCGGCAAAATACAAAATCTTCGGATTTGAAGCGGAATTTTATGCTTCAGGAAGCCAGAAAAGAAAAAAGAGAAAGGAAGAGGAGGATAAGAAAAAACAAGATAGTGGTATGTGATAAATTACACTGGATAAAATAGCTCTACTTGTCTTGTACGAAAAAAGTGTAAGTTTGCAGCAGGTAGGCTAGCAAAAATATGTTTATGTTAGCTATCGTTACCTGCCTGACGGCAAATGCTGCTTGTAACGAACAGTTAGTGCAACTTTTTTTCCGAACAGACGGAATGACATGAGATTGCTATAGCTTTGTAATATGTTTTGATGAAAGTGGCATAGCATGCTATACTAACTATTATTTATGCTATGCATAAATAACCTGGAATAGTTAATATAGCATGCTATATTAACAATTATTATAAACATTATTTAACCAGAAAGAGGCAGAGGAACATGATTTTTTTCATAGCTTATCTTAATGTGCTAGTGTCGGGATATATACGGTAGTGACAGTTTATGCAAATATGACATTATTTTTATGAGTTACCAATAGATCTTGAACAATTACTTTATTCTGTGGCAATTTTTACACTATTACATTTTGAAGTACAGTATCAGGACAACCCACATGTTTGACTGGTACTGTTTACATGTTTTACTGGTACTGCCCACGTTTTACTGGTACTGTTTATTAAACTATTTAACAAGGTATTATAGTCATCGGTTGCAACTTTACAATAACCATCCAGATAATGTTTATAGACAGTTTACAAAACAACTAGTAACCCTAAAGTATTCCCAAAGTGTTAGGAATATCTGGTCCGTCTATCTATGTAAATGTAATGTTTATAGATGTTTAAAAAATGGTTACTTAAAGGTTTAAAAAAAAAAATTATGATACAGTGGTGTTTTTTGCAAATGTTTTCAAATTTTATGCACAGTATATGCAACAACAGTATTTGCACTGTAAACCTTTTTATTAATATAAAGTGTGGGTGAACTTAAACTGTATGGCTATGCTGCGGTATGCTGTGTGTGTGTGTGTGTGTGTGTGTGTGTGTGTGTGTGTGTGTGTGTGTGTGTGTGTGTGTGTGTGTGTGTGTGTGTGTGTGTGTGTGTGTCTGTCAGTGTCCTATCTGTGTGGATGCGTCTCATGTCAGCTAATCAAGGGACACTGACACACACACACACACACACACACACACACATACTCGACGCATAGATAGACTCGCGTCAGTTTCCTGCTCACATCGAGTTCTCTTTTGCTCTTGAACAAACAATAACACAGAGGATTTTGAGTATTCTCATATTAGAGTCTTAAATTAGTTAAATAACGTCTTAAATGAACTTTAAAGAGTTGTGAGGAAATGAGATGCGCGGGACCGCGCGTGAGATCCGCGGTTGTTCTTAAAGTGACAGTAGCACTGATGATGCCTGTCATTAATGTTCATCAAAGAACAACGGGAACAGAGAAAATTGTAGCTTTAATGATGATTCATCTATATTTCATTTATTATTTATGCAGTTAAGGAAGGTTTGATAACTATTACATTTCTGTATAACAGGGAAGGCCATGGGTAAATATAACATTTATTATTTTGGGTTTATGTAAAGATTTTTTTAAAGCTACACTGTGTAACTTTTTTAGTCTATTCTTAGCTAAAAACACTTAGTTCTTTCAAAAATATATGTGCTCATTAATGTATATTTACTTCTTTCAAGTAATAAAGTATTCTCGTAAGTTTATAATATGCCATTGAAAATACATAAGGTAATGGGATCTAACAATGGTCGCCATGTTGCCCCTCCATCTCGAAAGTACATTAGCCAAAGAGGGACATACCCGTAAATTCAAGCTTCGCCTTTCGCGTTTTAACCGGTTTTAACACTGTGCGCGTCAACTTGTTCAGACTTGTCTGGTGCATGCGCAGAGAGTTTTCATCTCAGCAGCTCCAGTAACAGAGTTATACGGAGTTTTCCTGGCTTGTTTATTCCTCAAAAGTCTGTTTTTCCTTGTGTGGTATTTCTGTGCGTTAATAACTCCGTAAGTAATAATAGTTATTGTCATTGTGGATGTGTTTCAGAGTGTGTCATCGCGTAATTCAGTTGATGTCACCTCAGAAGTATTTTTGTGTCAACATACAATAGCGTAATGCTCACCTATTTGAATAATCATTCAGTTATTAACCCTTTAAGACCTAAGGGTATTTTTACAATTAATTTTCCGCCTGGTGTTATTTACTAAAAAAGCTTGTAAAACATCAACCCTGTTGTGCACAGACAAGTGACACACCTCTTTTTTTTCAAGACAAGCTGCACTGTCAGTATATTTGTGTTGCATTGATGTCACCTGAATGTAAAATAAGTTATGGGACCATAAAGACAAATGAAAACATAAAACGGAAATTGAATCCCTCAAATATTTATTGAAAACACACACAAATAAATAAAAGCTAAGCATATTTCCTCTGGAAAACTGTTTGTTCAAGTCTTTGGAGTCCTGGAACTCAGGAATAAACATGATAACTTATACAGAACCAAAACTATTTACATTTTTCCAAAAAAAGTCCAGGCGCTTTTGGCCTCTTTGGATTTTGGATATTTACTGGTGCCAAGCCTCAAAACAGTTCCTATCAGGAACTTCTCCTCAAACTTTCTCCTCAAACTTTTTCCTCAAACTTTGTCCACAAAACTACTCAAAACTGCAGCGCGTCTCTCTCCATCCACAATAACAGAGCTGTGTTTCATGCGTAATGACGCACACCAACGTGGATGACGGATCAGCCTGTCATTGGTCAAACCCTCATCCAAAATGGCAGCTAGCATCGCGCTAGCGGCAAAAATGACGGAAAATGTATAAATTATGGACATCAAGTGGATATATCTTGGATGTAAGCGTTTTGATTTATTGCTGAACAACTCCAAAAAGATGCACATGTTCCAGGCTGGATAGAAAACCTTCTGTAAGGGCTACAAAGACACCAAAGACACCCCCGTGATGGCTAGCTCGTTAGCTTTCTGCTGGAAAAAACGGTAAGAAAATCGATAAAAGTTTCATGAAATAATATAGATATTTATCGGAGGTGCCGTGTGACGTCGTGGGCGATGCCGTCGGGCTCTGAGGGTTAACAATGTTTATTCGTTTATAGAAAATATTTGCTTGTAATGTATGTTGATGGAAAAATGTATCATGTCTGATCGGCATATTAACACTTCTTATATAGAGCTAAACCTGGGCACACACTTTTGTAACCGGACACCGCTTGTTAGCAGCGGCAGCTCCGCTCCTTTTAATGCAGCTGCATTTAGCGCCTATATATGGTACATATGGTATGGTACATATTCACAAAAGTGAAGGGCTTCGTTTCATCTACAATCACCAAACTCAGTATATATATTGACCTCATCGAGCCGGACAACTTTCTAATTTACAGTCATTAGCTCCGACCAACAGGAAGTCAGATATTTTGGTTTGAACGTGAATATTGGTGTAATTCAGGCTCTGAGTTTTTACGTTCTCCTCGTAGGCGATTTATTCAATCTCCACCAAACTCGGTTAACATGAAACAAAGATACGGAAGATGCTAAAATGCGAACGGATTTTGGATATCTCAAACGGTGTTGCCATGCCGAGGGATTAAATAAGGACAAAAAAGGGGAATGTGTGCTGCCCTTCCCTCAATGAACACACGATGGCAGCATTGTCGTAGTTTTGAAGCAGGATAAAAAAAAACCTTGTTTCTCTCTCTCTCTCTCTCTCTCTCTGTGTGTGGTGTGTGTGTGTGTGTGTGTGTGTGTGTGTGTGTGTGTGTGTGTGTGTGTGTGTGTGTGTGTGTGTGTGTGTGTGCTTCTGTGATTTCTGAGGACATACATTTGTAGACATTTCATGTGTCCCCGTACATATATTGTTCTCTTCGAGCCGGACAACTTTCTAATTTAACTAATCTAATTTAACTAATTTAAAACTTTCTAATTTTAAATAAAAATGTCATGTGCTGTGTTTGCCAAGATCACATATGATGCATATGCAGGGTATATGCAGGAATCCTGAAGTAAATTTTAATACCTTTTTAAGACTTTTTTAAGACCTTCTCAAAATATTTAAAGACCTCATCGGCGATGAGAACTACTGTTGAGCAATAAAATAAAAATATATAATCATAAGCTATAACAAAAATATATATTAAATTAGGTGAGTGGATAGTTAAAAAAATTTGCGATTACAAAAAGTAATTCTTGAAAAAACATCTCTGGACTAATTTTATAAAATCTAAAAATGTTAATGAAAAGGTACAAATTACTTTGTGTTCTTATTAAATACATTTATAAAAAAAAACTATTTATATTTAATTTATATATGAATGTAAATAATTATATGGGCCTACACAAATAATATAACATTTCAAGATTTATAGTTTATTGTAAACGTAATGTGCAGCTCTGTAAAGGGGCAACAAATATATGATAGATACGTGAGAACAAGATTTTTTTTAATCATCTTTAAGTGCACAAAACTATGAAAATATATGAAAGCGCGGCACAATGCGCTTATGCGCATCCCGGGTGCAGAATGATGTGCTTAAAGCAACATGGAGTCAGAGGGCGCAGTGCAGCGCGAGTGCACATTAAAAAGTTCACGGCATAAAGAGACGATGAGCGTTGAGCGCACAAATCCTAGTCTACTATGTATATCGGTCGGTTTCTTCACAGTTTTAAATTCCGGTTATTGTGCGTGTGATGCCTTGTGTTGTCACCCGGGTAGGGAGCACAACATCGTTCAGAAACCGCTAGATAAACTCCAGGAAGATAAATTATTTTATCTGCATATCAAGTATTATAACGGGAATATATCATCTTGGAGTGAGCTTTACCGAGCAGCTGACTGACTGTAACCAAACGCGACGCGCAGTTTGAATGCTGAACGGAGAATGATGGACAGCTACAGCGGAGGAAAGACATTCAGCTATGGAATGGCTTTAGATGACTTTGTACTAGCAAATCATAAAATACTAATAATGATTGCTGAAAGATCATGTGACAATATATATTTCTGATGATTATTTAATTACCACGACATGCCTAATCTGAGCAAGTGACTGCCTGTCTTGAGTTTTGTCGACAGACGGAGGTGGCACGAAATGTGACGGAGGCGGCCGCTATGCAGGAAAAACCATAGAAAAACCCTGCGGCCATTGTTTAAACTCATCCTACTCCAACCAGGAGTCCGCAAATTTACATTTCCCCATTTCGGAGTCTGTTTCGCAACGTGTGGAGGGCGACACATCACCTAACTGCGCATTTCGCAAAATACGTGACATCACCCATAGACGGTGTGCGCGCCCGAGCTGATCTCACTGACATATCACTATTCAGACAGGACTAGTTTTCTAAATTATATTTGAGTTACAATTCTCATCACCCAACATCTGTGATTTCAAATATATTCAAAATAATGTTTTCAGAGATTGAAGTAAAAAAAACTTTCTCCCACCATTTCGATTTTATTTCTTTTTGTTGTTAAAATCTTGTGAATCTTGTTCAATGTGCAGATTGCCTCTCTCTCAGTCCTTCCCCTCCCCCCTCACTCTCAGGCTCACCCTGGGTGTGTGTGTGTGTGTGTGTGTGTGGGGTCTCTCTCTCACCCTGTGAGTTTGTGTGTGTGCCTTTCTCTCTTGATGATGATAATTTACCCCTTTCATATCATAGACTATCACAAATAACTATCACTTGTGAATAAGTAAAAAAAGAACTATACAAATACCTTGAATTAAATACTGGCCTTCTGGACTTATAACATTTTGAGCAGGAAAAGATAACTTTTCACATATTTGAAAGAGATCTATTTCATCCCATGACATTAAAAATCATCTACATTTAAATGACATCATGGGTGTGGCTTGTGGTGATAGTGGCACCAGCTGCTGCGGTTAATGTGACATATTCGAGCGATTTAAAAAAATTATCCTGTTTAAATGCATATTGCCGTGCACAGTTATGCTGATGCCACCGGCGTGGCGGTGCCACCGGCTTGGGCCCGTCATCGCTGCTCGCAGCTTTAATTATTAGGGCCCAAGCCCAAAGGGCGCAGAGCCCTATTGTTCTTCCTCTGTTTCTTATTATTAGGGCTCAAGCCTGAAAGGGCGCAGAGCCCTATTGTTCCCCTAAGGATTATTAGGGCCCAAGCCCTGAAAGGGCGCAGAGCCCTATTGTTCTTCCTCAGATTATTAGGGCCCAAGCCCTGAAAGGGCGCAGAGCCCTATTGTTCCCCTAAGGATTATTCTTTGTTTTTTTTTTTTTTTTTTTTTTTTTTTTTTTTTTCGACTTCTCGGGTACTTTTGGGGCACTTAACATGCTCGAAAACTCTTGAAACTTCGCACAGGCGTCGGAATGCGCGGCCATCAGAGCCGGGCTGAAGCTGGTACCCGGGCGTGGCAGGGGGGCTCGACAGCGCCCCCTAAAGTGGGGTCTGAAAACTTGGTCCATATATCAAACACACTTGCACGTACATGTATGAAACTCGGTACACATATAGACCTCATCAGGCCGAACAACTTTCGTGCTCTAAGTTATGCGTCAGCCCTACAGGAAGTGAGCTATTATGGGTTGTTCGGAAAACGCATGCTCTGGAATTTAATATACTCCTCCGAGGCCATTGTTTCGATCATTGCCAAACTCGGTCAGCATGAAGAGAACATATCCAGGATGCTAAATTGCGAGCGGATTTTTGATATCTCAAATGGTTTGGCCGTGGCGAAGCAACGAATTTATGGCGAGAAAAGGGAAACAGGAAGTGTGTTATAACGTCAGCAAACATTGACTGATTTGGATGAAACTTCAGCTGTGTGTTCGTTGTAAGAGGCCGATCACATGGATATGACTTTTGTGAGTCAAAGTTATAGCGCCACCAACTGGCAGCAGGAAGTGTGTCACTTTCAAAAATGCTTTGAATCACCATCTTATTTTCACCCCATTTTCTTCAAACTTCATCAGTATAATGTGAAAACATGACAGATAGAGACGTATGAAATGGATTCCTGAAATTTCAAATACTGTTGCCATGGCAACGTGTCAAAGTTTAATAATCTTTTGGCTGTTTTGAGGCTCTTAGCATGCTTGAAATTGCTTGAAACTGCTTGAAACTCAACACACACATCAGAGATGTCAGTCAGTACACATTGGCAAAGCATCAGAAATGGACGGGGATGAGGGCCTCTCTAGCGCCACCTTTTGACAAAAGTGGGGGGGTTAGTTTTATCTTCAGTCACCAAACTCGGTACATATATTGTTCTCTTCGAGCCGGACAACTTTCTAATTTACAGTCATTAGCTCCGACCAACAGGAAGTCAGATATTTTGGTTTGAAGGTGAATATTTATGTAATTCAGGGTCTGAGTTTTTACGTTCTCCTCGTAGGCGATTTATTCAATCTCCACCAAACTCGGTCAACATGAAACAAAGATACGGAAGATGCTAAAATGCGAACGAATATTGGATATCTCAAACGGTGTTGCCATGGCGAGGGATTAAATAAGGACAAAAAAAGGGGAACAGAAATTGTCTCATATCTTGTAAAATAATATTTTGATTTAAATTAAATTAAGATTGTATGTTTGGTAATTGAACTTAGATTAATTTAAAATGACTATACTATTTTTCAGATGAATATATATATTTATTTTAAATATTTTTTTAAATAATCAATTCTGTATCTGTCTGTGCTGCTCTCCCCTCAATGAACACAAGATGGCAGCATTGTATTAGTTTTGAAGCAGGATTAAAAAAAACTTGTTTCTCTCTCTCTCTCTCTCTCTCTCTCTCTCTCTCTCTCTCTCTCTCTCTCTCTCTCTTGTTTGTGATTTTTGAGGACACAAATTTGTATAATGACATGGGTATTACACTGGTATTACAACGTGTATGTGTGTGTGTTTAAAAACATACTAAAACAATGTTTTATTAAAATGTAACCAAATAGCTTTAAAATAATCATACTATTTTTCAGATCAATATATTTATTTTATTTAATATATTTCTTCTGAATATTTATTCTCTGTCTGCCCTCCCCTCACTAAAGGGTGGCAGTGTTGTGTTATTTTTTAAACTCTCTTTCTGTGTGTGTGTGTGTGTGTGTGTGTGTGTGTGTGTGTGTGTGTGTGTGTGTGTGTGTGTGTGTGTGTGTGTGTGTGTGTGTGTGTGTGTGTGTGTGTGTGCAGGCCCGTCGCGACAAGGCAGGCAAACCAAGCAATTGCTTGGGGCCCCGAGCTGGCCTGGGGCCCCAAGACAGCGACAGGTTAAGAATAAAATGAAACGACAAACTGTGTGAGCGCCCCATTGATAGTCAATGCAGTAAAGTGCAATGACACTGCTATCGGGATCCCCCTTAAGGGGCCCCTCTCAGTAGTCGCTGACAGCAGCCAGACAACCACGCGATCTCTGCTGCGGCAAAATACAAAATCTTCGGATTTTAAGCGGAATTTTATGCTTCAGGAAGCCAGAAAAGAAAAAAGAGAAAGGAAGAGGAGGATAAGAAAAAACAAGATAGTGGTATGTGATAAATTACACTGGATAAAATAGCTCTACTTGTCTTGTACAAAAAAAGTGTAAGTTTGCAGCAGGTAGGCTAGCAAAAATATGTTTATGTTAGCTATCGTTACCTGCCTGACGGCAAATGCTGCTTGTAACGAACAGTTAGTGCAACTTTTTTTTCGAAAAGACGGAATGACATGAGATTGCTATAGCTTTGTAATAGGTTTTGATGAAAGTGGCATAGCATGCTCTACTAACTATTATTTATGCTATGCATAAATAACCTGGAATAGTTAATATAGCTTGCTATATTAACAATTATTATAAACATTATTTAACCAGAAAGAGGCAGAGGAACATGATTTTTTTCATAGCTTATCTTAATGTGCTAGTGTCGGGATATATATGGTAGTGACAGTTTATGCAAATATGACATTATTTTTATGAGTTACCAATAGATCTTGAACAATTACTTTATTCTGTGGCAATTTTTACACTATTACATTTTGAAGTACAGTATCAGGACAACCCACATGTTTGACTGGTACTGTTTACATGTTTTACTGGTACTGCCCACGTTTTACTGGTACTGTTTATTAACTATTTAACAAGGTATTATAGTCATCGGTTGCAACTTTATAATAACCATCCAGATAATGTTTATAGACAGTTTACAAAACAACTAGTAACCCTTAAGTATTCCCAAAGTGTTAGGAATATCTGGTCCGTCTATCTATGTAAAAGTAATGTTTATAGATGTTTAAAAAATGGTTACTTAAAGGTTTAAAAAAAAAAATTTATGATACAGTGGTGTTTTTTGCAAATGTTTTCAAATTTTATGCACAGTATATGCAACAACAGTATTTGCACTGTAAACCTTTTTATTAATATAAAGTGTGGGTGAACTTAAACTGTATGGCTATGCTGCGGTATGCTGTGTGTGTGTGTGTGTGTGTGTGTGTGTGTGTGTGTGTGTGTGTGTGTGTGTGTGTGTGTGTGTGTGTGTGTGTCAGTGTCCTATCTGTGTGGATGCGTCTCATGTCAGCTAATCAAGGGACACTGACACACACACACACACACACACACACACACACACACACACACACACACACACTCGACGCATAGATAGACTTGCGTCAGTTTCCTGCTCACATCGAGTTCTCTTTTGCTCTTGAACAAACCATAACACAGAGGATTGTGAGTATTCTCATATTCGAGTCTTAAATTAGTTAAATAACGTCTTAAATGAACTTAAAGAGTTGTGAGGAAATGAGATGCGCGGGACCGCGCGTGAGATGCGCGGGACCGCGCGTGAGATCCGCGGCTGTTCTTAAAGTGACAGGAGCACTGATGATGCCTGTCATTAATGTTCATCAAAGAACAACGGGAACAGAGAAAATTGTAGCTTTAATGATGATTCATCTATATTTCATTTATTATTTATGCAGTTAAGGAAGGTTTGATAACTATTACATTTCTGTATAACAGGGAAGGCCATGGGTAAATATAACATTTATTATTTTGGTGATTTAGGTAAAATGGTTTAAAAAAACACAGCAGAACCACAGCGCATCTGATATGACTGGCATAACGCTGGCGAAGTTAGGGACCGTCTGCAAAGTTACATACAACATTGAAACGTGTATAACGTTACCAAACTTCACTAGCATTTAAAGAGAATGACAGTCATAAAACTGACTGTAAAGTGTTCATCTAGGTGTCAGGTATGATGCACACATTTTGATATTTAATAAAATAAACTGTCAAATCATATGGAAATATGGATATGCATTATTTCACTTGGATACTGTTTGGGCTCTAACACAAAATATGCTAGATTTAAATGCATCATAGCTGAACACTGATGAGAATATTTCTTGAGAATATATTTACAGAGATAATATTAGAGATTATATTTACGACAAATTATTATTATTTATGCGTTATGCGTTGCTATTGACGACGGCCATTAAGTAAAGAAATCCCACAGAATCTAGCTTAAAAAAGTGCTTAGAGCTGCTTTAGTTATTTGTTGTTTGTTTAATTTCAAATATAAAACTTGTTGAAATGTTTTAAGTGTGTGCATCTGTTCTTTTTGAACACTTTCATCTTGTTTGAACAAAACCGTGATAATATTGATAACCGTGATAATTTGGGTCACTATAATCGTGATGTTAAATTTCCATACCGTTTCATAGTGGTGTCAACAATAATCGATTCAGCGATGCATCGCAATGCGGGGCATGCACGATTCAGCATCGATGCGGCAAAGTGCCATAATCGATTATGTCACCGTTTATTTTCTGGACTTGAGTTGGACAATAAAGTTGTGAAGTTTCAATTACTTCCAAGGTCATAACAACAACAATCAAGATGGCTGAGGCGGAGGGAGATGACCGTGATAGACGGGTAATTAAAAACGCACCCAAAGATTGGAAAGCGGACATCTGGGCACATTTCGGATTCTGACGCCGGCTTCACACCGCACGCGGAGCAGTGGGTATGGAGAGCCGGAGCACGCGCCCCCATTGTGGATTCACACGGGCAGCTTTTGTCTCGCGCAGATATTGCAAATACAGACAAATATTGTACATTATGTAACATTTTCCGGTCTTCTCCTCCGAGCCCCGTCTGTCTCGTGCTTTGATTTATGATGGGCAGCATATGCTGCAAATGCGACCGCGTTCCCCTCTGTCCCAATCAAACATGCATATAACTTGTTGTATATAAGTAGTTCACATGATAAATGTAAGTTAACATTAAAGTGAATATATGCTTTAATCATTTAAACAGGCTTTTGAAGTTTGGGCAAAAACTGCTGGCAGTGTTGTGTTTTTAATTTTTTTAACAGCTCTGGATGTCATATGGTGATTGTGAAACACACGGGACACTTCACTACATGATTTCATGGTGAAATTTGTTATATTCCATGTTAATCTGGTCAGTTTTGATCAAGAACAATCCACTGTGGCTTTAAATCAGCGTGAGCAGCGTGGCAAAAATAGACTCGGCGCCGAAACGATCGCGGCACTACTGCTTCTGCTCCTGCGATGCGCTGCCGCGCCGCCTCTGCGTGCGATGTGAATGCTCTAATCTGTTAACATGGGCGCCGAAAAAAATATGCGCTGCTTACGCCCTGCTAACGCGCCTGCCACACTAAAATCAAGCACGAGAATTGGCGAGTCGCTAGTGTCAACGTTACTGTGTGTGTTGGACTGAATATTTTTATTGGTGCCTGGGTGGTGGTTGTTGTTACAATAGTGTGACTGTAATTACGGATTAATATTTGCACAGGAGTTCATGAAGTGCCCTGTCTTAGAGCTTTTTACTGTGTGTAAAAAAAAAAACACTTATGTTCACTGCTGGAAAAAGTTAACTTAGTTGGTTATTATTGCTCTATATAATTTCAAATGGTTCTAAAGCAGAGAGACGAAAAACATTTCTCATTCAAAGCACTGAAAGCAGTGATTTATGTTTTCTTTTTCAGGTTTGAAAATGCCATATCCAATACCCTGTACCATTCTATTTTATTTTATTTAATGACATTTATGTCAAAGATACAGGAGAGTGATAATACACACATAGCAGCCAATACAATCTGTTGTTCAATATCTGACTGCTTGTATTCCCTCATGATGACTGATTAAAAATTTGCCTTGTTGTGTGCAGTAGAATTTTGATGCATCGCAATGCATCGTAGAATCGAATTGAATCGAATCGTTACCTGGTGAATCGTAATCGAATCGAATTGTGAGGGCAGTGCCAATGCACACCCCTACCGTTTCATCCCTACTTTAGTGTGAATAAGTAAAAAAGAACTACAAACACCTTGAATTAAATACTGGCCTTCTGGACTTACAAAATTTTGAGCAGGAAAATATAACTTTTATCTATTTTATCCTATGATATTAAAATTAATCTAAATTTAAATTACATCATGGGTGTGGCTTGTGGTGATAGTGGCACCAGTTGCTGCGGTAAATGTGGCACATTCGAGCGATTCTAAAATATTCTCCTGTTTAAATGCATATTGCCTGCCGTGCACAGTTAAGCTGATGCCACCGGCGTGGCGGTGCCACCGGCTTGGGCCCGTCATCGCTGCTCGCAGCTTTAATTCTTTTTTTTTTTTTTTTTTTTTTTTTTTTTTTTCGACTTCTCGGGTACTTTTGGGGCACTTAACATGCTCGAAAACTCTTGAAACTTCGCACGGGCGTCGGAATGCGCGGCCATCAGAGCCGGGCTGAAGCTGGTACCCGGGCGTGGCAGGGGGGCTCGACAGCGCCCCCTAAAGTGGGGTCTGAAAACTTGGTCCATATATCAAACACACTTGCACGTACATGTATGAAACTTGGTACACATATAGACCTCATCGGGCCGAACAACTTTCGTGCTCATAGTTATGTGTCAGCCCTACAGGAAGTGAGCTATTATGGGTTGTTCGGAAAACGCATGCTCTGGAATTTAATATACTCCTCCGAGGCCATTGTTTCGATCATCGCCAAACTCGGTCAGCATGAAGTGAACATATCCAGGATGCTAAATTGCGAGCGGATTTTTGATATCTCGAAAAGTCTGGCCGTGGCGATGCAACGAATTTATGGCGAGAAAAGGGAAACAGGAAGTGTGTTTTAACTTGTGCAAACATTGACTGGTTTGGATGAAACTTCAGCTGTGTGTTCGTTGTAAGAGGCCGATCACATGGATATGACTTTTGTGAGTCAAAGTTATAGCGCCACCAACTGGCAGCAGGAAGTGTGTCACTTTCAAAAATGCTTTGAATCACCATATTTTTTTCACCCGATTTATTTCAAACTTCATCAGCATAATGTGAAAACATGACAGATAGAGACGTATGAAATGGATTCCTGAAATTTCAAATACTGTTGCCATGGCAACGTGTCAAAGTTTAATAATCTTTTGGCTGTTCTGAGGCTCTTAGCATGCTTGAAACTGCTTGAAACTCAACACACACATCAGAGATGTCAGTCAGTACACATGGGCAAAGCCTCAGAAACGGGTGGGGATGAGGGGCTCTCTAGCGCCACCTTTTGACAAAAGTGAAGGGCTTCGTTTCATCTACAATCACCAAACTCAGTATATATATTGACCTCATCGAGCCGGACAACTTTCTAATTTACAGTCATTAGCTCCGACCAACAGGAAGTCAGATATTTTGGTTTGAAGGTGAATGTTTGGTTAAATCGGGGTCTGAGTTTTTACGTTCTCCTCGTAGGCGATTTATTCAATCTCCACCAAACTCGGTCAACATGAAACAAAGATACTGAAGATGCTAAAATGTGAACGGATATTGGATATCTCAAACGGTGTTGCCATGGCGAGGGATTAAATAAGGACAAAAAAAGGGGAACAGAAATTGTCTCATATCTTGTAAAATAATATTTTGATTTAAATTAAATTAAGATTGTATGTTTGGTAATTGAACTTAGATTAATTTAAAATGACTGTACTATTTTTCAGATGAATATATATATATATTTTATAAATATTTATTTGTATAATGTATTGTGCCCGTGTGTGCGGCCCTTCCCTCAATGAACACAAGATGGAAGCATTGTGTTAGTTTTGAAGCAGGATAAAAAAAAAACTTGTTTCTCTCTCTCTCTCTCTGTGTGTGTGTGTGTGTGTGTGTGTGTGTGTGTGTGTGTGTGTGTGTGTGTGTGTGTGTGTGTGTGTGTGTGTGTGTGTGTGTGTGTGTGTGTGTGTGTGTGTGTGTGCTTCTGTGATTTCTGAGGACATACATTTGTAGACATTTCATGTGTCCCCGTACATATATTGTTCTCTTCGAGCCGGACAACTTTCTAATTTAACTAATCTAATTTAACTAATTTAAAACTTTCTAATTTTAAATAAAAACGTCATGTGCTGTGTTTGCCAAGATCACGTATGATGCATATGCAGGGTATATGCAGGAATCCTGAAGTAAATTTTAATACCTTTTTAAGACTTTTTTAAGACCTTCTCAAAATATTTAAAGACCTCATCGGCGATGAGAACTACTGTTGAGCAATAAAATAAAAATATATAATCATAAGCTATAACAAAAATATATATTAAATTAGGTGAGTGGATAGTTAAAAAAATTTGCAATTACAAAAAGTAATTCTTGAAAAAACATCTCTGGACTAATTTTATAAAATCTAAAAATGTTAATGAAAAGGTACAAATTACTTTGTGTTCTTATTAAATACATTTATAAAAAAAACAATTTATATTTAATTTATATATGAATGTAAATAATTATATGGGCCTACACAAATAATATAACATTTCAAGATTTATAGTTTATTGTAAACGTAATGTACAGCTCTGTAAAGGGGCAACAAATATATGATAGATACGTGAGAACAAGATTTTTTTTAATCATCTTTAAGTGCACAAAACTATGAAAATATATGAAAGCGTGGCACAATGCGCTTATGCACATCCCGGGTGCAGAATGATGCGCTTAAAGCAACATGGAGTCAGAGGGCGCAGTGCACCGCGAGTGCACATTAAAAAGTTCACGGCATAAAGAGACGATGAGCGTTGAGCGCACAAATCCTAGTCTACTATGTATATCGGTCGGTTTCTTCACAGTTTTAAATTCCGGTTATTGTGCGTGTGATGCCTTGTGTTGTCACCCGGGTAGGGAGCACAACATCGTTCAGAAACCGCTAGATAAACTCCAGGAAGATAAATTATTTTATCTGCATATCAAGTATTATAACGGGAATATATCATCTTGGAGTGAGCTTTACCGAGCAGCTTACTGACTGTAACCAAACACGACGCGCAGTTTGAATGCTGAACGGAGAATGATGGACAGCTACAGCGGAGGAAAGACATTCAGCTATGGAATGGCTTTAGATGACTTTGTACTAGCAAATCATAAAATAATAATAATGATTGCTGAAAGATCATGTGACAATATATATTTCTGATGATTATTTAATTACCACGACATGCCTAATCTGAGCAAGGGACTGCCTGTCTTGAGTTTTGTTGACAGACGGAGGTGGCACGAAATTTGACGGATGCGGCCGCTATGCAGGAAAAACCATAGAAAAACCCTGCGGCCATTGTTTAAACTCATCCTACTCCAACCAGGAGTCCGCAAATTTACATTTCCCCATTTCGGAGTCTGTTTCGCAACGTGTGGAGGGCGACACATCACCTAACCGCGCATTTCGCAAAATATGTGACGTCACCCGTAGACGGTGCGCGCGCCCCGAGCTGATCTCACTGACCGAGCAAACCGGGTTTTTTTTATATAGTTATGGGGATGAAAATAAATATATTCATGAATACTTTTTGGAGTCAAACTCTTTTGACAAAGCTTGAACAAAATTTAATACCTCATAAAATCGTGATTAAGACTTTTTAATACCTTTTAAGGGCCTTCATTTTCCAAAAATGAATTTATCAACTTTTAATACTTTTCAAGACCCCGCGGACACCCTGATATGCATATGAAGAGAAGTGTTACAATAATACAACATCAGCATTTGAATGGTATTGTGAACTCATTCCAATTTGACCTTTGACATCATCTGACATGAAATTAATTTAAATTTATGGTGTCTGAAAACTTGGTCTATATATCAAACACACTTGCACGTACATGTATGAAACTCGGTACACATATAGACCTCATCGGGCCAAACAACTTTCGTGCTCTAAGTTACGAGTCAGCCCAACAGGAAGTGAGCTATTATGGGTTGTTCTGAAAACACATGCTCTGGAATTTAATATACTCCTCCGAGGCCATTGTTTCAATCAGTGCCAAACTCGGTCAGCATGAAGTCAAGACACAGAGGATGCTAAATTGCGAACGCATTTTTGATATCTTAAACGGTTTGGCCGTGGCGAAGCAACGAATTTATGGCGAGAAAAGGTAAACAGGAAGTGTGTAATAACTTGTGCAAACATTGACTGATTTGGATGAAACTTCAGCTGTGTGTTCGTTGTAAGAGGCCGATCACATGGATATGACTTTTGTGAGTCAAAGTTATAGCGCCACCAACTGGCAGCAGGAAGTGTGTCACTTTCAAAAATGCTTTGAATCACCATCTTATTTTCACACGATTGACTTCAAACTTCATCAGTATAATGTGAAAACATGACAGATAGAGACATATGAATGAATTCCTGATATTTCAAATAATGTTGCCGTGGCCACATGTCAAAGTTTAATAATGTTTTTGGCTGTTTGTGTGCCCTCCCCTCTATCACCAAAAGGGGGCAGTGTTGTATTATTTTTGAAACTCCCTTTCTCTCTCTCTCTCTCTCTGTGCTTGCTTATGTGATTTATGAGGACACAAATGTGTATGATGACATGGGTATTGGTATTACAACGTAGTGGTTAATGTGGACATGAACTATGACACTATATCACTACAGGACTCATTTTCTAAATCACATTTGAGTTACAATTCTTATCATCTGACAGCCGTGATTTCATGTACTCATTCAGACAGAACTCTTTTTTTAAAACAGAGGAGTGTGAGTGTGTTTTCTATACATGTGCTTTACAGAAGGTCATGTGCTGTGTTTGCAAAGATCACTTTTGACACATTTGTCTTTAAATTCATTATTTACTGACATAGTTCAAATTTATTTTTAAAAAAAATTCACATTATTTTCTACAAGTGTCTGTTTATAAGTGTCTTTTTTTCACAGAAAGTTTTTGTTTGAACGTGAATATTTGTATAATTCAGGGTCTGAGTTTTTACGTTCTCCTCGTAGGTGATTTTATTCAATCTCCACCAAACTCGGTCAACGTGAAACGGAAGCTTAACGCATTAAAAATATTTAACGCAAATAACACAGCGTCCGTTTTTATATCCATTTTTGCTTAGCGTTACATGATCACGCTCCTATTCATGTACATGTTTCCAAGCGCGACAAGACACAAGAGAGCGCGCTGTATGCCAGTGTCCTGTCTGTGTGTGTGTGTGTGTGTGTGTGTGTCAGTGTCCTGTCTGTGTGTGTGTTAGTGTCCTGTCTGTGTGTGTGTGTGTGTGTCCTGTCTGTGTGTGTGTGTATGTGTATGTGTGTGTGTCAGTGTCCTGTCTGTGTGGATGCGTCTCATGTCAGCTATTCAAGGGACACTGACACACACACACACACACACACACACACACACACTCGATGCATAGATAGACTCGCGTCAGTTTCCTGCTCACATCGAGTTCTCTTTTGCCTAGGGTTGCCAACTCTCACGCATTTGGCGTGACACTCACGCTTTCAGGCTCTGTCTCACGCTCTCACGCTGCCCAACTTAATCTCACGCCAAATTGCCAAACCTGCTTTTGATATTAAACAATGTCTAAGCTTTTACATTTTTTAAAGTTTTAATGCGAAATTCAAACAATAAATAGCGTTTTGGCGCTAATATGGCATAACAGTTAAAGCCAGAGTGTTGAAAAACCATACGGAGTTGCGACATGCTCTATCATCTCCCGGCGGCGCGCGCAGTCGTGCTTCACAGAAATCTCAATACTTCTAGCGCTGTGTCAATACATTTGAATGGCTTGATACACAACAGCTCCACTTTACAGGGGTTTGCAGCAAGTTTTGGTAAACAGTACAGCATAGTGTGCATTGATTATTACATCAACCATACAGGATCGTTTTATAATGGAGAGTAATGCAACAATGTTAACATTAATGTTAATGTTTTTTATTGTACTTAGCCTTCAGGTATTCCATACTAATTGGTCATACTCATACTAATTGATGGTCAAATGTGACCATACACCTTAACTATTTTTCAATTAAATAAATGTTCTATATTTTAGTTCAATAATATTTATTGAATATTTTGAGGAGACCTTTTGTACTAAATACTAGTTGTGCAATATTTATTGTCAATAATGACCACTTAAAATATTTTTCTTCTAATATTTGTATTATTTATATTACAATTAGTATAGTAATAAGGTTAAATTAGAGAATTATTTTTCAAAGAGGCAAATTAGAGTCATTTTGTGGAGTCAGCCTGTCATTAATGTTCATCAAAGAACAACGGGAACAGAGAAAATTGTAGCTTTAATGATGATTCATCTATATTTCATTTATTATTTATACAGTTAAGGAAGGTTTGATAACTATTACATTTCTGTATAACAGGGAAGGCCATGGGTAAATATAACATTTATTATTTTCATTTATTATTTATTTATTCCATTTATTATCATTTATTATTACTATACTCTCCTTGAAGTTTACTTCCCGCTACTTTTTCCCTCTTCCTCCCAACCGCGCGGCTGCAACTGTCTTCTTCTTCTTCGATAGTAGCCTAAGCCAGTGTTTCCCAACCTTTTTTCAGTCATTTTATCATACGTTACGCTAGGGGTGTAACGGTACAGATTGCTCACGGTTCGGTTTGTATCACGGTTTAAGGTTCACCGTTTCGGTACGGTTCAGTATTTGCTATGTTCAGGGAAAAAAGGACTACTGTCAAATAAAACAAAAGAAAATAATAAGAACAAATCATTTAAATACAAGCAGCAGCACAAATAAATACTATTGAGCAAAGATACTAATAAAATAAACTATGCTTTTCAGGTTTTTCAGGTACGTCTAACATTAGTTTTCAGGTACAGAAATTGATCAAATGTAAAATAACATTGCATATATGACTGTATAAATTAAAGATTAATCCTATTAAACTTACAAAAGTTATTCAATCAAGAGCAGTGAGTGATGCCCTTGTCTTTTGTTTGACATTAAACAGACAGCAGTAAAGGCTACTGCCCCTTTAAGACCTCGGATATGCGTCGTCTTTTCTGGACTGTATAAAGCTTACTTAAGCCATATACAGACTATGTCTGCTAGAATACTCATCAATATGTTGACATACTTTTTGCGTGAGTTTGTCCATTCAAGAGCAAGACTTGAAAGAGAACTCAATATTTGCGCGCTGAGAGACGTGTGCGCGCTCTCGGGTGAGTGCACGGAAAATTTTCTCACAGTGCGCGCGACTTCTCATTCGCGTCTTCTGGCACTAAACCAGATAGTTGCGTGTTCTGAGTTAACACAATCAGAACGTAAAAATACGGGATATTTTACGGGAAAATACTAAAACGGGAAGACAGCGGGAAAAGAGCTAAAATACGTGAGAAACCCGGAAAAAACGGGAGGGTTGACAGCTATGGTGTGTGTGTGTGTGTGTGTGTGCGATATGTAGGCTTAGGGGTAGTGTAGGGGGATAGAATGTACAGTTTGTACAGTATACAAACCATTAAGTCTATGGAATGCCATCTGCCTGTCTTTCCCCTTCCCCCTCTCTATCTGTGTGTGTGTGTGGGGAGGGGGGGGGGGGGTCTCTCTCTCACCCTGTGAGTTTGTGTGTGTGCCTTTCTCTCAGTCCTTCCCCTCCCCCTCACTCTCACTCTATCATTGTGTGTGTGTGTGTGTGTGTGTGTGTGTGTGTGACTTTCTCTCTTGATCATAATTTAACCCTTTCATATAGGCTATCACAAATAACTATCACTTGAAATAAAAACGTCATGTGATGTGTTTGCCAAGATCACGTATGATGCACATGTCTTTAAATTAATTATTTACTGATATAATATAAATGTATTAAAACATATATTTCACATGATTTTATAAAAGTGGCTATTTATAATAAACTTCCATAAAATGTAGACACGCATCTTACTCTTACCTGACACTGATATTATAATCATCTTTGCAGTTTCTGTGATTTGGCTCCATTTATACATTTTTTATTAAAACATTTTTATTGGACCACCCATATTGAAATTAAAGCATGTTTTATGGTGCATAAGATTGGTGCACAAATGGTAGCTAAGGTAGCTCAAAAACACATGAAGAGAAGTGTTAGAATAAAACAACATCAGCATTCGAATGGTATTCTGAACTCATTCCAATTTGACCTTTGACATAATCTGACATGAAATTCATATAAATTTAATTGATCTCATAGATGTGGCTGTTGTGGTTTGTGGTCATAGCAGCACCAACTGCTGCAGTTAATGTGGTGAATTCAGATGACTTTGACATAGTCCTTTTATGTTTTCCCATTTTAAATGCCTATTGCCTGCCGTGCACAGTTAAACTGATGCCACCGGGGTGGCGGTGCCACCGGCTTGGGCCCGACATCGCTGCTCGCAGCTTTAATTATTTTTCTTTTTATTTTTTTTTTCGACTTCTCGGGTACTTTTGGGGCACTTAACATGCTCGAAAACTCTTGAAACTTTGCACACACGTCGGAATGCGCGGCCATCAGAACCGGGCTGAAGCTGGTACCCGGGCGTGGCAGGGGGACTCGACAGCGCCCCCTAAAGTGGGGTCTGAAAACTTGGTCTATATATCAAACACACTTGCACGTACATGTATGAAACTCGGTACACATATAGATCTCATTAGGCCGAACAACTTTCGTGCTCTAAGTTACGTGTCAGCCCAACAGGAAGTGAGCTAATATGGGTTGTTCTGAAAACACATGCTCTGGAATTTAATATACTCCTCCGAGGCCATTGTTTCAATCAGTGCCAAACTCGGTCAGCATAAAGTCAAGACACAGAGGATGCTAAATTGCGAGCGGATTTTTGATAACTCAAACGGTTTGGCCGTGGCGAAGCAACGAATTTATGGCGAGAAAAGGGAAACAGGAAGTGTGTAATAACTTGTGCAAACATTGAATGATTTGGATGAAACTTCAGCTGTGTGTTCGTTGTAAGAGGCCGATCACATGGATATGACTTTTGTGAGTCAAAGTTATAGCGCCACCAACTGGCAGCAGGAAGTGTGTCACTTTCAAAAATGCTTTGAATCCCCATCTTATTTGCACCCGATTGACTTCAAACTTCATCAGTATAATGTGAAAACATGACAGATAGAGACATATGAATGAATTCCTAATATTTCAAAAAATGTTGCCATGGCAACATGTCAAAGTTTAATAATGTTTTTGGCGGTTTGTGTGCCCTCCCCTCTATCACCAAAAGGGGGCAGTGTTGTATTATTTTTGAAACTCCCTTTCTCTGTATGTGTGCTTGTTAATGTGATTCATGAGGACACAAATGTGTATGATGACATGGGTATTACACTGGTATTACAACGTAGTGGTTAATGTGGACATGAACTATGACACTATATCACTACTCATACAGGACTAATTTTCTAAATGACATTTGAGTTACAATTCTTTTCACCTGACAGCCGTGATTTCATGTACTCATTCAGACAGAACTCTTTTTTTAAAACAGAGTGTGAGTGTGTTTTCTATACATGTGCTTTACAGAAGGTCATGTGCTGTGTTTGCAAAGATCACTTTTGACACATTTGTCTTTAAATTCATTATTTACTGACATAGTTCAAATTTATAAAAAAAAAAAATTCACATTATTTTCTACAAGTGTCTGTTTATAAGTGTCTTTTTTCACAGAAAGTTAGTTTGTTTGAACGTGAATATTTGTATAATTCAGGGTCTGAGTTTTTACGTTCTCCTCGTAGGCGATTTATTCAATCTCCACCAAACTCGGTCAACGTGAAACGGAAGCTTAACGCATTAAAAATATTTAACGCAATAACGCAGCGTCCGTTTTTATATCCATTTTTGCTTAGCGTTACATGATCACCATCGCTCCTATTCATGTAAATGCTTCCAAGCGCGACAAGACATAAGAGAGCGCGCTGTATGCCAGTGTCCTGTGTGTGTGTGTGTGTGTGTGTGTGTGTGTGTGTCAGTGTCCTGTCTGTGTGTGTGTGTGTGTGTGTGTGTGTGTGTGTCAGTGTCCTGTCTGTGTGGATGCGTCTCATGTCAGCTAATCAAGGGACACTGACACACACACACACACACACACACACACACACCAGGCCCGTCGCGACAAGGCAGGCAAACCAAGCAATTGCTTGGGGCCCCGAGCTGGCCTGGGGCCCCAAGACAGCGACAGGTTAAGAATAAAATGAAACGACAAACTGTGTGAGCGCCCCATTGATAGTCAATGCAGTAAAGTGCAATGACACTGTTATCGGGATCCCCCTTAAAAGGCCCCTCTCAGTAGTCGCTGACAGCAGCCAGCCAACCACACGATCTCTGCAGCCGGAAAAATACAAAACATCCTCGGATTTGAAGCGGAATTTTATGCTTCAGGAAGCCAGAAAAGAAAATAGAGAAAGGAAGAGGAGGATAAGAAAAAAAACAAGATAGTGGTATGTGATAAATTACACTGGATAAAATAGCTCTACTTGTCTTGTACAAAAATGGTGTAAGTTTGCAGCAGGTAGGCTAGCAAAAATATGTTTATGTTAGCTATCGTTACCTGCCTGACGGCAAATGCTGCTTGTAATGAACAGTTAGAGCAACTTTTTTTTTTCGAACAGACGAAATTACATGAGATTGCTATAGCTTTGTAATATGTTTTGATGAAAGTGGCATAGCATGCTATACTAACTATTATTTATGCTATGCATAAATAACCTGGAATAGTTAAAATAGCATGCTATATTAACAATTATTATAAACATTATTTAACCAGAAAGAGGCAGAGGAACATTATTTTTTTCATAGCTTATCTTAGTGTGCTAGTGTCGGGATATATACGGTAGTGACAGTTTGCAAATATGACATTATTTTTATAAGTTACCAATGGATCTTGAACAATTACTTTATTCTGTGGCAATTTTTACACTGTTACATTTTGAAGTACAGTATCAGGACAACCCACATGTTTTACTGGTACTGTTTATTAACTATTTATCAAGGTATTATAGTCATCTGTTGCAACTTTATAATAACCATCTAGATAATGTTTATAGACAGTTTACAAACCAACTAGTAACCCTTAAGTATTCCCAAAGTGTTAGGAATATCTGGTCCGTCTATCTATGTAATGTTTATATATGTTTTAAAAACGGTTAAAGGTTTAAAAAAAATTTTTAATGATACAGTGGTGTTTTTTGCAAATGTTTTCAAATTTTATGGACAGTATATGCAACAGTATTTGCACTGTCTCTATGTCCATTTTGCTTGGGGCCCCCAAATTTCTTCAAACGGCCCTGTGTGTGTGTGTGTGTGTGTGTGTGTGTGTGTGTGTGTGTGTGTGTGTGTGTGTGTGTGTGTGTGTGTGATATGTAGGTTTAGGGGTAGTGTAGGGGGATAGAATGTACAGTTTGTACAGTATAAAAACTAGGGGTGTAACGATTCATCTACTACATCGATGTATCGATTTATTTTCCTATGATCTAACTACATCAATCTGTGCTCGGCAAGTTGGCCTTCCGGACGACATATATCGATCTAACATCGTTTTAAAAGGTAATCAATCGATTGTATCGATCATAGGAAATAACGCATTGGATTTAAGCACGTCAGACTTCATATGGATGTTTTTTCTTAGCACTTTTAATGATAAAGGCGTTAAACGTTACTCGATTCAGTCTGCCTATCTGTGACATCATCGCAACGCACCAGCAGCAGCGCTCATTGAAATGAATGGGATCGTGTCGCTTTGTCGCTGCGTGTTGCTGGCGGTGTGAACGGGGCTTGAGAAAACAAAACATAGCATGGCGCATGGCAGAGGAGAAGCCAACGAGCGAGAAATGATCAAGCCACCAGGAGAAAGCGCTACCTGTACTTTCAACCCTTGCTTGTTACCTGTGCATTCCTGGCACCAGTGTGCCAGCAGAGCGAGTTTTTAGTACTGCTGGCGACATAGTGAACGCACAGAGAAGTGTTCTGAGGTCAGATCATGGTGATATTTTTGAAAAAGAAATCTGTAGAGTCATTGAAGAGTAGTTGGTTACATTTTATCTTTTGTTAAATATTGTTTGTTTATTAAACTGAGAGTAGTAGCAGGCCAGTTTATTCAATCTGAAGAAATGTTGGTTGCACTTTATTTTTGATATTAATATTGTATTTGTATTATTTTAATGTTGAAAAACAACAGCAAAAGTAGCAGGTAAACTTACTATTAATTAAACCTGAAGAGAAGTTAGTTGCACTTTATTTTTTATATTAATATTGTTATATTTTTATGTTGGAAAACAAAAGCAGAAGTAGCAGGTTAACCTACTGTTGAAATGTTGGTTGCACTTACTGTGCTTTTATTGAATATGTATTGAATATTGAAAATGAGAGCAGAAAAGGTTATCTTCCTGTTAATTCAACCTAAACTGTTGGTTGCACTTTATTCAAATAAAATTTTAATGCATTTGCCATTAATTGTTGTTTACTTGTTTGTTTATATCCATAATTAATTGATATACCGGATTCCCTTACAAGAAACAACAGGAATCTTGGAAATTTCACCTGCACTGACCAGTATCCAGATATTTATTTCAGTCACACAATTTTTGGATAAAAAGTTACTGAATCGATTTCAAGTCACTGAATCGTTTCGGATCGTATCGTTCTAAATTAACCAATATCGTCCTTGAATCGTATCGACAACCTCAAATCGTGATACGAATCGTATCGTTGTTAAAACGAATCGTTACACCCCTAATAAAAACCATTAAGTCTATGGAATGCCCTCTGCCTGTCTTTCCCCTTCCCCCTCACTCTCACCCTGTGAGTTTGTGTGTGTGCCTTTCTCTCAGTCCTTCCCCTCCCCCTCTCCCTCACTCTCACTCTATCACTGTGTGTGTGTGTGTGTGTGTGTGTGTGTGTGTGTGTGTGTGTGTGTGTGTGTGTGTGTGTGTGTGTGTGTGTGTGTGTGTGTGTGTGTGTGTGTGTGTGTGTGTGTGTGTGTGTGTGTGTGTGTGTGACTTTCTCTCTTGATGATGATAATTTAACCCTTTTTATATAGGCTATCACAAATAACTTTCACTTGAAATAAAAACGTCATGTGATGTGTTTGCCAAGATCACGGATGATGCTATGTCTTTAAACTAATTATTTACTGATATAATATAAATGTATTAAGACATAAATTTCACATGATTTTATAAAAGTGGCTATTTATAATAAACTTCCATAAAATGTAGACACGCATCTTACTCTTACCTAACACTGATATTAAAATCATCTTTGCTGTTTCTGTGATTTGGTTCCATTTATTAATTTTGTCATTTATTTTTATATTGGACCACACATATTGATTTCAAATATATTCAAAATAATTTTTTCAGAGAGTGAAATAAAAAAAACTTTCTCCCACCATTTAGATTTTATTTCTTTTTGTTGTTAAAATCTTGTGAATCTTGTTCAATGTGCAGATTGACTCTCTCTCAGTCCTTCCCCTCCCCCCTCACTCTCAGGCTCACCCTGTGTGTGTGTTTGAGTGTGTGTGTGTGCGCGCACGTGTGTGTGTGTATTGTCTCTCTCACCCTGTGAGTTTGTGTGTGTGCCTTTCTCTCTGGGAATGATAATTTAACCCTTTCGTATCATAGACTATCACAAAAAACTATCACTTTAGTGTGAATTAGTAAAAAAGAACTACAAACACCTTTAATTAAATACTGGCCTTCTGGACTTACAAAATTTTGAGCAGGAAAAGATAACTTTTATCTATTTTATCCTATGACATTAAAATTAATCTAGATTTAAATTACATCATGGGTGTGGCTTATGGTCAAAATGGCACCAGCTGCTGCAGTAAATGTGGCATATTCGAGTGATTTTTAAAATGCTCTCCTGTTTAAATGCATATTGCCTGCCATGCACAGTTAAGCTGATGCCACCGGCGTGGCGGTGCCACCGGCTTGAGCCCGTCATCGCTGCTCGCAGCTTTAATTATTATTATTATTATTTTATCGACTTCTCGGGCACTTTTGGGGCTCTTACCATGCTCAAAAACTCTTGAAACTTAGCACACACATCGGAATGCGCGGCCATCAGAGCCGGGCTGAAGCTGGTACCCGGGCGTGGCAGGGGGACTCGACAGCGCCCCCTAAAGTGGGGTCTGAAAACTTGGTCCATATATCAAACACACTTGCACGTACATGTATGAAACTCGGTACACATATAGACCTCATTGGGCCAAACAACTTTCGTGCTCTAAGTTACGTGTCAGCCCAACAGGAAGTGAGCTAATATGGGTTGTTCTGAAAACACATGCTCTGGAATTTAATATACTCCTCCGAGGCCATTGTTTCAATCAGTGCCAAACTCGGTCAGCATGAAGTCAAGACACAGAGGATGCTAAATTGCGAGCGGATTTTTGATAACTCAAACGGTTTGGCCGTGGCGAAGCAACGAATTTATGGCGAGAAAAGGGAAACAGGAAGTGTGTAATAACTTGTGCAAACATTGAATGATTTGGATGAAACTTCAGCTGTGTGTTCGTTGTAAGAGGCCGATCACATGGATATGACTTTTGTGAGTCAAAGTTAAAGCGCCACCAACTGGCAGCAGGAAGTGTGTCACTTTCAAAAATGCTTTGAATCCCCATCTTATTTTCACCCGAATGACTTCAAACTTCATCAGTATAATGTGAAAACATGACAGATAGAGACATATGAATGGATTCCTAATATTTCAAAAAATGTTGCCATGGCAACATGTCAAAGTTTAATAATGTTTTTGGCTGTTTGTGTGCCCTCCCCTCTATCACCACAAGGTGGCAGTGTTGTATTATTTTTGAAACTCCCTTTCTCTGTATGTGTGCTTGTTAATGTGATTCATGAGGACACAAATGTGTATGATGACATGGGTATTACACTGATATTACAACGTAGTGGTTAATGTGGACATGAACTATGACACTATATCACTACAGGACTCATTTTCTAAATGACATTTGAGTTACAATTCTTTTCACCTGACAGCCGTGATTTCATGTACTCATTCAGACAGAACTCTTTTTTAAAACAGAGTGTGAGTGTGAGTGTGTTTTCTATACATGTGCTTTACAGAAGGTCATGTGCTGTGTTTGCAAAGATCACTTTTGACACATTTGTCTTTAAATTCATTATTTACTGACATAGTTCAAATTTATATATAAAAAAAAAATTCACATTATTTTCTACAAGTGTCTGTTTATAAGTGTCTTTTTTCACAGAAAGTTTGTTTGAACGTGAATATTTGTATAATTCAGTTTCTGAGTTTTTACGTTCTCCTCGTAGGCGATTTATTCAATCTCCACCAAACTCGGTCAACGTGAAACGGAAGCTTAACGCATTAAAAATATTTAACGCAAATAACGCAGCGTCCGTTTTTATATCCATTTTTGCTTAGCGTTACATGATCACGCTCCTATTCATGTAAATGCTTCCAAGCGCGACAAGACACAAGAGAACACGCTGTATGCCAATGTCCTGTGTGTGTGTGTGTGTGTGTGTGTGTGTGTGTGTGTGTGTGTGTGTGTGTGTGTGTGTGTGTCAGTGTCCTGTCTGTGTGTGTGTGTGTGTGTGTGTGTGTGTGTGTGTGTGTGTGTGTGTGTGTGTGTGTGTGTGCAGGCCCGTCGCGACAAGGCAGGCAAACCAAGCAATTGCTTGGGGCCTCGAGCTGGCCTGGGGCACCAAGACAGCGACAGGTTAAGAATAAAATGAAACGACAAACTGTGTGAGCGCCCCATTGATAGTCAATGCAGTAAAGTGCAATGACACTGTTATCGGGATCCCCCTTAAGGGGCCCCTCTCAGAAGTCGCTGACAGCAGCCAGCCAACAACGCGATCTCTGCTGCGGCAAAATACAAAATCTTCGGATTTGAAGCGGAATTTTATGCTTCAGGAAGCCAGAAAAGAAAAAAGAGAAAGGAAGAGGAGGATAAGAAAAAACAAGATAGTGGTATGTGATAAATTACACTGGATAAAATAGCTCTACTTGTCTTGTACAAAAAAAGTGTAAGTTTGCAGCAGGTAGGCTAGCAAAAATATGTTTATGTTAGCTATCGTTACCTGCCTGACGGCAAATGCTGCTTGTAACGAACAGTTAGTGCAACTTTTTTTCCGAACAGACGGAATGACATGAGATTGCTATAGCTTTGTAATATGTTTTGATGAAAGTGGCATAGCATGCTATACTAACTATTATTTATGCTATGCATAAATAACCTGGAATAGTTAATATAGCATGCTATATTAACAATTATTATAAACATTATTTAACCAGAAAGAGGCAGAGGAACATGATTTTTTTCATAGCTTATCTTAATGTGCTAGTGTCGGGATATACGGTAGTGACAGTTTATGCAAATATGACATTATTTTTATGAGTTACCAATAGATCTTGAACAATTACTTTATTCTGTGGCAATTTTTACACTGTTACATTTTGAAGTACAGTATCAGGACAACCCACATGTTTGACTGGTACTGTTTACATGTTTTACTGGTACTGCCCACGTTTTACTGGTACTGTTTATTAAACTATTTAACAAGGTATTATAGTCATCGGTTGCAACTTTACAATAACCATCCAGATAATGTTTATAGACAGTTTACAAAACAACTAGTAACCCTAAAGTATTCCCAAAGTGTTAGGAATATCTGGTCCGTCTATCTATGTAAATGTAATGTTTATAGATGTTTAAAAAATGGTTACTTAAAGGTTTTAAAAAAAAATGTAATGATACAGTGGTGTTTTTTGCAAATGTTTTCAAATTTTATGCACAGTATTTGCAACAACAGTATTTGCACTGTAAACCTTTTTATTAATATATAGTGTGGGTGAACTTAAACTGTATGGCTATGCTGCGGTGTGTGTGTGTGTGTGTGTGTGTGTGTGTGTGTGTGTGTGTGTGTGTGTGTGTGTGTGTGTGTGTGTGTGTGTGTCTGTCAGTGTCCTATCTGTGTGGATGCGTCTCATGTCAGCTAATCAAGGGACACTGACACACACACACACACACACACACACACTCGACGCATAGATAGACTCGCGTCAGTTTCCTGCTCACATCGAGTTCTCTTTTGCTCTTGAACAAACAATAACACAGAGGATTTTGAGTATTCTCATATTAGAGTCTTAAATTAGTTAAATAACGTCTTAAATGAACTTAAAGAGTTGTGAGGAAATGAGATGCGCGGGACCGCGCGTGAGATCCGCGGTTGTTCTTAAAGTGACAGGAGCACTGATGATGCCTGTCATTAATGTTCATCAAAGAACAACGGGAATAGAGAAAATTGTAGCTTTAATGATGATTCATCTATATTTCATTTATTATTTATGCAGTTAAGGAAGGTTTGATAACTATTACATTTCTGTATAACAGGGAAGGCCATGGGTAAATATAACATTTATTATTTTGGGATATAATCATGGTATATATAACATAATATATATATAACATATATAGGTGGAGGGGTGTTTATTACAACATAATCATGGTTTATGAAGACATTTCATGTGTCCCCGTAAATCAAAATAGCTTTAACAGCATATTAAACAATTTTTTAATAAAAATGTAAAAATGCAGAATGTTTTCTGTGATGGTAGGTTTAGGGGTAGTGTGTGTGTGTGTGTGTGTGTGTATGTGTGTGTGTGTGTGCGATATGTAGGCTTAGGGGTAGTGTAGGGGGATAGAATGTACAGTTTGTACAGTATACAAACCATTAAGTCTATGGAATGCCATCTGCCTGTCTTTCCCCTTCCCACTCTCTATCTGTGTGTGTGTGTGTGTGGGGGGGGGGGTCTCTCTCTCACCCTGTGAGTTTGTGTGTGTGCCTTTCTCTCAGTCCTTACCCTCCCCCTCACTCTCACTCTATCATTTTGTTTGTGTGTGTGTGTGTGTGTGTGTGACTTTCTCTCTTGATCATAATTTAACCCTTTCATATAGGCTATCACAAATAACTATCACTTGAAATAAAAACGTCATGTGATGTGTTTGCCAAGATCACGTATGATGCACATGTCTTTAAATTAATTATTTACTGATATAATATAAATGTATTAAAACATAAATTTCACATGATTTTATAAAAGTGGCTATTTATAATAAACTTCCATAAAATGTAGACACGCATCTTACTCTTACCTGACACTGATATTAAAATCATCTTTGCAGTTTCTGTGATTTGGCTCCATTTATACATTTTTTATTAAAAGAAATTTATTGGACCACCCATATTGAAATGAAAGCATGTTTTATGGTGCATAAGATTGGTGCACAAACGGTAGCTAAGGTAGCTCAAAAACACATGAAGAGAAGTGTTAGAATAAAACAACATCAGCATTCGAATGGTATTCTGAACTCATTCCAATTTGACCTTTGACATAATCTGACATGAAATTCATAAAAATTTAATTGATCTCATAGATGTGGCTGTTGTGGTTTGTGGTCATAGCAGCACCAACTGCTGCAGTTAATGTGGTGAATTCAGATGACTTTGACATAGTCCTTTTATGTTTTCCCATTTTAAATGCCTATTGCCTGCCGTGCACAGTTAAACTGATGCCACCGGGGTGGCGGTGCCACCGGCTTGGGCCCGTCATCGCTGCTCGCAGCTTTAATTATTAGGGCCCAAGCCCTGAAAGGGCGCAGAGCCCTATTGTTCTTCCTCAGATTATTCTTTGTTTTTTTTTTTTTTTTTTTTTTTTTTTTTTTTTTCGACTTCTCGGGTACTTTTGGGGCACTTAACATGCTCGAAAACTCTTGAAACTTCGCACAGGCGTCGGAATGCGCGGCCATCAGAGCCGGGCTGAAGCTGGTACCCGGGCGTGGCAGGGGGACTCGACAGCGCCCCCTAGAACACACTTAGAAACTTGGTCCATGTATCAAACACACTTGCACGTACATGTATGAAACTCGGTACACATATAGACCTCATCGGGCCAAACAACTTTCGTGCTCATAGTTATGCGTCAGCCCAACAGGAAGTGAGCTATAATGGGTTGTTCGGAAAACCCATGCTCTGGAATTTAATATACTCCTCCGAGGCCATTGTTTCGATCATTGCCAAACTCGGTCAGCATGAAGTGAACATATCCAGGATGCTAAATTGCGAGCGGATTTTTGATATCTCAAATGGTTTGGCCGTGGCGAAGCAACGAATTTATGGCGAGAAAAGGGAAACAGGAAGTGTGTTATAACGTCAGCAAACATTGACTGATTTGGATGAAACTTCAGCTGTGTGTTCGTTGTAAGAGGCCGATCACATGGATATGACTTTTGTGAGTCAAAGTTATAGCGCCACCAACTGGCAGCAGGAAGTGTGTCACTTTCAAAAATGCTTTGAATCACCATCTTATTTTCACCCCATTTACTTCAAACTTCATCAGTATAATGTGAAAACATGACAGATAGAGACGTATGAAATGGATTCCTGAAATTTCAAATACTGTTGCCATGGCAACGTGTCAAAGTTTAATAATCTTTTGGCTGTTTTGAGGCTCTTAGCATGCTTGAAATTGCTTGAAACTGCTTGAAACTCAACACACACATCAGAGATGTCAGTCAGTACACATTGGCAAAGCATCAGAAATGGGCGGGGATGAGGGCCTCTCTAGCGCCACCTTTTGACAAAAGTGGGGGGGTTAGTTTTATCTTCAGTCACCAAACTCGGTACATATATTGTTCTCTTCGAGCCGGACAACTTTCTAATTTACAGTCATTAGCTCCGACCAACAGGAAGTCAGATATTTTGGTTTTAAGGTGAATATTTATGTAATTCAGGGTCTGAGTTTTTACGTTCTCCTCGTAGGCGATTTATTCAATCTCCACCAAACTCGGTCAACATGAAACAAAGATACGGAAGATGCTAAAATGCGAACGAATATTGGATATCTCAAACGGTGTTGCCATGGCGAGGGATTAAATAAGGACAAAAAAAGTGGAACAGAAATTGTCTCATATCTTGTAAAATAATATTTTGATTTAAATTAAATTAAGATTGTATGTTTGGTAATTGAACTTAGATTAATTTAAAATGACTATACTATTTTTCAGATGAATATATATATTTATTTTAAATATTTTTTTAAATAATCAATTCTGTATCTGTCTGTGCTGCTCTCCCCTCAATGAACACAAGATGGCAGCATTGTATTAGTTTTGAAGCAGGATAAAAAAAAAACTTGTTTCTCTCTCTCTCGTTTATGTGATTTATGAGGACACAAATTTGTATAATGACATGGGTATTACACTGGTATTACAACGTGTATGTGTGTGTGTTTAAAAACATACTAAAACAATGTTTTATTAACCACTAAAGGGTGGCAGTGTTGTGTTATTTTTTAAACTCTCTTTCTGTGTGTGTGTGTGTGTGTGTGTGTGTGTGTGTGTGTGTGTGTGTGTGTGTGTGTGTGTGTGTGTGTGTGTGTGTGTGTGTGTGTGTGTGTGTGTGTGTGTGTGTGTGTGTGTGTGTGTGTGTGTGTGTGTGTGTGTGTGCAGGCCCGTCGCGACAAGGCAGGCAAACCAAGCAATTGCTTGGGGCCCCGAGCTGGCCTGGGGCCCCAAGACAGCGACAGGTTAAGAATAAAATGAAACGACAAACTGTGTGAGCGCCCCATTGATAGTCAATGCAGTAAAGTGCAATGACACTGTTATCGGGATCCCCCTTAAGGGGCCCCTCTCAGAAGTCGCTGACAGCAGCCAGCCAACCACGCGATCTCTGCTGCGGCAAAATACAAAATCTTCGGATTTTAAGCGGAATTTTATGCTTCAGGAAGCCAGAAAAGAAAAAACAGAAAGGAAGAGGAGGATAAGAAAAAACAAGATAGTGGTATGTGATAAATTACACTGGATAAAATAGCTCTACTTGTCTTGTACAAAAAAAGTGTAAGTTTGCAGCAGGTAGGCTAGCAAAAATATGTTTATGTTAGCTATCGTTACCTGCCTGACGGCAAATGCTGCTTGTAACGAACAGTTAGTGCAACTTTTTTTTCGAACAGACGGAATGACATGAGATTGCTATAGCTTTGTAATAGGTTTTGATGAAAGTGGCATAGCATGCTCTACTAACTATTATTTATGCTATGCATAAATAACCTGGAATAGTTAATATAGCTTGCTATATTAACAATTATTATAAACATTATTTAACCAGAAAGAGGCAGAGGAACATGATTTTTTTCATAGCTTATCTTAACGTGCTAGTGTCGGGATATATACGGTAGTGACAGTTTATGCAAATATGACATTATTTTTATGAGTTACCAATAGATCTTGAACAATTACTTTATTCTGTGGCAATTTTTACACTATTACATTTTGAAGTACAGTATCAGGACAACCCACATGTTTGACTGGTACTGTTTACATGTTTTACTGGTACTGCCCACGTTTTACTGGTACTGTTTATTAACTATTTAACAAGGTATTATAGTCATCGGTTGCAACTTTATAATAACCATCCAGATAATGTTTATAGACAGTTTACAAAACAACTAGTAACCCTTAAGTATTCCCAAAGTGTTAGGAATATCTGGTCCGTCTATCTATGTAAAAGTAATGTTTATAGATGTTTAAAAAATGGTTACTTAAAGGTTTAAAAAAAAAAATTAATGATACAGTGGTGTTTTTTGCAAATGTTTTCAAATTTTATGCACAGTATATGCAACAACAGTATTTGCACTGTAAACCTTTTTATTAATATAAAGTGTGGGTGAACTTAAACTGTATGGCTATGCTGCGGTATGCTGTGTGTGTGTGTGTGTGTGTGTGTGTGTGTGTGTGTGTGTGTGTGTGTGTGTGTGTGTGTGTGTGTGTGTCAGTGTCCTATCTGTGTGGATGCGTCTCATGTCAGCTAATCAAGGGACACTGACACACACACACACACACACACACACACACACTCGACGCATAGATAGACTCGCGTCAGTTTCCTGCTCACATCGAGTTCTCTTTTGCTCTTGAACAAACCATAACACAGAGGATTGTGAGTATTCTCATATTCGAGTCTTAAATTAGTTAAATAACGTCTTAAATGAACTTAAAGAGTTGTGAGGAAATGAGATACGCGGGACAGCGCGTGAGATCCGCGGCTGTTCTTAAAGTGACAGGAGCACTGATGATGCCTGTCATTAATGTTCATCAAAGAACAACGGCAACAGAGAAAATTGTAGCTTTAATGATGATTCATCTATATTTCATTTATTATTTATGCAGTTAAGGAAGGTTTGATAACTATTACATTTCTGTATAACAGGGAAGGCCATGGGTAAATATAACATTTATTATTTTGGTGATTTAGGTAAAATGGTTTAAAAAAACACAGCAGAACCACAGCGCATCTGATATGACTGGCATAACGCTGGCGAAGTTAGGGACCGTCTGCAAAGTTACATACAACATTGAAACGTGTATAACGTTACCAAACTTCACTAGCATTTAAAGAGAATGACAGTCATAAAACTGACTGTAAAGTGATCATCTAGGTGTCAGGTATGATGCACACATTTTGATATTTAATAAAATAAACTGTCAAATCATATGGAAATATGGATATGCATTATTTCTCTAGGATACTGTTTGGGCTCTAACACAAAATATGCTAGATTTAAATGCATCATAGCTGAACACTGATGAGAATATTTCTTGAGAATATATTTACAGAGATAATATTAGAGATTATATTTACGACAAATTATTATTATTTATGCGTTATGCGTTGCTATTGACGACGGCCATTAAGTAAAGAAATTCCACAGAATCTAGCTTAAAAAAGTGCTTAGAGCTGCTTTAGTTATTTGTTGTTTGTTTAATTTCAAATATAAAACTTGTTGAAATGTTTTAAGTGTGTGCATCTGTTCTTTTTGAACACTTTCATCTTGTTTGAACAAAACCGTGATAATATTGATAACCGTGATAATTTGGGTCACTATAATCGTGATGTTAAATTTCCATACCGTTTCATCCCTACTTTAGTGTGAATAAGTAAAAAAGAACTACAAACACCTTGAATTAAATACTGGCCTTCTGGACTTACAAAATTTTGAGCAGGAAAATATAACTTTTATCTATTTTATCCTATGATATTAAAATTAATCTAAATTTAAATTACATCATGGGTGTGGCTTGTGGTGATAGTGGCACCAGTTGCTGCGGTAAATTTGGCACATTCGAGCGATTCTAAAATATTCTCCTGTTTAAATGCATATTGCCTGCCGTGCACAGTTAAGCTGATGCCACCGGCGTGGCGGTGCCACCGGCTTGGGCCCGTCATCGCTGCTCGCAGCTTTAATTAGGGCCCAAGCCCTGAAAGGGCGCAGAGCCCTATTGTTCTTCCTCAGATTATTCTTTGTTTTTTTTTTTTTTTTTTTTTTTATTTTTTTTTTCGACTTCTCGGGTACTTTTGGGGCACTTAACATGCTCGAAAACTCTTGAAACTTCGCACAGGCATCGGAATGCGCGGCCATCAGAGCCGGGCTGAAGCTGGTACCCGGGCGTGGCAGGGGGACTCGACAGCGCCCCCTAAAGTGGGGTCTGAAAACTTGGTCCATATATCAAACACACTTGCACGTACATGTATGAAACTCGGTACACATATAGACCTCATCGGGCCAAACAACTTTCGTGCTCATAGTTATGCGTCAGCCCAACAGGAAGTGAGCTATAATCGGTTGTTCGGAAAACCCATGCTCTGGAATTTAATATACTCCTCCGAGGCCATTGTTTCGATCATCGCCAAACTCGGTCAGCATGAGGAGAACATATCCAGGATGCTAAATTGCGAGCGGATTTTTGATATCTCAAATGGTTTGGCCGTGGCGAAGCAACGAATTTATGGCGAGAAAAGGGAAACAGGAAGTGTGTAATAACTTGTGCAAACATTGACTGATTTGGATGAAACTTCAGCTGTGTGTTCGTTGTAAGAGGCCGATCACATGGATATGACTTTTGTGAGTCAAAGTTATAGCGCCACCAACTGGCAGCAGGAAGTGTGTCACTTTCAAAAATGCTTTGAATCACCATCTTATTTTCACACGATTGACTTCAAACTTCATCAGTATAATGTGAAAACATGACAGATAGAGACATATGAATGAATTCCTGATATTTCAAATAATGCTGCCATGGCAACATGTCAAAGTTTAATAATGTTTTTGACTGTTTGTGTGCCCTCCCCTCTATCACCAAAAGGGGGCAGTGTTGTATTATTTTTGAAACTCCCTTTCTCTCTCTCTCTCTCTCTCTGTGCTTGCTTATGTGATTTATGAGGACACAAATGTGTATGATGACATGGCTATTGGTATTACAACGTAGTGGTTAATGTGGACATGAACTATGACACTATATCACTACAGAACTCATTTTCTAAATCACATTTGAGTTACAATTCTTATCATCTGACAGCCGTGATTTCATGTACTCATTCAGACAGAACTCTTTTTTTAAAACAGAGGAGTGTGAGTGTGTTTTCTATACATGTGCTTTACAGAAGGTCATGTGCTGTGTTTGCAAAGATCACTTTTGACACATTTGTCTTTAAATTCATTATTTACTGACATAGTTCAAATTTATTTTTAAAAAAAATTCACATTATTTTCTACAAGTGTCTGTTTATAAGTGTCTTTTTTTCACAGAAAGTTTTTGTTTGAACGTGAATATTTGTATAATTCAGTTTCTGAGTTTTTACGTTCTCCTCGTAGGTGATTTATTCAATCTCCACCAAACTCGGTCAACGTGAAACGGAAGCTTAACGCATTAAAAATATTTAACGCAAATAACACAGCGTCCGTTTTTATATCCATTTTTGCTTAGCGTTACATGATCACGCTCCTATTCATGTACATGCTTCCAAGCGCGACAAGACACAAGAGAGCGTGCTGTATGCCAGTGTCATGTCTGTGTGTGTGTTAGTGTCCTGTCTGTGTGTGTGTGTGTGTGTGTCCTGTCTGTGTGTGTGTGTATGTGTGTGTGTCAGTGTCCTATCTGTGTGGATGCGTCTCATGTCAGCTATTCAAGGGACACTGACACACACACACACACACACACACACACTCGATGCATAGATAGACTCGCGTCAGTTTCCTGCTCACATCGAGTTCTCTTTTGCCTAGGGTTGCCAACTCTCACGCATTTGGCGTGACACTCACGCTTTCAGGCTCTGTCTCACGCTCTCACGCTGCCCAACTTAATCTCACGCCAAATTGCCAAACCTGCTTTTGATATTAAACAATGTCTAAGCTTTTACATTTTTTAAAGTTTTAATGCGAAATTCAAACAATAAATAGCGTTTTGGCGCTAATATGGCATAACAGTTAAAGCCAGAGTGTTGAAAAACCATACGGAGTTGCGACATGCTCTATCATCTCCCGGCGGCGCGCGCAGTCGTGCTTCACAGAAATCTCAATACTTCTAGCGCTGTGTCAATACATTTGAATGGCTTGATACACAACAGCTCCACTTTACAGGGGTTTGCAGCAAGTTTTGGTAAACAGTACAGCATAGTGTGCATTGATTATTACATCAACCATACAGGATCGTTTTATAATGGAGAGTAATGCAACAATGTTAACATTAATATTAATGTTTTTTATTGTACTTAGCCTTCAGGTATTCCATACTAATTGGTCATACTCATACTAATTGATGGTCAAATGTGACCATACACCTTAACTATTTTTCAATTAAATAAATGTTCTATATTTTAGTTCAATAATATTTATTGAATATTTTGAGGAGATCTTTTGGTACTAAATACTAGTTGTACAATATTTATTGTCAATAATGACCACTTAAAATATTTTTCTTTTAATATTTGTATTATTTATATTACAATTAGTATAGTAATAAGGTTAAATTAGAGAATTATTTTTCAAAGAGGCAAATTAGAGTCATTTTGTGGAGTCAGCCTGTCATTAATGTTCATCAAAGAACAACGGGAACAGAGAAAATTGTAGCTTTAATGATGATTCATCTATATTTCATTTATTATTTATACAGTTAAGGAAGGTTTGATAACTATTACATTTCTGTATAACAGGGAAGGCCATGGGTAAATATAACATTTATTATTTTCATTTATTATTTATTTATTCCATTTATTATCATTTATTATTACTATACTCTCCTTGAAGTTTACTTCCCGCTACTTTTTCCCTCTTCCTCCCAACCGCGGCTGCAACTGTCTTCTTCTTCTTCGATAGTAGCCTAAGCCAGTGTTTCCCAACCTTTTATCAGTCATTTTATCATACGTTACGCTAGGGGTGTAACGGTACAGATTGCTCACGGTTCGGTTTGTATCACGGTTTAAGGTTCACCGTTTCGGTACGGTTCAGTATTTGCTATGTTCAGGGAAAAAAGGACTACTGTCAAATAAAACAAAAGAAAATAATAAGAACAAATCATTTAAATACAAGCAGCAGCACAAATAAATACTATTGAGCAAAGATACTAATAAAATAAACTATGCTTTTCAGGTTTTTCAGGTACGTCTAACATTAGTTTTCAGGTAGGCCTACAGAAATTGATCAAATGTAAAATAACATTGCATATATGACTGTATAAATTAAAGATTAATCCTATTAAACTTACAAAAGTTATTCAATCAAGAGCAGTGAGTGATGCCCTTGTCTTTTGTTTGACATTAAACAGACAGCAGTAAAGGCTACTGCCCCTTTAAGACCTCGGATATGCGTCGTCTTTTCTGGACTGTATAAAGCTTACTTAAGCCATATACAGACTATGTCTGCTAGAATACTCATCAATATGTTGACATACTTTTTGCGTGAGTTTGTCCATTCAAGAGCAAGACTTGAAAGAGAACTCAATATTTGCGCGCTGAGAGACGTGTGCGCGCTCTCGGATGAGTGCACGGAAAATTTTCTCACAGTGCGCGCGACTTCTCATTCGCGTCTTCTGGCACTAAACCAGATAGTTGCGTGTTCTGAGTTAACACAATCAGAACTTAAAAATACGGGATATTTTACGGGAAAATACTAAAACGGGAAGACAGCGGGAAAAGAGCTAAAATACGTGAGAAACCCGGAAAAAACGGGAGGGTTGACAGCTATGGTGTGTGTGTGTGTGTGTGCGATATGTAGGCTTAGGGGTAGTGTAGGGGGATAGAATGTACAGTTTGTACAGTATACAAACCATTAAGTCTATGGAATGCCATCTGCCTGTCTTTCCCCTTCCCCCTCTCTATCTGTGTGTGTGTGTGTGTGTGGGGGGGGGGGGTCTCTCTCTCACCCTGTGAGTTTGTGTGTGTGCCTTTCTCTCAGTCCTTCCCCTCCCCCTCACTCTCACTCTATCATTGTGTGTGTGTGTGTGTGTGTGTGTGTGTGTGTGTGTGTGACTTTCTCTCTTGATCATAATTTAACCCTTTCATATAGGCTATCACAAATAACTATCACTTGAAATAAAAACGTCATGTGATGTGTTTGCCAAGATCACGTATGATGCACATGTCTTTAACCTCTTAACAAGCGCCCCATTTTTGTGGAATTTTTTGAAAACGATATACCCAAATGAAAATGTCTGCAGCTCTTAAACCCTATGGTCTATATTCATAAACCTGGTCTTATTTTAAACTAGACACTTGAAATATTGCTACCCAAGAGTCATAATAACTCAAAGTAATATGGGAACAGAGTAATATACATGTAAATATACATGTAAGTGACTCACGTTTTTTGTTTTTTGTTTTCAATTAGGGAAAAAAATATTATAATTTAATGTTAAGAGCCTGAAAATAACTTAAATATAAAACTGAATGTGTAATCATGTCATGATTCAAATATGAGGATGATTCTCTCAGTAATGTAGCTTCTGTGAGCTTTTATGTCAAGAAAAGTCTAGGCGTCATTTCAAAAAGGCCATTTATTTCAGAACATTTGCTATTGTAAAGAGTAGTTTTTCATTCAAATAAATCTGCAATAAACTGCAATATACTACTAATTATAATGGATAAATAGTTACTGAAAAACTAAAGCAACTATTTACAGAGATTACAAAGTGTAAAAAACTCATTTAGCTGATAATAAGTGTCAGTGAGAGACAGCGCGCTCCACTGCAGTTGCGCCATGGAGAACGTGCAGCCAGCGCGCAAACAGTATTCACCAAAGCCTACTTACGCAAACTGCGCAAGATAATGCCTTTTGATTGGTTACTAAGTCCATCAATCAAACCTTTGTTGAAAAGGCATTGGCTGGGCACCGAGTGCCTTTATCCAACGAAAACCATGGGCGCAATGATTGACAGCTCACCAAGCCTGTAAGGCACTTCCTCTATATGATGCATCCCAGAAGAGTCTCTGATTGAAGGAGAGAGACGGGGGAGGGTTTAAAATACGTGGGAGAAGCCATTCTAGCAGGGGGAGTTTGCCAGACACGGAATAGAATCGATATTTCATTGAAAATGGACATGATTGATCACGCTAACTCAAAACTCTCTTGCAAACAACGGAGGATTTTTAGTTTTTTCCCTATTTTTTCGTTGTTTTGGATTAAAAAGTGGGATGCATTTTGAAGAATGGACTCTTACACAGAGATGTATGCGGGTGTTTATTGGATTCGTCCGATCTGATCTGAACGACAGGAGATGAAAGATGAGTAACGCTGATATTTTTCTAATGTTTACATGGCCGGTCCTTTAGTGTTTCATTTAACCCTTTCCTCTCTGGTGTATTTATTGCAAAAACAAGTTCAGAACATGAATCTTGAGTGTTTTAGCTTTCAAATGATGCATAGTTTGTGATAGTTGATTGAATATTTTGTATAAAACAAAAGTAGATAAAAGTACACACCCCCCCACTTCCGTCAACCCCCCCGTCCACGAACCGGTGCGGGTTAAGAAGTTTTAAATTAATTATTTACTGATATAATATAAATGTATTAAAACATAAATTTCACATGATTTTATAAAAGTGGCTATTTATAATAAACTTCCATAAAATGTAGACACGCATCTTACTCTTACCTGACACTGATATTAAAATCATCTTTGCAGTTTCTGTGATTTGGCTCCATTTATACATTTTTTATTAAAAAAAATTTATTGGACCACCCATATTGAAATTAAAGCATGTTTTATGGTGCATAAGATTGGTGCACAAATGGTAGCTAAGGTAGCTCAAAAACACATGAAGAGAAGTGTTAGAATAAAACAACATCAGCATTCGAATGGTATTCTGAACTCATTCCAATTTGACCTTTGACATAATCTGACATGAAATTCATATAAATTTAATTGATCTCATAGATGTGGCTGTTGTGGTTTGTGGTCATAGCAGCACCAACTGCTGCAGTTAATGTGGTGAATTCAGATGACTTTGACATAGTCCTTTTATGTTTTCCCATTTTAAATGCCTATTGCCTGCCGTGCACAGTTAAACTGATGCCACCGGGGTGGCGGTGCCACCGGCTTGGGCCCGTCATCGCTGCTCGCAGCTTTAATTATTATTATTATTTTATCGACTTCTCGGGCACTTTTGGGGCTCTTACCATGCTCAAAAACTCTTGAAACTTAGCACACACATCGGAATGCGCGGCCATCAGAGCCGGGCTGAAGCTGGTACCCGGGCGTGGCAGGGGGACTCGACAGCGCCCCCTAAAGTGGGGTCTGAAAACTTGGTCTATATATCAAACACACTTGCACGTACATGTAAGAAACTCGGTACACATATAGACCTCATTGGGCCAAACAACTTTCGTGCTCTAAGTTACGTGTCAGCCCAACAGGAAGTGAGCTAATATGGGTTGTTCTGAAAACACATGCTCTGGAATTTAATATACTCCTCCGAGGCCATTGTTTCAATCAGTGCCAAACTCGGTCAGCATGAAGTCAAGACACAGAGGATGCTAAATTGCGAGCGGATTTTTGATAACTCAAACGGTTTGGCCGTGGCGAAGCAACGAATTTATGGCGAGAAAAGGGAAACAGGAAGTGTGTAATAACTTGTGCAAACATTGAATGATTTGGATGAAACTTCAGCTGTGTGTTCGTTGTAAGAGGCCGATCACATGGATATGACTTTTGTGAGTCAAAGTTAAAGCGCCACCAACTGGCAGCAGGAAGTGTGTCACTTTCAAAAATGCTTTGAATCCCAATCTTATTTTCACCTGATTGACTTCAAACTTCATCAGTATAATGTGAAAACATGACAGATAGAGACATATGAATGGATTCCTAATATTTCAAAAAATGTTGCCATGGCAACATGTCAAAGTTTAATAATGTTTTTGGATGTTTGTGTGCCCTCCCCTCTATCACCACAAGGTGGCAGTGTTGTATTATTTTTGAAACTCCCTTTCTCTGTATGTGTGCTTGTTAATGTGATTCATGAGGACACAAATGTGTATGATGACATGGGTATTACACTGGTATTACAACGTAGTGGTTAATGTGGACATGAACTATGACACTATATCACTACAGGACTAATTTTCTAAATGACATTTGAGTTACAATTCTTTTCACCTGACAGCCGTGATTTCATGTACTCATTCAGACAGAACTCTTTTTTAAAACAGAGTGTGAGTGTGTTTTCTATACATGTGCTTTACAGAAGGTCATGTGCTGTGTTTGCAAAGATCACTTTTGACACATTTGTCTTTAAATTCATTATTTACTGACATAGTTCAAATTTATATAAAAAAAAAAAATTCACATTATTTTCTACAAGTGTCTGTTTATAAGTGTCTTTTTTCACAGAAAGTTTGTTTGAACGTGAATATTTGTATAATTCAGTTTCTGAGTTTTTACGTTCTCCTCGTAGGCGATTTATTCAATCTCCACCAAACTCGGTCAACGTGAAACGGAAGCTTAACGCATTAAAAATATTTAACGCAAATAACTCAGCGTCCGTTTTTATATCCATTTTTGCTTAGCGTTACATGATCACGCTCCTATTCATGTAAATGCTTCCAAGCGCGACAAGACACAAGAGAACACGCTGTATGCCAATGTCCTGTGTGTGTGTGTGTGTGTGTGTGTGTGTCAGTGTCCTGTGTGTGTGTGTGTGTGTGTGTGTGTGTGTGTGTGTGTGTGTGTGTGTGTGTGTGTGTGTGTGTGTGTGTGTGTGTGTGTGTGTGTGTGTGTGTGTGTGTGTGTGTGTGTGTGTGTGTGTGTGTGTGTGTGTGTGTGCAGGCCCGTCGCGACAAGGCAGGCAAACCAAGCAATTGCTTGGGGCCTCGAGCTGGCCTGGGGCACCAAGACAGCGACAGGTTAAGAATAAAATGAAACGACAAACTGTGTGAGCGCCCCATTGATAGTCAATGCAGTAAAGTGCAATGACACTGTTATCGGGATCCCCCTTAAGGGGCCCCTCTCAGAAGTCGCTGACAGCAGCCAGCCAACAACGCGATCTCTGCTGCGGCAAAATACAAAATCTTCGGATTTGAAGCGGAATTTTATGCTTCAGGAAGCCAGAAAAGAAAAAAGAGAAAGGAAGAGGAGGATAAGAAAAAACAAGATAGTGGTATGTGATCAATTACACTGGATAAAATAGCTCTACTTGTCTTGTACAAAAAAAGTGTAAGTTTGCAGCAGGTAGGCTAGCAAAAATATGTTTATGTTAGCTATCGTTACCTGCCTGACGGCAAATGCTGCTTGTAACGAACAGTTAGAGCAACTTTTTTTTCGAACAGACGGAATGACATGAGATTGCTATAGCTTTGTAATATGTTTTGATGAAAGTGGCATAGCATGCTATACTAACTATTATTTATGCTATGCATAAATAACCTGGAATAGTTAATATAGCATGCTATATTAACAATTATTATAAACATTATTTAACCAGAAAGAGGCAGAGGAACATGATTTTTTTCATAGCTTATCTTAATGTGCTAGTGTCGGGATATACGGTAGTGACAGTTTATGCAAATATGACATTATTTTTATGAGTTACCAATAGATCTTGAACAATTACTTTATTCTGTGGCAATTTTTACACTATTACATTTTGAAGTACAGTATCAGGACAACCCACATGTTTGACTGGTACTGTTTACATGTTTTACTGGTACTGCCCACGTTTTACTGGTACTGTTTATTAAACTATTTAACAAGGTATTATAGTCATCGGTTGCAACTTTACAATAACCATCCAGATAATGTTTATAGACAGTTTACAAAACAACTAGTAACCCTAAAGTATTCCCAAAGTGTTAGGAATATCTGGTCCGTCTATCTATGTAAATGTAATGTTTATAGATGTTTAAAAAATGGTTACTTAAAGGTTTTAAAAAAAAATGTAATGATACAGTGGTGTTTTTTGCAAATGTTTTCAAATTGTATGCACAGTATTTGCAACAACAGTATTTGCACTGTAAACCTTTTTATTAATATATAGTGTGGGTGAACTTAAACTGTATGGCTATGCTGCGGTGTGTGTGTGTGTGTGTGTGTGTGTGTGTGTGTGTGTGTGTGTGTGTGTGTCTGTCAGTGTCCTATCTGTGTGGATGCGTCTCATGTCAGCTAATCAAGGGACACTGACACACACACACACACACACACACACACACACACTCGACGCATAGATAGACTCGCGTCAGTTTCCTGCTCACATCGAGTTCTCTTTTGCTCTTGAACAAACAATAACACAGAGGATTTTGAGTATTCTCATATTAGAGTCTTAAATTAGTTAAATAACGTCTTAAATGAACTTTAAAGAGTTGTGAGGAAATGAGATGCGCGGGACCGCGCGTGAGATCCGCGGTTGTTCTTAAAGTGACAGGAGCACTGATGATGCCTGTCATTAATGTTCATCAAAGAACAACGGGAATAGAGAAAATTGTAGCTTTAATGATGATTCATCTATATTTCATTTATTATTTATGCAGTTAAGGAAGGTTTGATAACTATTACATTTCTGTATAACAGGGAAGGCCATGGGTAAATATAACATTTATTATTTTGGGATATAATCATGGTATATATAACATAATATATATATAACATATATAGGTGGAGGGGTGTTTATTACAACATAATCATGGTTTATGAAGACATTTCATGTGTCCCCGTAAATCAAAATAGCTTTAACAGCATATTAAACAATTTTTTAATAAAAATGTAAAAATGCAGAATGTTTTCTGTGATGGTAGGTTTAGGGGTAGTGTGTGTGTGTGTGTGTGTGTGTGTGTGTGTGTGTGTGTGTATGTGTGTGTGTGTGTGTGTGCGATATGTAGGCTTAGGGGTAGTGTAGGGGGATAGAATGTACAGTTTGTACAGTATACAAACCATTAAGTCTATGGAATGCCATCTGCCTGTCTTTCCCCTTCCCCCTCTCTATCTGTGTGTGTGTGTGTGGGGGGGGGGGTCTCTCTCTCACCCTGTGAGTTTGTGTGTGTGCCTTTCTCTCAGTCCTTCCCCTCCCCCTCACTCTCACTCTATCATTGTGTTTGTGTGTGTGTGTGTGTGTGTGTGTGTGTGTGTGTGTGTGTGTGTGTGTGTGTGTGTGTGTGTGTGTGTGTGACTTTCTCTCTTGATCATAATTTAACCCTTTCATATAGGCTATCACAAATAACTATCACTTGAAATAAAAACGTCATGTGATGTGTTTGCCAAGATCACGTATGATGCACATGTCTTTAAATTAATTATTTACTGATATAATATAAATGTATTAAAACATAAATTTCACATGATTTTATAAAAGTGGCTATTTATAATAAACTTCCATAAAATGTAGACACGCATCTTACTCTTACCTGACACTGATATTAAAATCATCTTTGCAGTTTCTGTGATTTGGCTCCATTTATACATTTTTTATTAAAAGAAATTTATTGGACCACCCATATTGAAATGAAAGCATGTTTTATGGTGCATAAGATTGGTGCACAAACGGTAGCTAAGGTAGCTCAAAAACACATGAAGAGAAGTGTTAGAATAAAACAACATCAGCATTCGAATGGTATTCTGAACTCATTCCAATTTGACCTTTGACATAATCTGACATGAAATTCATATAAATTTAATTGATCTCATAGATGTGGCTGTTGTGGTTTGTGGTCATAGCAGCACCAACTGCTGCAGTTAATGTGGTGAATTCAGATGACTTTGACATAGTCCTTTTATGTTTTCCCATTTTAAATGCCTATTGCCTGCCGTGCACAGTTAAGCTGATGCCACCGGGGTGGCGGTGCCACCGGCTTGGGCCCGTCATCGCTGCTCGCAGCTTTAATTTAAAATTAGTCTTTATATCAGATATGTGAAAGTTATGTAAAAGGGAATAAAATGTAAATTATAATTACATATTTATGGTCAAATGAAGTCACCTTTATTTATATCGCGCTTTATACAATACAGATTGTTTCAAAGCAGTTTTACAGTGATAACAGGAAAATTATGCATTTCAGCTGTTGTTCAGTTGTTGTTCAGTGTTCAGTTCCGTTGTAAAGATCATAAATTATTAGGGTTGGGTACCGAACTCTGTACTTTTACGACCGAATTAAATTGGTACTACCGGGTACAGATTCACATTAAATCAATCAGTACCAAATTTCGGTACCTGAGAACGCATCTAGTGATATAGACTAATATCTGTGAATATTAAACCGCAAAAAGACTATTTAAATACAAATCATGCGTGTCTCTGTGCGAATGAATGCCGTATACGCGCAGTTTACCTCTCTCTCACTCACACTCACAATCGCATGTTTCCATCTCTACGGTCTCATATGAGGACATGAACGCCGAACATCATCTCCAGAGCCAATGAGAATAGCTTTATGAGCTACTGTCATATCATAAACACACAGAAACTCAAAGGTCTTCACGGCAAACCCGTCAAAATAAAAGTTTGCCTTAACTTGACAAATATATCACTGTTGTACAGTAGAATTTAGATACGTCTCAATGTAATAATAATAAATGATCAAAACTTAATTTTTAAGTAATAAATAAAAAAAATTCTTCATGTTTTAATTTTAACCGTATAAAGCTGTGCAGCAATTTGACAAAAAAGTTTAATTAAATTAAAAGATAGATTAAAGGTCCCGTTTTTTGTGTTTTTTTGAAGCTTTGATTGTGTTTACAGTGTGCAATATAACATGTGTTCATGTTTCATGTGTAAAAAAACAGTATTTTTCACACAATTTACTTATCTGTATACTGCTGTTTTCACTGTCCTCAAAACAGCCTGAGAATTTCCTCGTTCTATGAAGTCCCGAGTTCACGTAACACGTAACGAGTTCTGATTGTGCCAGCGATTCCCGTGTTGTGATTCGACAGCAGCTTAGCTCACGTTGCCCGGAAAGGTCAAGCCTCTTACCATAACGGGGAGATGAACGCGCTCAAACTACAGCCCCTGAAGTCAAAACAAAAGTGATTTGACTCCGGGATGAAAATAACAGCGTCTGAACGACATGGCGACAAACGCAACCGAACCGAGCGCAACACTTCCTCTTCTCCACGAGGGAGCAACAAGACCACGCCCCCTTTTTCGCGTATTCTTGTGGGCGGAGGTTAGTCGACAAACTGCTCTACTGACGTAATTAAAGCAGGATGTACAGAGATGTAGTCCAAAACGGCCGTTCGCTGTAGGCTTTGAAAGGGAACTTCTGTTAAATAAAATATCTCGCTTGGCATTGAACTTTGAGCTTTATAATTTTACAGGTATTATTTATGCTCTAACAGCAACATTACACACTAACTAAAGTTTGAAAAATGGGATCACGAAGAACAGGACCTTTAATGTATTTTGTCTTCATTTGATTACCAGAAAATACTCAACACATAATTTGTGGGAAATATTTTCATATAAATGAAATTTATAAAAAAAAAAAAAAAAACATAGGCTATGGTTGTTCTTATTAATTAAATTAAGTACTAGCCAACTATTTACTAGTTAATATTACACTATACAAATCACAGACAAATCACAGACAATTGCAGACAGAGACTGGCATAATGTCAATAACACTTCTATAAACGACTTACAGGTTCTTTACAGTTATTGATGTAAACATCCCTAAAGTACCAAAAAAAGGTACCGTTTGGGAACCAGTACCGGTACCGGTTAAAATGTGAACGGTACCCAACCCTATCAATTATTAAATTGGTTCATTTCATCTATAAAGCAGGTCTGCAAAAAAATATGTCATCATCCAGCTCAGTTCAGTTCTCATACAAGCGTCAGCGAAGTCAGATCAATATTATTGTTGAATATTAAGTGTCCCCAACTTAGCAAGCCAGAGGCGACAGTGGCAAGGAACCCAAACTCCACCAGGTGACAGAATAGAGAAAAAACCTTGGGAGAAACCAGGCTCAGTCAGGGGGCCAGTTCTCCTCTGGTCAACGAACAAACACGGTGTGACCATGATTCTGCTGCATCATAAATCAGAATTCAGACCGAGATCGGTACGGTAGCATTCAAATATTCATCCAATACAAACTACAATACATGGAATACAAATGATGTTCATGCTGTTCTTTTCCAAAGAATAAAAGAGAATGGTGACTAGAGGGTTGTCAAGCTCCAAAATTGACAAAAAAAAAAAGAACCAAAATAAAGTCTATACTGGTAAAGAGCTAAATTCAAAGTCTTTTTGAGGTCGTATGAGAGATTTGTGTTTTGAACAGGACAAAATGTATTATTTACTGAAAATCCTGGCATTCGCCATATCTCTCAAATCTTATTCATGCAATTTGTATATGCACATATTCAAATTTGGTCAACCAGGTTTGGTAAATGAGAAGAGTTTAAATAGTTTAAAAGGATAATTTTGTCATCAAATGGAAATTGGAAAATGGAAATTCTGTCATCATTTTCTTTGATTTGACCCAAGTTTCTTTGTTCAGTTGAGCGCAAAAGAAGACATTTTGAAGAATGTTGGCAACCAAACAGTTGCTGGTCCCCTTTGACATCCATATTATGAAAAATATATAATATGGAAGTCAATGTGCACCGGAAACTTTTGCCAGGTTGGCAAAATTCTTCAAAATATCTTATTTTGTGTTCAACAGAACAAAGAAACTAATTTACAACAACTTGAGGGGGAGTACATGATGACAGAATTTTCATTTTTGGGTGAACTATCCCTTTAATATCATTGACATCAAACCGGCATGACATGACTTGATGTGCCATATCTGACATCCCCTGGTCGCTGTTCACTATCACCCTATGAGGAAATGCCAACACTTTGGAGAATTTGTATATCGCGTTTGTAAATTTTCACACGGCCTGCTTACGCACCACTGAGGGTTATGTTTAGGTGTGGACCTTCATGCTCAGTTTTTTTCTAAAACCGTATATTTATGAATTTATACAAAATCAACAATTAATAAAAGTTACATTTTCTCATGAGATCAGGTTGGAAAAAGCAGTCAATACTCTGCTAAACTTCCCCTTTTGTGTTCCATGCAGGACACAAAGTCATATAATACTGGAATAATATGACGGAGAGGACAGAATGTCCATATTTTATCCTGCTAGACAAACATGGATACCAACATCTGCCCATCCTGAACCACTGTCTGATACGTCCCCCGGGCCCCGAAGGCAGTTCAATTCTGAACAATGAGGATATGCCAAAAAAGTTCAGCACATCTGTGTTCACTTAGTCACAAAGACGTCAGGTGGGGAGCTGCAAAGTCACTGAACAGGCCTGGCCAAATATAGATATGTAATCTTTGTATCAGTTGCATGAATCAGCTTGAAACCAACAAATAGAAATGTTGCATTTACAAAGTAATCTGGCAGAGTTACTTTCTGTCATGCAAGCCTGTCAAACTTTGATGCCGTTTCAACTGGGAAACTGCAGAAATCTAAACTGATGCACACTGTTCTTTTCCACGGCTAAGTTATGATGCCATTTAACTGATTTACAGAAAGTGACTAATCTGACCCTCAGGTCAGTGTACAGGAAAATAAAATGAAAAAACAGTACAGTGCTCGCTGGTATGGGGTTAAAATCGTGTGAAGCAAAGAGCAGCTAACATGACTGATATTGTAAGAGCCTTTGCATAAATTCCCCCATGCCAATAACAATATACTCTGTGACTGGGATTTTGAGATGTATAGGTCACAAATATGGAAATACTGAACAGGATGCATTCTTACAATAACATATTTTACAGAATACACAATACATTTGCCTGAATTGGTGCAAAGTCTCTCATATTTTGATCTCAATAACAATACACATTTTGTAAAGCGCAATCAAGGGATAACTTAGATTTAAAAAAAAAAAAAAAAAGATAAATATTTCCCTACAATATGCTAGGAATTTAGCTCTTAATTTGCATATTTTGCACATGCATGGTTTGAAATGGTAAATCCCTTTTCACTGTATTTCATGTACCAGGTATTTTACAGCTGCTGTTGCTAAGCAATTGCTCACATATACTATGTCTAACCATATTTCCTAGGATCCTGAGCTGTATTGTGAAAGGCATCAACATGACGGAGCGGAATGAAAGTTATAAACGTCCCTCTGAAATCTGTGCTATGCTTTTATAATGCAGTCAGAGAGAATTTCACAGCTTTGTCACTCTCAAGGGTGCTTTCATCCTTAATGTACAACACTGGAGGGCACAGCAAACATGTCCATCACTTCAGCAATGACCTTCCACATGTAAGCAAAGGACGTGTTAGCGTCCTGCTAAAAAGCACACACAACTTAAATAAGCCTGACCTGCTGGTCTAGCTGGTGACTGAGATGGTTGTTGGTTTAGCTGGTCAAACGGTTTAAACCAGCCTAGCCTGTGAGCTGGTTTTGGAGAGGTATTGTGCACAGACCAGCTTTGACTGTGGTGGTAACCATATAGAATTACCATTTTGGGTTCCAAAACAGCGTTAAAACAGCTCAAATATACTTTTTTTTAACTATAAAGAACCTTTTGTACTTTGGAAATGTTCCATGGATGTTTAGGTTCTTCTTAGAACCATAAATGCAAATTAAAGAAACAAACATTGATTTTTAGTTTTGTGCATGTTGTCTGCTTCAGTTCTCAGTTAACAGGTCCCTCCACAACTGATAAACCTCCAGACTTAAACTCAACAGCCCCACTGAAAGGTTTTCCAGCGTTTCTTATGTCCTTACCTTCCAGGATAACTTCTCTTCCCGCTTTCTTCAGCACCTGCACCGCCTCGTCGTGCGTGGCGTCCCGCAGATTGATCCCGTTCACGGACAGTATCGCGTCCCCCACGTAGAGCGCTTGAGTCTGATCCGCTGCCAGACCCTTGAATATTTTACTAATAAGAATAGGCATCTTGTTCTCCTTCCCACCTTTGATGCTTATCCCTAATCCACCGACCTCCTGCTTGATAACTTTGACACATCTTTTACGGTTCGCAATCGCTTCGGGAACTTGTGAGTCCGTGAAAGGAGTCCTTACTCCGGCGTTGGGACTGTTCGTGGGGTCCGGCTGGTCGTAGGAGCCGTTGGTGGTGATGCCGTTCAGGTTGACGCTGGTGTCTGCAGCGGGCTCCTCGCAGCTGAGCGTCAGCGACTCGTCGCTTAAACTGGCCAGCACCGCGTGCCATCGCTCCCGTACTAGCACCTCCAAACATGCACTTTTCTGCACTCTGTTACCACAAACCGCCATCTTTGAAGCATTCTTAAAATGCCATGTGATTTCATAAACACGCACAGGACTTTACCCCCGAACAGGGAAAAAGTTGTGATTCAGATTGAATAGTTTCAGCCCCTCTACATGCTCCAAAGCATATCCTCTTTGGGTGGAGCAAATGTCTGAGATGTCCTGTATGTCCTGTAGCCATGCTGAACCCTCTCGCTGTCAGGAAATGTTTGGATTTTCTGTGAAGTCTGTGTGATTCATGTAAATACACCATTGATCTCGGGCATGTTTTTAACCAAAATGCGTTTACACTTCTTCCTCTAATGAAAGAATAGGAAGAAGCAATTCACATCGTTCAATCGGCAACATTGTTATTTTCATGTTTTAAGTGTGAATTGGCAGTTTGTAATTCTTGTAAGGAATATGTCAACGTCTTTTTAAAGGAACTGGAAATGTTCTGGATACGTTCCGTCTAACGAAAAGTGTTCCTTTTCCGATGACCTCAGGTGAACGCGGTTTCTGTTCACGAGCGTTTATTTACCTCGTGGAAACGCGCAGCGCCACTCGTAATCACACTTTTGTGGTTACCGGAATATTTGTAACTCCAAATATAATAAAACAGCTTTATTTAAAAAGAACATGCTATTTTGAAAAGGTAACCACCCATAATTAGCGCCTTAAGTACAAGTATTAAACATTGATTTCAGCTGGTCTTATTCACACTAACAGGTTTTGAATGAAACTGAAATATATTTTGTATCTTCATTGATGCTGTCTTGGATGTACGTAATGGAAAAAAAAAATATTTGTGGTGATTATCTTCAAGCAAGGTGGCAAATACCGATATATGTGTAAACAAAACGCTGCAATGAAGGGTAGTCCCGCACGGCTTTCAGTGGATCTAAAAGTAGAGTTTTCACTGCCATCTAGTGTTTATTCTTGGTTATTGCACTTATATGCTACCAGTGAGGAAAAGTAATAGAGGAAACAAATTGGTTTAGTTTGTTTAACACGTGTCAATTTATGTTTCAAGTTTTTGTCAATTTTTTGTTTAGTTTTTGTGTATGAATTAAATGATCATATTTCACTATGACCTTTCCTGTGGATTTTATATCTTTTTTTGTGCATTTTATTAACTTTTTTTTTAAATTAAAAGTCGATTTTACTTTATATTATCTTGTAGGCTATGTGAACATTTTTGTCCATAAGCTACTGTGAAATGTTGAAACAGAATAAGATAAATGTTTTTAATTACACTAAAACATAACAAAAAACATTAAAGGGATAGTTCACCCAAAAATTAAAAGAGATTACAGTTTGTAAAATGTTTAAGATATTTTTCTTACACTAACGTATCGCTTTGCTTCAGAAGGCCTTTATTATATGCACTTTTATGGACTTCAAAACAGAAACAACCATTCACTGTCATTGTGAAGCTTGGAAGAGCCAGGTGATAATTTTTGGGTGAACTATCCCTTTAACTGACAAAATCATGCAGTCATTGTTGGACTAAGCACTTTATAGCCTACGTTTGTTTGTTTGCCTTTTCTATGAACAAATAGTTGTTTTGCTTGACTGACAATCAAAGCCAGAAAAATAGCTGTAGACTAAATTAACCCTTCAAAATAGGCCTTTTCTGTATAGCAGGTTAGATTTACAAAACTGATGTTGATTTGAAAATCTTTGTTGCACTTCCACTCTTAGTTCAGAAGCTGATTTTGAACCAACATTTTGATCAATGTTATAAAATACAGCAGTCAAACATGATCAGAAGTGCGTATCTAAAGTTACTGAGAACAACAGTAGTGTTGCTGTGAGTCATAGATGCCCTAAACATTGTTTTATGTCACTCTGGGTTTGATTAAGATTAAATAAAGGGATTAAGAGTACTTGCATGAAATGTACAAATTAACCCCACAACTTGCAGGAATTTGTGCCTGTAATTTACAAGGGCTGCTGTACCCAGGGGAATGTTTTTTTCCTCATTTGGTCCTTTCTAAATTGTGCATGTGCTTTTTGTCGGTCCCTCACGATTGTGAAACAGCAGGGGGGCACATACAGCTCATTAGAGTTGAAATAAAAGGCCATGTTGAAACATTAGTGCTCTCCCTTGTATGGTGAGAAGAGAATGACTCAGAGGTGAAAGACAGATACAGCGATGCACTTTCATTACTTCCTCACTACCATCAAGATTCTCTCTATGTGCGGTTCTTTTATAAGATGATCTTAAAATAGCCTACTAAATAAATCAGCAGTGACGTGAGAATTATTCAATGACTTTTCAGTATTTCTGTCATAATTTTAGTTTGAGATTTTAAAGGAACACGCCAACTTTTTTGGACTTTAGCTTATTCACCGTATCCCCCAGAGTTAGCTAAGTCCATACATACCATTCTCATCTCAGTGCGTGCCATAACTCTGTCTGACGCACCCACCGCTAGCCTAGCTTAGCACAAAGACTGGAGGTAAGCTATGATTTTCCACAATGATATTACGCAGCGCCTGAAAATAGTCCCCAGCACACTCTCTGTGCAAGCAGGTTGTCACGTTGGTTATGTTGACGGAAGTTAGCCTATTTTCAGAACGCTGCATTATATCATTGTGGAAAATGGTACCCATGGTACGGCAGCAAATTTCCATGATTATTATGCAGGATTGAGAGAATAGTTCCTATATCAGTCTAGAAAATCGCAACTTTTCATTTTCCATCGGTCTTAGTACACAATGTAACTATACACATCACAACATGTAAATAGGAAAATGTTGGCATTATTTTGTCACTTATTGAGCAGTAGGCTAGCTGGAGCCGTTTACCTCCAGTCTTTGTGCTAAGCTATGCTAGCGGTGGGTGCGTCTGACAGAGTTATGGCACGCACGGAGATGAGAATGGTATGTATGGGACTTATAACTGCGGTGAATTAGGTCCCAAAAATGTGGCGTATTCCTTTAAACAGGACTTTTTCTTATAGCCTTATAAATGTAAATGATAAATAAGACAATTTTCTTCCCTTTTGTGACGTATATATCCAAGTGAAACTGCTTTTCATACAAGCAAAAAAAAAGAAGAAGGGTGGGACGTGATTTTATTAATCAGGAACTGATTGGATGGTTGTGGTTTGCTATTGCTGTGATATTGCCAGTAAACACATCATCAGAGAAATGGAGAGATGCTGCTGCAAGTAATTTTGATTAAAGATTATGAGGTCACATTACATTTTTTAAAATTATTTTTTTTAATGATGTACATGGATAAATCACGTATAAATGCACCTTCTGTTGGGACTGGGAGACTCTATTTAGTGCATTCTGTCAATTAATTTCCACGAGCGAAATCCAGTCATTTCAATAGGAATCTACATGATCTGTAATTTTTTTTGCGTGAGTGCGAAAAGATTTACCCCTAGAAGGTTGAAGGTTTTTTTTAGTTGGACCTTTCTTTTGCCCTCAAATTTTTTTTTTTTTTTCCTTTACCAATTAAATATTTGTGGTTACTGAAATATACGGTAAACATGTATTTATATACTTATAAGAAGAAGAAAAAATAGTATGCTAATTTTTGTATGGCTGTCATTGTACATTGTTGGGTACTCATGGGAACTTTAGAGTGGATTACCAAGCTGTAATGCAATAAAAGTGTATTAGCCTATTAGAAATTCAGTCCAAGATGTCAGGGCGATCTATTAGAAATGTCTGTTATATCAGCATGTGTATTTTGGACCTCTTTAGTGTAGTTCGGGATTGTGCTGTCACATTCATTGCTGGAAAATTGTAGGCTACTAAGATAAATTGCCAAGGAATTCTAAACTTCATTAACTCCAGCAGAATCTAAGAATAACTGTATAAGGAATAGGTAAGCAAAATGTAGTGTTTAAGGCATTTAAATGCACAATCCATCATAACAACTGACAGGCCATCTTTAGCACACCTTTAAGCAAACAATGCCTACAAACTTGCAAACTGCAATGTGGTCTGAAACAAAAATTTAATTACTGGCTTCAGATATTTCTTCTTTTTAAACTAACACATAGTTTGCTTTTTAAGCTAGGGTAGGCAATGTTTTTAAAAAAAGTGTTATAGGCCTACTAGTTAAAACTCTCTGCACATCCTGATAGCAATCAATAAAATAAGTGGTCTAATTATAAAAAAATAAAAAAACAACTTCTGTGAAAGTCTCAGGACTTGGTCCGAATGCAATGATAGGATGTCCTAACAGCCAGTCAACATACACTATATTGCCAAAAGTTTTGGGATGCCTGCCTTTACATGTGCATGAACTTTAATGGCATCCTATTATTAATCTGTAAGGTTTAATATGAAGTTGGCCCACCCTTTGCAGCTATAAAAGATTCAACTCTTCTTTAGATTTAAGGTTTCCTCTCTAATTTATCCCAAAGGTGTTCTATCGCGTTCAGGTCTGGACTGCAGGCCAGTCAAGTTCCTTCACACCAAACTTGCTCATCCATATCTTTATGGACCTTGCTTTGTGCACTAGTGAGCAGTCATGTTGGAACAGAAAGGGCCTATCCCCAAACTGTTCCCACAAAGTTGGGAGCATGAAATTGTCCAAAATGTCTTGGTATGCTGAAGCATTAAGAGTTCCTTTCACTGGAACTAAGAGACAAAGCCCAACCCCTGAAAAACAACCCCACACCATACCACCCCCACCACCAAACTTTACACTTGGCACAATGCGGTCAGGCAGGTATCGTTCTCCTGGCAACCGCCAAACCCAGACTCTTCCATCGGATGGCCAGACAGAGAAGCGTGATGCATCACTCCAGAGAACACGTCTCCACTGCTCTAGAGTCCAGTGGCGGCGTGCTTTACACCACTGCATCAGGCGCTTTGCATTGCACGTGGTGATGTAAGGCTTGGATGCAGCTGCTCGGCCATGGAAACCCATTCCATGAAGCTCTCTACGCACTGTTATTGAGCTAATCTGAAGGCCACACAAAGTTTGGAGGTCTGTAGCTATTGAGTCTGCAGAAAGTTGGCGACTTCTGCGCACTGTGCGCCTCAGCATACGCTGACCCTGCTCTGTGATTTTATGTGGCCTACCACTTTGTGGCTGAGTTGCTGTCGTTCCCAATTGCTTTCACTTTGTTATAATACCACTAACAGTTGACTGTGGAATATTAGTAGTGAGGAAATTTCACAAATGGACTTATTGCACAGGTGGCAACCAATCACGGTACTATGCTTGAATTCACTGAGCTCCTGAGAGCGACCCATTCTTTCACAAATGTTTGTCGAGTTTGCATGCCTAGGTGGCCATGGAAGTGATTGGAACACCTGGATTCAATAATTTGGTGGGTTGTCCCAATACTTTTGGCAATAGTGTATGAATTTGTATACCTCCGCGCACCCTGCTCACGCAGACATCACATGTCATCCGTGTGTTTCATGAGGCTATGCAGAGTTATGGACAGACAGTCACTGAGCGCCGCAAACAAACAGCAGTCACCTTTTACAGTTCCTACTGAACCAAAACAATGAGCTTAAGCTGCGTTCACACCATAACAACCATGGGAACCTTCTTGGAGCTGATTTATGTTTTCATGGCAACACTATCAACAGCGAAAATAAGCCCGATTTGAAATTGCCTTAACTTTAACACTTGTTAATCACGTTAAGCTGAACACTGATGCCAAATGCTCTTTGATTTCAAATACAGCTCAAACGTATATATTCTTATGAATGCATAGTTTATAGGAAGCCACATTAAATGAAAACTGTAAATCTATATTTGGGGTATGTGGTGGTTTTATGCTAGTGATATGCATCACAATATTATGCCAGAAGTGTGCTCATTAAAATAACACATCTAAGAGACCTGTATTTTTCTTGTAAAGCCAATTATGGATTTAATTTTTTGCGGCTAATCGTCCTCTCTTCAACCAACATATTTTTAAGATCATGAAAACAGAACTTACATGGCCATGGATTCAACCAAATTTTACCTTGATCATAACAGTTGTCAAAATATGGAAATGTGGAGCAAAATAATTATAAGAACAACTTATATGAGGTAATTAGAGAAATAACCAGCTCATATTGCTTAAGAAACTCTCGGGGGAAATTATTTGTATTCATGAATAAAACATCAGGTCAACCTTTCTTTTTCTTGTTTCTTTTTTTACAATTCAATCAACTAATGACAAAACAAGTTCACCTATGGGGCTATAAAATACAGCTTATGGAAGATAAAAGCAGTGGCAAAATAAGTCATTCAGGAACCTCTTTATAATATAATGCTGCCATTAGAACAAAAGGACATTATGTTTTATGCTGTTTAGACACCTTCATCGTTACATCTCAAAATGTGTTTTCTGATATGATTTTCACTGTATTGTGATCACTTTAACAGCATTATGAACTTTATAAAAAAAATTATGAATAACTTACTTTGAAAGAATCACGCAGAACCAGGAGTGAAATGACTGTTGGCATTGCTAATGCAACACAATGCCTTCCAGCGGTCATAAAGTAAGATTTCCAGACTTGTGAATTGATTACTTTACAAATGCTGTGAAAGAATGATTTAAATGGCCAACCATGACACCATATTCTTTGAGGCTGACAGCATGACAGAAGAACTGTTCACAGTTTCAATGCAAAATCCCACTAGCTGTGTATACTTTTCCATTTGAATTATTTTGTTATTTTTATCTGATAGACTATTAATTTGTCAGAGGCATTATGGAATAATATTATCTGAGCCGGTGTATGGTGTGAAGTAACATGGCCACAAGCTGACCATTAAAACATATTGGAAGGTTACTGCAATATTTCTCTTTCCATTATACTATTTAAGTTAATTAAAAGCTTTACTGTGCTGTACTGTGCTGATTTACATCATGATGTGTCTGTATATATGTGTTTGCATTTTTTTTTTCATGCCCACAGATGTTTTTGTGCTGAGCAGTCACCTGGCAGTTCTGCTTAATTGTAAAGACTCTGACACTCTTGTCTTTTACTACTTCAAGTTTCACATATAGGATTTTTAAACTGGGGTCCAGGAACACATTTTGTTGGTAAGTTTTTTTGAGAAATTAATATTTTATTCAGAAAGGATGCATTAAATTAATTAAAAGGGACTTAAACAACTTTTAAAAGATTCCTATTTAAATTCCTATTAATCAAATAATCCTATTTTTGATCAAAGTTTCAATATATATATATATATATATATATATATATATATATATATATATATATATATAGCCACGAGCAGCAATTATCGGGGTAAGCGCTTTAAGGCCTTTAAGCACATTCATAAAAAGGTATTTTATTTAGATCATAGATGGAAAAGACCATTTACAGACAATACAGGCAATTTACTTAGGAAATATAGTAGTTTTCAAGCTTTTTAACAGTTATCGAGGTTGAGCAAAAAACCTAGAACTATAATTCGCGAAAGTAGGTTTTTGAAATCTCCAATATTTAACGAACGGTTTGTTTGACAGGCGGTGATCCTAGAGGCAAAGTTGCTCAGAATGAGGAATTCTAACATACGGTATGAATTTCATGTGCATGTGTGAAAAATCACATGACATACAATCCTTTACTCATGTGAAAATCGCGTAGATAACCTTGTCTGAAAGCCACTCGAAATTCATTGGCCGGCAGAGGTCGTGTTTTTCGAGATAAGCAAATGTCTTCGTAGACAATCGCGGGATAAGCAAATGTCTTCCTAGACAATCGCGGGATAAGCAAATGTCTTCGTAGACAATCGCGGGATAAGCAAATGTCTTCGTAGACAATTGCTGCACCTTGGACAAAGACACTGCATGCTGGTCAATTGGACTGACTGTTGCGTAGCTATAGCTGTTTTGTGCTGGTCATTTGCCACATTTTTTTTTCATGTGACCAATTGAGCCCATAAACATCAGTACGAATTTGGTGAAAATATCTCATTCTGTTCAAGAGTTACAGCCATTTTAGTAAAAGTGGCCCCGCCCACTTAAAAGATTTGGGCGTCCCTTAGTGACCGTGAATTGAAATTTCAACTTTCCCCCCTGATAATCTTTCTGCATTGGTTTGGTTCCAATCAGGCGAAAAATTTAGGAAACATCTAAAATACCCGAAAATTTTGACAGATATTTAGCAGTGTTTTGTTCATCTTGAGCTAAAGAGTACAACGATATAAGACACTTGAGCATGCGGTGGTTTAGGAGTTATTTACGGTTTAGGAGTCATTATGTAGGCTACTTTTGATCGCTGTAGCGCCACCATCAGGCCTATTGGGAGAGCCTAAGTGACGTTGTAGACAGGGTGGGTACTACCACCATCCCTCAAAGTTTCAAGTCTCTATGATTTACGGTGTCTGCCTGATCACTTTTAGGGTAGAATGCTAATTCTAACAATTACAATAGGGATTCAGCGCTACTCGCTTGAACCCCTAATTAAGCAGCACAACTTTTTTCAGAAAGTTTCTTAAAGCAGATCAATATATTACAATTATTTCTAAACGATCATGTGATACTGAAGACCGAAGTAATGGCTGCTGAAAATTCAGCATTGCAATAAACTACTTTAAAATATATTTCAGAACAAATATGAACAAAAAACAAAAAAGTGTAATAACATTTGACAATATTACTGTTTTTTATATTGTGATTTTTATCAAATAAGTGCAGCCCCTTTTCAGCATAAGAGACTTTAAAAAACGATCAAAAATCTTATCAACTCCAGACTTTTGAATGGTAATATAATTTATACACTATTTTTTAATATGTTGCTATATTTTGACCTTTAATTTAAACAATGAATTTAAGTTAATCTTCACTCCTTCCACTATCTTATGCTAAGATACGTCCACTCTGGTGCTCTCCTCCTGTTAGCATGTGCAAGATGTTATTGTGAAGCCCATGTGGAACCATTTGATGGCTCCTGTTTTAATTATCCCCGTGTGGGCAGCATAATACTCACCAAACTGCTCTGATACAGATCCTGGAAGAGTAATGACTGTCGAAGTTATATGTGTAAATCTGTTTCAATTATTTATGTGTTTTGACAATGTATTGTGTGTCTATCAGGAGGAGTAGGTGTGTGGCAGGTGTTTAGAGATAATGATGATCAAATCCTCAAAGTTCACTACTGTCGGCATTTATATAACCAGTCAAGTTTTACAGTCATGGTGTGTGTCATTATTGGAAAAGAGTTTAACTGACAGCAAATCCAGCAATATAAAATCACATCTGGCTACTCTACTGTTTGAAGCCAAAATCAGAGCTGAAATTCAAAGATTCTGAAAACATCATGGACTCTTTATTTGTTCTGATTACTCTATACCCGACAATTTTTTATAAACATAATGTTTAGTAACTAACATTTTTGACACAACATAACAAATGACTTTCTAAAAATTGTTCCACAGAATTAACCATTGCCTCGCACATTTTCTAACGAATCATTGTTTTTGACCAAAACGGTTGAATGTATAATTCAATAATACACAAAAGCCAGTAGTCAAGTTGGTACTGTATAACCTAAATTTTAGACAAAATATTGCAAGTTACTTTGTCTATTTTTGGTTTACAAACAAAAATATTTCCATAGTATTACTTATGGAGTACCACAAAGGTCTGTTCTTGGCCCTCTGCAATTTTCAATATTCATGCTCTTGGTAATATTATTAGAAAACATCAAATTAGTTTCCCCTTCTGTTAAGTCGATGATACTCAGTTATACATTTCATCATAGCCCGAGGTAACTAGAGTATGCTGTAATCATTATGATCACTACTTGCAATAATTGTTTTAATGAGATCATTGTTTCTGCCTAAATTAATACACTGTATGATATTAGCTTACTGCATGATTTGTATGATCTTACAATGGTAATTTTTTTACATATAGATGTGACTTTGACACAGTCACCTCTGATAACAGATTACTTTAAATTGTAATGTAGAAACATGAACTTTACTGAAAAGCTGCTTTGAAACGATATGTTTGTCAAATGTTTGTCCAGTAGAAGTAACCACCACGTACAAGCATCACACAGCAGTGCCGTTTTGTTTCCCAAATAAATCATAGTTTTTGAACAAATCGGTTGAATGCATGATTCAATGACTCATTATTCACAAAATAAATTTGAGGACTGGGTCTAACTGTTGTATACATTTCAACCCTATGGAGTTTGCCTAGTGGTTCTAAAATCAGGATAAAGGCCCCGATATACTCACGGTGAAGTTCTTTTTCATTCTTCGTTTAGGGGGAAAACGTGACCAGTGATATACTGTTAACGAACATCTGACGCTGCCCACATTGCTGCTGAGAACGACGTTTAGATGATCATGTAAATATGTGGTGCACGCTTTCCTCTCAATAACAAAAGAAACACTCAACGAAATTGAGAAAACAGCATTTTAATAAAGCATAAGAATAGCATCTGAATATAGCAATGTGGATGTTTGCACAAGCTCTATGGCACTCCAGTAAAGTCACACCACATTTATATCACTTTATACAATGGATAGCTTAAAATCAAGCAGCTTTATCGTATTAAACATTTAAAAAAGTGTCTTGTTTCATCAGAAGTACAACTTAATTTGCTACTAAAAAGCAGCTCTTCAGTGTGTTCATGTTTTTATGTTTTTATCGAACAGGCCAAATGAACCAGAAAAGATTTTTACGTGAAAGAAGGCGGAGCCTCTGTGCAGTCCCGCACACCTACCTATTGCATAATCACCATTAACCAATGGTAGTACGGAAAACTATTACGGAAAGTTCGCTTTGGCAAGCTGTTTCGAACTCCCAAAACAAACTCCAAACTAACTTAGTTCCTTCTTCAATTTGGCTTGAAGTATACCGGGGCCTTAAATGCCTAGTTCTGTCATGAAACTCTAGATGGTGCAGACTGGGTCCTTAACGCAGCTGATGATATTTACAGCGTTATCTACTCGGCACAAGCTGATTGGTTCATGTCGCATCTGCAGCCAATGAGCTTGCTGCTCAACATTTAAATGGCTGGTTGCCATTCACTATAGCAGTTTGCAGCACGCTTTCAGAGTTTGTCAAAAACCCTCCACCTTCCCCAGCTCCACCTGTATAGATCTGCTATGTCTAATTGATATATGTTATTTGTGCAGCAGCAGCATCTTACATACTCACAGCAGCTCATTGGCAGTAGTTCCTATACTTGCTTTGCAGCAGCAATAATCTAGAACAACAGCAATAGTCAACAGCAGCAGCAATTCATCAGCAGTGTAGCAGATCTATTCCGCCACAACCAAATAAATTAACATGTCATTAATGTAAATTAACATAAATTGTCATATCCATTACCTTGCTATAAATCTTCTGAGAGTTATCATGATAGAACTGTATATTAAATGATTTTGCAAGATATCTAAAGTGCCACACTCTAACTCTCATTGTCACTCTGTGTGCTCACAGATTTATTACCACTCCGTTAATCTCTCTGTTCGGAACAGACCCAGAAATACATGTGTTTGTGTAAACAGTGTAATTTCATTCTACTAATGGATGTTGGCAGTCTCTATTCTGGCACTAGTTAAACGTGCAGTTCCAGAAAAAAAAAGAGATGATAAATCCTTTTAGACCAAATGAGCTCTCATGCTCCTTTGTCTGTATTCATTAGGAACAAAACCTAAAAATTAAAGTGTCAAAATAATATTATTTGTTTGCTCTGCATTATCTGGCACAGCGAAACAGTAACAGTGTTTTTCCACATTTGCACAGCGCACAGTATAACCCCCCCCACAAACACAGCTGTGCCTGTCTGGACTGATTGCATTATGAGTCAATATGAAGTTATTTAGAGATTTGAAGTCAATAGAAATACAAGTATAGCTGAACAAGTATAGCCCTACATGTCATATGGCTCTGTGATGGACTCTGGGAAATTAAAAAAGTAAATTCTACACCACTCTCACATCCCTCCACTAGAGGGAGTTGCACACACATTTTAAGCGTTGCCTATTGAGGAAAAAGAGTGTGAAATATGAGTCTCAGTATATCTTTATTGAAACTGTCTGGGATACATTCCCATACAGAGAATCCCTTCGGTTTACTAAGAACAAACATGGGGCAATTATTGTTAATTTGTGTGAGTGTTTATGTGTGTGTGTATGACTGGAGAGTCTGTATGAGACCCGACCCGGGCAAACAATATTGGCATGGCACCATTTGCTTTAATGGCATCCTTCCACTTTACAACATTCTGGGAGACTTTTCTTCAAGACACTTTTGTTTCAGTTAAATTTTCCCTCCATAACTGACCGTCAGTAGGTCACTGAGTTCAGTAGCTCCTTAAATACATTCCCAGAGCTTCTGTATTCACTATACAAATGCCAAATGAGGCATTTGTTCAATTTGTTTTAAATTACAGCTGCAAACGATAAGCAGTTTTATCATGGAAAGCACTTCTCTGGCAACAGCTACATTAATCCTGATACATTCGAAAATGGCATTTTTGTTTCAAAACAATCTCTGTCCATACTAGTGTTTTCAAGCATTTTCCAAAAGTTGCTCGTCCACACTGAAATGTATAGGAAAACATTTAAATAAGGCCCTGCTGAAAGAAGAAAAAATAAAACAGCTAAAAGCCAGCCCTTTTCAGCTGGCCTCCCAGCCTGGCCAGCTGGTGTTCAGCTAGCTTTAGCTGGTTGGTCAGCTAGTCTTCCAGCCTGACTAGCTAAAAATTTGGTCAAAACCTCTCTAAACCAGCCTGCGAAAAAGTATGACCAGTCTGTAAGACAAACTAAAACCAGTCAAGTTAAGGCTGGTTTTAGCTGTTTTCTCAGCAGTGTCCGCATGCATAAAACACAATAAAAGCTCACTGAGATGATATTGAGAGACCAGACATAATAACGTTCATAATATCCAGTAATATACCAATACTTAGCGCCCTCATGTTTTTCTGCAGAAAGCAATCATCTTTGTAGAAATGTAGATTGTAGATATGAAGATTGAACAAAGTCAAATTAAATTTTTAACTACACAATGAAAATGAATATCAGGCAAAAAAATGGCAGTATAATCATAGATATCTATTGTTAAAATATATGTCACATGACAAAACACGTGTTTGAATCCCTCCATTTTCAAAGTCCACACTGCAATGCAAAAACTGAATTTTCAAATGTATCCACTTTCGCAGGACAATCATGCAGTCTCAATGTGGACATAAGGCCAAAATGTAGAGAAAAAAATGTGTTTTCAAATGTATCCCGTATCTCTTAATCAACTGATTCAGTTTTATTCATTTGCATTTATTCAAGTATCAGTTCTCCCCGAAGCAAACAGCTTGGCCCTCACTGACCACAGAGCTGTGATTGGGTGCCTTAATGAGTGGAGAAGTTGACTCAGGGCTCTGAGCAGTGTAAAGCATGATTGTGCGAGTGCATTTAAGTGTGCATTGAGTGAGATCACACACAGCATGAGTAGTTGGCACAGCGCTATAAGCCCTGCACATCTGTAAGACACCACTCTTTGGAGATTTTCAACTGCAAGGAAAACAACCAGACACATACATACACACACCTGCTTTGCTATTACCTCACCACCTCTGCAAGGGTTGGAGGTCACACCTGCGGGTGAACCGTGCAGGGAGTGGCTTTCAGTGGAAAGTCACTGTTAAATCAGTGCCCTCAGCTTAAATCTGAGGTGTAAAGAGAACCTGGAAACCATACTTGAGTGAAAGTATGGATATCTTGCGGCAAAAATGACTCCATTACAAGTTACTAGTCACCAAGTCCAATACGACTTGAATAAAAGTCTTAGAGTATTTAACTCATACTGAACTCAAAAGTCCCAGTTAAGCTCAAGTGCTCAAAAAGGGCATAAGTAAACCAATATCCTTCAAAAAGGTATGGAGAAATAAAATAATGTTAAGTAAAATTAAATAGTCAAAGCCTACTTGCACTGGACGTGTTGGTTTCGGCCTCATCACCGGCTGTCCTCATCTCATAGAAACACCAGCAACTACCTGTCAATGCGCTCACATTCATGCAAAGTAGCCTTGTTGGCAAGTTTAGGTAAGGGAAAAACACGCAAGATATAGTATGCTTCAATGCCTTGTAGATGGCAATATCACTTCTTTTGTAGCAGAAATAAACTGCTGCAGAAAGTTAGGTGCCATGCAAAATATAGGGCAGGTGCACTCCGAATCCACTTTTGCTAGTCTAACGACTTTACACTGCGCTATTGACTTTAGACCAGGTTTTTGTTGGTCAATGGCGCAGTCGTTTTCAGTTGCCTCAAAATAGCAACGTGCCAACAATGCGGCAACACCTCGTTTTCAGACCAGCACGGCCATCGTCGAACATATGCATTTGCTATTTAAACAACATGGCGCAGGACGTGGAAATGCTAACTGCGTCGGGCTGAAACTAGCAAAAAACACTTGCGTTGTGTCGTGGCGGCCACATTGCGCTGGGTGTATGATAGAGGCCATAATGTGTGCATTCTTTTTCACAAATATATTGGAGTAAGGAATACATATACTTATTCAAAAATGTTGTCAAGCAGAGAATAAAAGTAGCTAATATCTTTGATACTTAGTAAAACAAAGTAGCCAAAAAGGTACTTAAGTACAGTAACTAATTACATTTAATCAAATACTTTACACCACCGGTTTAAATTGCATCATACAACAGCTAAATGATGCACTGTACATGTACAACCTTGGTGATGGGGTGATCCAGAAGTTCAAAAACAAGCAATCAGACAAAAAAGCATGGAGATATGGGAAAGTTTAACTTTTTTTTCTTTAACATCTGTAACTCTGTTGTTGTTGTTTTCCAAACTTTTATAAATATTGTTTTGGAATCTATGACTTGTCTCTAAACTGTGTAAATGAATGTCAAGTGCAAGTAGTGATGTTTTTACAACCTACACTATACTGCCGGAAACAGGCGGTCAATACATGCGCACTAGAAAGCTGTCTTTGTCCAATGTTTGCACCATTTCTCTCCTAACATGTCATCAAAATTTTGAATGTACATGTACTTTGTTAATCAAATTTACTTTAAAAAAAGGTAAAAGCTTTTCTTATATTCTATAAGCTTTTGTGATATTTTTTTATTATAAGCAATTTTGCCTTCTTCCCAACTCCCGACTTTTTTGGAGTGTGTTGCAGCAAAAATGTTGTAGTTTTTTTTTACAAAATACACTTAAGTTGTTCAGTCAAAACATTGGAAATCTTTTCTTCATACTTTTGTCATTTAAATAAAGTTGAACGAGAATTAACAAATCACAGATTCTTGATTTTATTGCATTTTACAAAATGTCCCAACTTTTCTTGATTTGGGGTTGTACATGCACAAGTTCATAATTGTGTCAAATATCAGATTATTCAATCTGTGGGTCCAGTAGAATTTAACAGGTAAAGTGTTATGGCCTGTTCACATCAAGAATGATAACTACAATGATAACTATATTATCGTTCATAACAAAAAATAATGTTCTGTTTATTCAACCTGATCTCCTAAGAAAATAAAGCGAATTGGTGGTGAATTTCTAATATTTGATTCATAACAATAAATCGCCAAAAAGTTAAATAATTTCAGTGTTGCAACATTATAAACACACAGTTTTGTCTTCTACTGCTTTAATGCACAAGCCATTTAAAGGTGGATTCTGATTGGCTGCCAATGTTTTAATCCTTCATCAGCTGGAAAAAATCCTTCTGAAAGTTGGTCCAATGGTGTTGTTTATCTTCTGTGTCATTATTGTTATAGCTGGCATATGGGCATTTCTCTTCTTACAGAATTAGAATGATTATTAAAACTTTATTGTTATAAGTATATCATTAGATATCATCCTCAGTTTGAACTGCCCCTTCCAGCCCTTCAACCATAATATTTCCCTTTTTTTTTTACAAGGTTTGAGTATGATATATGTCAAATGAATCAATAGAATCGTCAGATCCAGATGATACCAGTTCTGTCATTTAACATACATTAACTGGATCGCAAATCCAGAAGTAGCCTAACATGTAACTAATTATTTGTTTTTGCCTATTTTTAAGTCTATTTTGTACTTCTATTGTCATCAGGAGGTTAGCGATCATGTATGACAGTGATTTCAGCCATCTACCTAACACCCGTGTTACCAGCATCTGTCCTCTCTTCTGTTATACTTACTGTTGTAAACTGTTGAAAAGATGTGTTGCAACACCATGAGCTGTTGGTGATTTTCCTAGAACTGCTTTTTTTTTTAACAAATCCTTTTATGCCAGTTTAATGGACTAACTGAAGGTAATTATTCAAACATTTCATTTGACGCACACTGTTTAAAAATACACATCTGTTTATACATTTGTGAAGTGTCCTATTTTTCCACCAGCTTTATGCTTAAGATTATAGGCTACAGTGCATGTCCCATTGTAGTGGCAAATGGGTTTGTAAGGGTTGTATACAAAAGCCCTGTATGTGTTTACCGCTGGATGTCAATGTTAGATGAATAACTTCCTGTGTGTGTCTGCACTAAAACCACCCAGATCGAGTCCGTGCAACTTCACCCACGGCACATCTCATCAGACTGTGAGAGAGATTGTACGAGACTTGTATTGGGTGTATACAGTGACCCACTAACTCGCCAGTTCTGATGGAACTCAATGGAAAGTGTGTCAGAAGAGTTTCACAGTTTGGCTCCCAGAGCTGCTGTGATATTGAGACTGAAACAAGGTGGCCAAGTGGAGCTGTTTGGATTAAACCACTCTCTAATGTTTCTCTTTCTCTGTCTCTCACACCCTCTTTCCTCTCTCTCTCTCTCTCTTGCTTTTTTTCGTGTTTCATTTCATTAATCATGCTGAAGTGCTTCAGTCTGGACAAGTGCTGGATTTTGATGCTATATGATTTTATATGTTGGTTCCATCTCCATTTTGTGTTATTGTGATTATAGCCTTTTGGGAATGTAAGCTGTAAGAGATACGTATGTGTAATAAAAAGTAAAGAATATGATCTGGTAGCATTGATTCAGCGTGATAGCAAAGAATTAGTTTATCCTTTATAACCCCTCATTTTATAACAGTATATATTCCCTTCCAAGGTGGTTTTTACAAGTACAAAGCATTGTTCCAAAGTAGCTTTAGCAAAAAAAATAAAGAAGATAAAATATGGGGGAAAGAAAATCTGTGTCTCCTCTATACTAAACTCCCTGGGATGTATAAGTACTGTAGATGAGGAAGATGCTAGGGAAGGGGTTGTTAATTGACTATTGCCTGTCATTGAATGCAAATTTCAAGAACATTGACAGATAATTCAATATGCTTTCAATAATTTGGCAAACTATATTTGGCCAAAACTATTACCTATTTTCCTTACAGTTAGATGTGCTAAAAACAAATGTTGCAATGTTTTACTGGAGAATAAAAACAAAATTTACTTTGACAATGACAAACCAAAGACAAACCTTAGAATATTAAGTTGCTTGAGGGTGAAAAAACAAACTCATCCTCATTTCAAATAATGTTTGGTGATTATGGATCACTGGCTGTCAAGTTCAGTTGCATTTTTGGTTGACTAAATAAAATTAAAGAAATGATTGGAATGTGGCACCATTTGCATTGAGACAAACTCATCTCATATACAGTATATGCTATACTAGTTTGAGCTTGTGGGCTGTTCCCGGTCTGCAGACATCAGTATCTATCAAAAGTGGTCCAAGAAAAGTGGCAACATGGTCATTGCTCATTGATGCACGTGGGGAGGGAAGGCTGGCCCGTGTGGTCCGATCAAACAGATGAGCTACTGTAGCTCAAATTGCTCAAGAAGTTAATGCTGGGATAGAAAGGTGTCAGAATACACAGTGCATCGCAGTTTGTTGCGTATGAGGCTGCATAGCTGCAGACCAGTCAGGGTGCCCATGCTGACCCCTGTCCACCACCAAAAGCGCCAGTGAGCATCAGAACTGGACCACAGGGCAATGGAAGAAGGAGGCCTGGTCTGATGAATCACCTCACAACTTACATGACTTAAAGGACCTGCTGTACATATTGGTGCCAGATACCACTGCACACCTTCAGGGGGTCTAGAGGAGTCCATGTCTCGATGGGTCAGGGCTGTTTTTGGCAAAAAAAGAGGGACCAACATGATATTAGGAAGGTGGTCATAATGCTATGCCTGATCGGTGACTTGAGGCCCTTGGTAAATGTATCCTCCCTGAAGACTTTAAGAAGAGCGTATTTCATGATTTATTGTAAGGCCAGTGCTTTGATTGCCATCAATATCAGCTGTAATTTCAGGAGGCTTTGTATGCAATCACTTTTCATTGTGCTACACAGTCCGAGATAGCACACCATCTAATGTTTAATTTCTTTCTTGAGACACAAACGCTTTGGAGTTGATTTATATACTTACTTATTAGATTTTTTTGTCAGTTCAGTGAAGTGGGTGCTTTGAGAATGAAGCAGTGTTCTTGATTCATGTTAGACTCACACGGCTCACCTGTGAGTGATTTGCTGCAGCGCCACGAGAGACCACAGATTTAGCCTTGCATTTGCAAGTAACCCAAGGTAATCTCTGTCACTCATACTGCATATGATCATAGCTTTTCCAGTAAGTTAGCAGGTCCAATAGCAGAATTGTTTTTACAAGTAGCGGTGTAGTAAAGCAGTATTTTTTGTCACGCAAGCCCAACACGGAATCTCATACATATTCAGCACTGGGAAGTCTAATTCGATTGTAGTTTGGACATGTCCAGTGTCTTATCAAGTCCTATACTCTAAAAAAAAAGGTTCTATATGGCACCAAAAACGATTCTTGGCTCGTAATCATAGGGGAACCTTTTTTAGTGCTATATAGCACCAATTTTGGTGCTTCAGTGGTTCTTCAGTGGTTCTTCAGAGGTGCTATATAGCACCTTAGTCAAAGAACCGGTGAAGAACCTCTGAAGAACCGCTGACGAACCACTGTTCCCCTATGATTACGAGCCAGGATTCATTTTTGGTGCCTGTGGCGGAGGGGGCGTGGTTTCGCGAGGTCTGCAGCGGGAGAGAGAGGGCGGAGCCGAGCGGTGAGTAAGTAGGTCAAGTGCAGATCACAAACACCTGTGTCTCATTGCAGTAATTGGCGTGGAGAGACCGCATAAAAGCCGCTGCGGGACGAGAGAGAGGCAGAGAGAGACCGGACTGGGACTGTGCACAACGCCTGAGAGCAAAGGGCCTGAGAGAAAACGAGAAACTGGAAATGAAGCCTGAGAGGCAGTTAAAGACAAGAGTTCGGAGTGTTAGAGACAGAGACGCCACCGTGCGTGTTTTGTGTTATACGAAGTTTGAGTATTAATAAAAGACACAGTCCCAGTCACGCCGACCCCGTCTTCTTCCTTCCCACACCCACACAAACCTCTACTACACTGGTGCCCAACCCACCAGCGACTCGGCAGCCGAAGATGGGCCCGGAGGACGATCCGGCGGCGTTCATCGACCTCTTCGAGAGGTCCGCCGAGTCCCGGGGATGGCCCAAGGCGGACTGGCCGATGCGGCTCCTGCCACTACTGTCTGGGGAGGCGCAGGTAGCCGCCCATCAGCTGCCAGTCCAGAATCTCCTGGCTTACGACGACCTCAAGCGCGCGATTTTACAGCGGGTCGGCCGGAGCCCCGAACAGCATCGCCAGCGGTTCCGTACCCTGGCCCTGGATGAGTCCGGCCGGCCCTTCGCCTTTGCGCACCAGCTCCGGGACTCCTGCCGCAAGTGGCTAATGGCCGAAGGAAGCGACGTCGAGGACATCATCGATCGTGTGGTACTGGAGCAGTTCGTCGCGCGGCTTCCTAGAAAGACCGCGCAGTGGGTCCAGTGCCACCGCCCGACGTCGCTGAGCAAGGCCATCCAGTTGGCGGAGGATCAGATGGTGGCGTGCCACGGGGTCGGTGAACCCCTTCCTTCTGCCTCTCTCTCTCTCTCTCTCTCTCTCTCTCTCTCTCTCTCTCTCTCTCTCTCTCTCTCTCTCTCTCCCCCCTCTTCTCTCCCCAACCCCTCTGTCTCCAGACCTGTCCCTTTTCCCAGGACCCGCGGTGGCGCAGCACCCATGCCGGCCCCGCGATGGAGGATGGGTGGAGCCAGTGACCAGCCGGCACCTTCCCGGCCGGCGCAGAGGGGAGGTGCTACACCGCCGGATCCATACCCTTCTTCCTCCACCCCCGCGCTCTCTCCACGACATTCTACCGACCTACTTCTTGCCACTAGGGCAGCGGGAAGGTCTGGGCTTACTTGTTGGCGCTGCGGGGATCCGGGCCATTTCATTGATCGCTGTCCGGTCATGGAGGTCGGGACGCTGGTCCGGGTTCCCAACGCTCCACAAGCCGCCCCTGATCAAGCTGGACTGTACCTTATACCTGTGAGTATCAATGGGGGTACTTATCAGGCTTTGGTGGATTCCGGTTGCAACCAGACCTCTATACACCAAAGCCTGATTCAGCCTAAGGCGTTGGATAACAGCCGTGTGGTTACGGTGAGGTGTGTGCACGGGGAAGTGGTGAACTATCCGTTAGTGCCCGTCACTATTCAATTTAGGGGACAAATGCATAGTGTCGAGGTTGCAGTTAACCCGCACCTCCGGCATCCGCTAATTCTGGGAACCAATTGGCCAGCTTTTAACAAGTTATTGGGGCATTTGTGCGCGGATGCTTCTTGGGGAAAGCGCTTGGAAGTGAAGATGGCGGTTGCTCAGTTGGGGGAGGCGGAACCGGGACCTCTGGCGGCGGTTTCAGGGGAAACGAGCGAGCTGGAGACACCGGTGCTCACAGACCGCGATGACTTTCCCCTGGAACAGTCCCAGGATGACACGCTTAAAAATGCGTTTAATCAGGTCCGTTCCATCGACGGCCACCTCCTCCACCCTGATCAACCACTCTCCTTTCCCTATTTTGCGATTATAAAAGATAAAAGATTATAAAAGTTGTACCGGGTGACCCAAGACGCCCAGTCAAAGCAGGATACAACCCAGTTGTTAATTCCTAAAAGCCGCCGGGAAATGCTTTTCCAGGCAACTCATTCTAACCCGATGGCCGGGCATTTAGGGCACACAGCTACGTTAAACCGTCTCATGGCCCGGTTCTTCTGGCCGGGCATTCACGAGAATGTACGCAATTGGTGTGCGTCGTGTCGTGAATGTCAGTTGGTAAATACACCGGCCACCCCAAAAGCACCATTGTGCCCACTTCCTCGGATGCAGGTCCCCTTCGAACGAATTGATATGGACCTCATCGGGCCATTAGAACGGTCAGCACGGGGGCATCGCTTTGCATTAATCTCCCGGGTGGGAATCCTGAAAGAGATTCTCACCGATCAAGGCACGCCGTTCATGTCACGGACCTGAGAGAAAATGAGAAACTGGAAACGAAGCCTGAGAGGCAGTTAAAGACAAGAGTTCGGAGTGTTTGAGACAGAAACGCTACCGTGCGTGTTTTGTGTTATACGAAGTTTGAGTATTAATAAAAGACACCCGTCTTCTTCCTTCCCACACCCACACGAATCTCTACTACAGTGCCATATAGAACCTTTTTTTTTTTTAGAGTATAACAGTGTCCGTTTCACTATCAAAGTGACGTAACGTTCCTTCGGGCAGAATTTTTTTAATGTGAATTTACGGCAAAATTATAACCCAATATATTCATCATGACAGTAACATTCATGCCCAACGCATCTGTGCATGACGCCAAAGGTTTCTCGTTGAAAAATTATTTTAAAGGGTTACCCTGTGTGTTAAAAACTGACGCCGAGGGATCTTGACCAAGCGTAAATATGTGACGTGTTGGGAGTGAGAAAGGGTTGCAAAAAGATATCGCCTACTTAAAATAGCTTGAATTACATAACAAGAAATATCAAGACAAACAGTGATAAATATATAAAGGTACATTAAGTCCGCCTTTGCAGTTGTACATGCAGGCCAAATAAAGATCACAACCAAGGACTTGCAGTAATAATAATAATGTTATTGCATCAGTTCTTTTGGCACCAAGCGTTTCACTCTGTCATTCACTGGCCTTTTTTTTTTCATTTCTCTCTGTCTCCCTCAAATTTGTGTCCTATGGCCCTCGTTAAACTTCAGCACATATGCACATGTGTCCATGTCTAAATCGAATAGTAGGGTGTTTCTCATTTCTTGTGTATCACTCTCTCTCTTTGTTGTTCTCTCTGCCCTCTCTCATCCTTAATGCAGAACAGGCACCTGGCTTCCCCTGGGCAGATCAATACTCTGCTCATGAGGTTTCCCATGATGCAAGACCATTAATTAAAGCATCTAATCAAATAATTGTGCTCAAATGCTTTGTATGAACTCTAGATAATAATTTATTACACATGTTGAGATATTGCTTTGCTGCTCCTGGCACCTCTATAGGGGACATCATTATCCGTTCCTTCTGCATGGTCCTGTATATTTAAAAAATAGTCACAGGTTAGAAGATCTAATTCACAGTAAATTACAAATACAACTTCAATCCATGCATAACAACCTGAGGTTTAGTGTCTTGCACAATGGTTTATACAAAAAAAATGTCAGGGTGATACAATATTCCTCAAATCATATTGTAGAAAAAAATTATATTATGGTTAAATTGGTTATATTTTAAATATTAAATATATTTTGGTTATATTTTATATTTAACCAAATATATATTTGGTTAAAATATTGGTTGTTTACTGAAGTTGTAAAGAAAATATTTTACTATTTTATTTTTGATTGCTATACCACATGACATTTTTAGAGTCATTAGCCCCTTGACTCAAAATTCCTCCTGTGAAAACTGTTTTGAAATTGGATGTTGTCTTACCATGGAATAGGTACTCTAAGGGCCTTATTTTAACGGTCTGAAGCGCATGGCGCAGGTGCACTTAGGGCGTGTCCGAATCCACTTTTGCTAGTTTAACGATGGAAAAAACTGTCTCTGCCAGGCACATGGTCCAAAAAGGGTTGTACATATTCTCTTAATGAGTCATGGGTGCGTTTTGGGCATAACGTGCAATAAACCAATCAGAGTCTCATCTCCAATTCGGATTTCCTATTTACATGGCGGAATTTGCGAGTCGAAAGACTGAGCACTTCTCCTGAGAGGAATCCTTTTATTTGTAATATATTTAGAAATTAAATATTTAATTTAATTTATAAAATTATTTAATATTAAAAATGTTTGTGTGGTGCTGCGCTCCTCTGTGTGTGTAATAAGGTTAACGGTACAGTCGTTTTTTAGTTGCCTCAAAATAGCAATGCACCAACAATACGCCTGAACACACCTCGTTTTCAGACCAGCACACCCATTGGCGAACAGATGGGCGCAAGTGCATTGGCTATTTAACGTGGAGCTTGACATGAAAATGATAACTGCATTGGGCTGAAACTAGCAAAAAACACTTGTGTCGTGCCTGGCATCGCATTGTGCTGGTTGTATGATAGGGTCCCCTAGTGGGCGGTGTCAGGTTTCATATTACACAGTTTATTTGAACTACTTTATAGTCAAAACCATTTTCTAATCTTGACAAAACACATATCGTCGGAAAGGTCGGAGTCTCAGGGTTCCATATTTTGTGATAGAATTTGGAAAAGATATTTGGACAGAATGTATTAATTTGTTACAGGAGAATGCAACGTGGAATGTGGGTAACACCCGTTGGCTATTTTTGGTACAGCGCTTAAACAAAATCTCATAGAAACTTCAATTGTTGTGATAGCAACTTCAAATTTGGAACACAACTTGGTTAGACATATGGCTTTGATTTTATAGTAAAAATTATTTTGTAAAATATACATTTTATATAAAATTATAAAATAAACATGTTTTATATAAAATACATATGATTTACAGTAAATTTAAAGTTCCATAACTTTTTCATACTTAAATTTTTGGAATAATATGTTGAGTATCTTCTTTAAAACAAGACAAAAACTTTGGGTCTATATCCCAAAGCATTCTTGAATTACAACCATTTCAGTTTGGATAGCGCCTATTCTCAAAAAGGGGGTGACAGTTAAGGGGTTTAAGATTGCATAAAGTTTTTAAACTATATTAAATCTAACTCAAATACAAATATTATATTCCTAAGAACTTGACACATTTTTTAAAGATCGTTTATACATCATTGACTCGGGCAGATAGACCATAAAACTTCAGTTAGTTGTACAAAAGATCCTTCTGTGCGTTTGTTTGTTTTGATTTGGCCTTACAAGCCGTGACCTCTGTGAGAGGACAAGTCCAGGATGCAAATTCTCCCCGGCCTCTGCCAACAATGCACCTTCTGTAGGCTACACCAACATATGATGACCAGAGGCGGGTGGAAAGGTGGCAGTTTATGTACAAGCTCTCTGGCAGCTTCAGCTCCCTCACTCCTTCTGTCCCACAAACAGAGAGGTCCGTGTGTGACCCCTGCAATAACAGGCCAGTCTGTACACTCCAAATTACCTCATGCTCAAACAGGAAATGAGACTGTGACAGTTTGAAGTGATTCTGTACATCACAAAAAAAAAGCCTTTCATTTTGACATGTTTAATTTTGTATCTATTTGTATTTCTCTCTGAAATAAAAGCATCTACTAAATGCAAATGTAAATTGTACAATATGGCAAATTCTGTACAATAAGGTACAGGACAAATCATGAAGCACAGTTCCAGATGCATAGCTCTATTGGTGAAATAAGTTATTTGGACTCTGTGAAACTGTTTTAATCACCTTGAAACTATACATCACCTATACAACTTGTATAAACCAGGTGATAAAGTTGTTTGGTTATTCAGAACATAAATCATAGAGTTTTCAGAAGACGTTTTTGTAAGGCTGAATGACTGATTGCACTTTAAAACGGCTTCGGCAAACATGTGAGCATACATGCATGTGTATGTGTAAACAGCTGAAATAATTGGATGTCTGTTCCTTCATTTGACGCTGAACTTCTTCACCCTGTGCTAATGACATGTCTGAAAAAGTACCTCATGTTCAGATGATTAGGAAATCACTTCAAAGGAAAACTTTGATGAATGTTTGGAATTGAAAAAAATAAAATCTGAAAACTGACACTTAAAAGGCTATGTAAATATAAAGGCCTCAAAGAAAATACTAATATATTACTAAAGGTCAAAATGAAATTCAAATTTATGTTCTTGGCATCATTCTGAATTATTTATTGGTGCGCATTATTCCAATGAAAAAAAAATGAGTGTACTTGTTCTTCCTCTGAAATGCCTTATTGAAGTAACTTCAACCATGTACTTTAGTACTGAGTTCCTCAAATCCATCCTGTCCTTCAGAGTTTAGCTCAAACCATAATCAAACTCCCTTACCTGCTATTTTCTAGTAACTCTGAAGACCTTGGCTGTGTTCGAAATCGCCCCCTATACCCTCAGTCACTATTCCCTACATTATTCCACTAATATAGCTCACTTGAAGGAGTAAATGAAAACGAGTGAGTGAATTCGGACACTGAGTGCGCCGGAAGGGCTGTCCCTTTTACATAGTTTGTGCTTGCTGTTTAATAATCATTTGAAAGTTAGCAAACTGGCAGCTCCAGTAGTAATGAAAAGATTTATCTTGAACTCTGCCATGGAAACTAGCATGTATAAACCTTAATTAAACTTAATAATCAATTAAAAAGGAATGTATACCTGTATTATATTATGCAGTAGCCACATTGGACCAGCGGTTTGGAAAATGGATGGATGGATGGATGATTCAGCCGTAAGCGCCATCTTCTGGGCAGTAATTCATTCGGTGCACAACTTTCACAGTGCACTATGGGTTTTCTCTTGCTGTTAAGTGTACATCGGTTGCACACTCGTTATTGCGGTGTATTATGGGATTGAATGAGTGCACTCGATAATGTCCACTTTATGGTTTCCGACTCCACTACAAATGGCCGTCCCCTCAAATAGTTCCCTATTTAAAGGGTTAGTTCACCCAAAAATGAAAATTCTGTCGTTCATTACTTACCCTCATGTCGTTCGACACCCGTAAGACCTCCGTTCATCTTCGGAACACAAATTAAGATATTTTAGTTGAAATCCGATGGCTCAGAAAGGCCTCTATTGGCACAATGTACTTGACACTCTCAAGACCCATAAAAGGTACTAAAGACGTCGTTACAAAGTCCATCTCACTACAGTGATTCTACAATAACTTTATGAAGCGACAAGAATAGTTTTTGTGTGCAAAAAAAACCCTAAATAACGACTTATATAGTGATGACCGATTTCAAAACAATGCATCATGAAGCTTCGAAGCGTTATGAATCAGCGAGTCGAATCATGATTCGGAATCATGATTCGCATGTCAAACCGCCAAACTGCTGAAATCACGTGACTTTGGCGATTCAAACTGCTGAATCGACTCACTGATTCATAACGCTTCGAAGCTTCATGATGCAATGTTTTGAAATCGGTCATCACTATACAAGTCGTTATTTAGGTTTTTTTGCACACAAAAACTATTCTCGTCGCTTTATAAAGTTATTGTAGAACCACTGTAGTGAGATGGACTTTGTAACAACGTCTTTAGTACCTTTTATGGGTCTTGAGAGTGTACAGTGCATTGTGCCAATGGAGGCCTTTCTGAGCCATCGGATTTCAACTAAAATATCTTCATTTGTGTTCCGAAGATGAACGGAAGTCTTATGGGTGTCGAACGACATGAGGGTAAGTAATTAATGACAGAATTTTCATTTTTGGGTGAACTAACCCTTTAAGGATAAATAGGGGGTTGATTTCAGACACAGCCCTTGATTATCTTGTGTGTTTGGTGTGTTTGATTAGGGTTGGAACTAAACTCTGCAGGGCAGTGGCCATCCAGGACCAGATTTAAGGAACCCTGATGTAGATTTTACACCAGAGATCTTCAACCCTGCTCCTGGGGACCGACTGCCCTGCCCTGCTTTAGTTCCAACTCTTATCAAACACACCTAAAGGTAACCAAGCCCTTCAGCAAGGCTTGAAAACACACAGGCATGTGTGCTGAAGTAGGTTGGAAATGAACTTAGGACAGTGGGTCGCAGGAGCAGGGTTGAAGACCTCTGCTTTACACAACAGCCACTTTACACAATCCACAATCCCAAATCCAAATCCCACTCTATGGAAATTTACACTGACTTCAAAAATGAGATATTTAAAATAAAAAAAAGTGTCGCTGATTTAATTTACATGTTCCCTCAGATGAACTTCACAACATACAGTAGCTTATATTTCTATTAATTATATGTAAAGGATTTCTTGTAACAACTGCCAATTAATCAAACCTAAATTACAGCCAACCGAGGATTTAAGATTTTACGTGCCAATACAAATTCAGTGATCAAACACTCAAAGTTAAATGACATTTCAGGAAATACAGTTAACTCTATCTGCAATGACATAAAGAAAGGAGGCAATATTGCAATTCTCATATGCCGTTGGCCATATGCGTTCTCTTAGAACTGTTTATATAGCTTTATGTAAAATAAATCTTTGCTGGTCTTGGTAATCAGTCTTATTACATATATTGCTTTAGGTCCAGCATGAACAAATGTAAAAACTACTAGAAAATAATCAGTTATGTTTTCTCTCACTGGCCAACAGACACTGTATCTCCAGTCTACTTGACAGCAATGTTCTGTCTGTGCTTTCTCAGGACATCTGTTTTACATTTTTCCACTTGCCAAAAGTGCAATTAGCCTGCATTTGACTGCTACTATTGCCTATATGCATGGAGAGAGAATCCTTCAAGGATGTATTCAATGTACAATGTAATAGAAACATGATTAATCTCAAAATTCAGACTGTTGTTAGATGTTCAGAGAAATGTCAAGTTTGTCAAGTCTTTTGTCTTCCAATACAGGGATTAAACCAATACTTATTTCAAAATCTCTTTTTACAAACAGTTCTCCACATACAAAGACAGGACCTAACTGTTGTATAAAATTCCTATTTCAACTTAGCAATCACCAACTTAGCAAACACCAACCAGCTTATATTTAAATATAAAGTGTAATGAAGTTTTAGTTTCTTCCACATGCAAATGGTTGTTCATCTCTTCTTCACTGCAGTTAATCAAGACGTAAATTATCCTTGCTCATTGCTACATCTTGAAACTGTGCCTTCTTAAATCCCTTTGGCTCATCATACAAAACCTCCATGTGATGCTAAAAAGCTTGGGAGTGCCTCTTAAATCATATGTTTTGAGTTTCAAAAGCTCCTCACAAACGTGTGAAGGAGACTGTGGCGTGTGTCGTACGTAAGTGCGTGAACAGATGTTTCACAAACGACTAGATAATTTCTGCATTATGAAGCACACTGCCACATGGATTTGACAATCAGACCTAGCCCACACCCAGTCCCAGGGGATCGAACAGAACAGTGCTCCTATCTTGTGAGCACAGCAGGGCTAGTCTTGTACTGTTCCAATTGCAGGAAGTTCCCTGGTTTACGTAGCATCTTGTACACAATGAAGTGCCAAATAGCATCAAAATCAAACAGATAAACATACGAAATTAATTTTTAGCATGTTGCATCTTCAATGACACAATTTCAACGCCCATCATTCACAAAATGATGCACCCAAGCTTTGTGCGAGTTCATTCATAACATATTTGCCTAATATAAAGTGATATATATTATATAGATTTTTTAAACAGTTCAATAAACAAGTTAAACTTGATAAATTACATTTTATGTATGATTTCTCTAATAAAAATAGTTTATTAGACTATAAACTACCACCTTGAAGCAACACACAGTAATGATGTTCCTGAATGAATTAACCGTTTTTTAATTAATCAGTTGAGTGAATGACTTTACAGCAAAAAGTACCGCAAGAGAGATTCGAAATCAAACGCCGCTAGAGTTGCCGCCTAGAGGCGGGGAGGAGCTGAAAACTGAGACGTGAAATCGGACACTTTCTGCTTCCCGTAGTGACGCTCACGCTGTGTTTGCATGAAGTGAAAAAAATGAAATATTTGTCAATTACACGGATGTTTCAGAGACATTTTCATTCAATACTTTATGTACTGCTTAATACAGCATCTGTTTGTACAAGAATAACGTTCGATATAACATAAGCACGTCCTACTTTATATTAGGTGGCCTTAACTACAATGTACTTATATAAAAAAATAAGTTCAATGACCTTATTGTGTTCATATTGTATTGCAAAACACTTTTGCTGATATTGAGGTGGTATACGGGTAAAGTTAGGGACAGGTGTGGTGGTATGGGTAAGTTAAAGGGTAGGGTTAGGTGTAAGGGAAGGGTCAACAGTGTAATCATAAATGTAACTACAGAAATTAATCACAGATGTAATTACATGCAGGATTTTTTTAATGTAAGTACAATGTAAAAACATGGATGTACACAATAACTGCATTGTATCAAATTATTAATTTAAATGTTAGTACATAGTACACTCTAAAAAATGCTGGGTTAAAAATAACCCAAGTTGGACTAACCCAGCAATTGGGTTGTTTTAACCCAGTGATTGTGCTGTTTTAACCCAGCAATTGGGTTTTTTTAACCGCTGGGTTAAAACAACCCAACTGCTGGGTTAGTCCATTTTCAACCCAACTTGGGTTATTTTTAACCCAGCATTTTTTAGAGTGTAGTTAAGGCCACTTAATATAAAGTGGGTCCCATAAGCCTATACTATTTAAATACCAATGAAGAGGGGTCTACGTTTTTTATCAGTTTTATTTTGATAAAAATGACACAAATTTAAAGGTGTAAATTTTAGCAGCATCTAGCGGTGAGGTTGCAATCATCTACCATTCACCCCTCCCTTTTGAAGCACATAGAGAAGCTACGGTGGCCGACACAGAACAAAGATGTCGTATGAGACAGCAGAGAGCTAGCGCTCTAAAGAGCAGTTTGTCTGTTTAGGGCTACACTCTCAGAAAAAAGATACAGTGGAGGGACAATTTTGTTCCTTGGGGAACAAAATGTATAAAAAGGTACACAATTGGTCCTTAGCCCATATACCATAGTTTCCCTCTTATTAGAGCAGGGCAAGGCAAGTTCAGTCCTAGTGAGTTGCTGTCCTGCAGAGTTTGGCTCCAACCCTGAAAGTCATCTATAGAAGCTCTTATTAAGAATTTACAGAGGTTTAGATGTTGATGTTTTATTGAAAATGTTTGGTCACCATTATGATGATCAGTGTTTCATTTAGTTGGGCAGTTTGATTCTTGGCTTTTTTATGTGAGTTTGTGGTTTTTGTTACAGTGATAACAAAACACATAATCAGGTAAAATCAAAAGAAGCCATAAACACAAATTGTCATGAAGAAAATATTTGACTAAACTCATCACTGACTAAAAATGTTAATAAATAATATTCACTAGTGCTGTCAGTTAAACGCGTTATTAACGACGTTAACGCAAACCTATTTTAACGGCGTCAATTTTTTTATCGCGAGATTAACGTTCTTTTTGGTCTAACAAACTTTGTAGTTTTTTCACATGCTGTTGCAACAACTAGTAACGTTAGAAAAACTACAACACCACTCCGGATGTAGCTAGACCGGAAACAAAACATCAGGCACGCTGCGGCTGCCCGCACTCGTTTGGGCCATTAAAAGATTAGACGTGGATGGCAAGCGTGAGACGCCGAAATGAGAAACGTATTAAGCCATGGTTTAACTCAGGGGTCTTCTACTAAAAGTGCTTGTCTTGAGCGCTGCTTTCTGCTCTGACACCAGACGCGAATGAAGCGTTTTGCGCGAGTGATTTAAGTCAATGCAAAGACGCAAATAGACATTCTGCGGCGCGGATTAAGCGGCGTGCATGTCGCGTCATTCGCGTCCGGTGTGAACGCACCATCAGTCTCTTCTTCACTGCATGCTTGACCGCGCGTCTGGGTCTGAACGTAGTAACTGAGCATTGCAACGTTAACTGTTTCATTACGTCAAAAGGCTTCGCGGTCCGGATTCGGACCGGAGTCCGCTAGTTGGCGACCCCTGGTTTAACTGCACTATAGGCAGAGTCCTAGTTTACCTTGCATGGGCACTTTGTAATTTTATTTTGTATCACCCTGTTTTGATCCCTTAGAAAGGGCTGTTGAAGGGGCTGTTTGTGCAACAAAGTATTTGTTTCACCCTTTTATTGATGGGCAGTGTTACATTGTGTGAGCGATTATTTGCTCCAAGTGAGAATGTTGGTGTGAAATCGAACTCTACAGTATGCCAATGTTGTTTTCAATCAAACAAACATTTGAACAAAGCAAGCCGATCCACTTTTCTATGTTGATAAGAGCATTAAAATAAGAAAAAATAATGGGACAAAAAGAAATCAAGGGACATTTAGAATAAATAAAAATGTGCGATTAATTGTGATTAATTGTGAGTTAACTATGACATTAATGCGATTAATCGCGATTAAATATTTTAATCGTTTGACAGCACTAATATTCACCAACAATACTTTCTTTCCACAGATCAGACAGTCTGAATTTTGATTTTTAAGTACATTACAGGGTGATTTTTTTTTTTTATGCACACAGATATCAAGAATCAGCATATGAATCTCAACAATGGTGACATACTTAATGCTGCAATGCATGCTGGGAGCCGTGAGTTTTATACTGTGATGGCTTAGTAGGGCGGGAGCTGAACTCTGCAGGACATCAGCTCTCTAGGACCGAACTTGCCTACCCCTGACTTAGAGGTACAAAAATGTACCCTTAAGGGTCCCACCCCAGTGACGGCCACTTGTCCCTTAAAAAGTACAATTTTGTACTCTTATTCAGTGTTTGCCAACCCTGTTCCTGGAGGCACACCAACACTACACATTTTCCAACTCTTCCTAATCAAACTCACCTGATTTAACTCGCTGTTAGTGGAGACTCCAACATCAGTAGAGACTCCAAGACCAGAAATATATGGGTCAGATAAGGGAGACATCCAAAATGTGCACTGTTGGTGTGCCTCCAGGAACTGGATTGGGAAACACTGCTCTTATTTTTGAGAGTGTACTGTAGAAACATGATGGCACAAAATGGCGACTTCGCTGTAAGGGGACCCGCGGTGTACACTGCAAAAAAGACTTTTCTTATTTAGTATTTTTGTCTTGTTTCCAGTCTAAATATCTAAACATTCTTAAATCAAGATGCATTTACTAGATAAGTAAATGACATGATATTTTTGTCTTGTTTTCTGGAGAATAAAATCAAAATGAAGTGAGTTTTTGCTTAAATTCAGCTAAATTATCTGCCAGTGGGGTAAGAAAAATAATCTTGTTTCTGTTTGAAATCTTGTTTCTTGTTTCTGTCCCAAACAGTGTATGTATAGAAATGGCTCCTTCTAAGGTAATAAAAATGTATGCACCACTGAAAACATAGTTATTGTATTGGGTTTCTGTCAATAGATCCTCCTAAATATTACACAGTGCACCTTTAACATCATAACAAATAACTTTTACTGTTATAAAAACACAGATTTGTCCGCATTAGTGGAACCGAAGCTTTTAGAATAAACACGAAACACATGTGATCCCTGTCATGCGGTGAATCCGGCCAATCGTTGAATAGCTGTGTCGTCGTCAGAGCTCATACAGCCTTTGAAGAAGCTGAGCAGAATGAACCAGTCGGCGCTGTCTCAAGTCGGGCAAAATTTCTAACCAGCATGCACTGCTTCAAGTCAGCCGCAGATCGGTCTGCGCAGTGCCGCTTCAAGTCCAACACACCTATTTATTTTGCTCCTGAATGAATAGGTTCAATGAACGATTCAATTGACTCACACATAAAGACAGTAACTTTTCGCCACCTACTGGCATAATGATATAATCTGCAAGAGGGGTCGCTGAAAAAAGGTTTTGTCAGCACTCTTTAAACACTGCTCAGAAAATTTAAAAAGGTCCAGTTTCTGTCTGGACCCACACGTCATTCATTTTATCCCTTTAGGATGAAGGTACAAACTAGATGACAATATTTCCCAGATGTCAAAACTGTATCTGCTATATGGACTGTGAGACTGTTTTGCATAGACACAAATATTAATATCATCAGACTTCATTTTAGTGCAAAAATACTGAGCTGGGAATTTTTCTTCTTGCCTCAATTTATTCACAAACTTTGACCCGAGTTGGCTTGCAGATCATGAAGTCTCCTAACAGATCTCATTCACATATATTCGTCATCTTATGTTTGAAAAAGCTAGCTCATTTTAATCATCAGGCTCAGGGGAGACTAAACAGCAATCTGTGCTGTAAAGAGACCATTTGTTTTCTTCATTTATGAGAATTCAAGCTGGCATGATTTCTTCACGAGCACACTTTTTCAGCTCTGTTGTTGGCTCTGAACCTTGGACTGTATTTGTGGCATCTGGAACTAAGCCATATTAAAAGACTTCAGTTAAAAGTGGTTGAGTAAAATATAGACAGTGATGTATTCCCGTTTTGCACAACAAATTTGGCATTGTTTTTTGGAAAAGCTTTTATATTCTAGCTAAAGTGGACATTAGGTAACACTTTATTTTATAGTGTCCTTCTCACACGTTACATATTACTACTATGAAATGTGCATAATTACATGCAACTAACCCTAAAACATAATCCTATAATAATACCCATAATCCCATAATCCTAGCCATAACCCTATAGTTAATTCTTATTACTCAGTAATTACACTGTAACACGGACACCGTAAATAAAGAGTAACTGGACATTAAGATTTCAACAATGACTCATAAACTTTTTGCAGCAAAGTCAATACATTATTTTATCCCTGTTTTTACTCTACATGAGCTAAATATTGCACCAAACCAGCACCAAAATTGCACAGTGACATTCTCAGCGCAAATCAACGCAAAATTCACAATTTCAGCATGACTTGGTTTGCTCCCAATGGAATATTTGTATTGTTCCTCTGGGACTGAGATTCGAAGAAGTGCTCACTCATTACATCTGTGTGTGTTTTATGTAAACTAAATGGCAGTATATCTCTTTTCTAGCGTACTTTTTAGAGTGGAAGCAGAACTCATCTCTTTTCATTCACACAGGGACTTTGAGTATGATGGATGAGGCTGTCAGACCCTGCTGCTAGAGGTTAATAAACGCAAAGAAAAATATTCGATTCAAAGACTCTGTATTTTGCACTTCATAACATAAGCTGTTCTGGCAAGAGACTCACTCCATGCAAAATCATACTTTATCATTACTTTTTTGCTGTTTTTATCTGTCCTCTTGTAGAGACATTCCCCCTCAAACAAAGTTGTCAAACACTTGTCTGGCTCTAACCTTAGGATAAGAGGATAGGAGAGTTTGCTGTTCAATTTGCTGTGTTGGGCACTTTTCTGTATGCTGTGTGAATGTGGTCATGGGTAGTGAGTGTGTTTTAGGGCACCTCCCTTCTTTAGCTCTGATACGCAGGACATTTTATTGGATGAAGAAACAGGCGTCTTCGTCTGCCAAGAGCGACTTAAACGATGGAGGACTGGCCAGATTCAATCTAGAAAAACAAAACAAAAGAAACAAGTAAACGCATCTGTACAGTATGTTCTGTGCTGGTTGCATTTGAGTGCTGATTTACAATGTAAAATACACTATATTGCCAAAAGATTTGGGACACCTGCCTTTACATGCACATTAACTTTAATGACATCTCATTCTTAATCTGCAGGGTTTAATATGGAGTTGGCTTTCCACAAGGTTTAGGAGTGTGTTTATGGGAATGTTTGACCATTCTTCTAGAATCGCATTTGTGAGGCCAGGCACTGATGTTGGACGAGAAGGCCTGGTTCGCAGTCTCCGCACTATTTCATCCCAAAGGTGTTCTATCGGGTTGAGGTCAGGACTCTGTGCAGGCCAGTCAAGTTCCTCCACACTAAACTCGCTCATCCATGTCTTTATGGACCTTGCTTTGTGCGCTGGTGAGTAGTCATATTGGAACAGGAAGGGGCCAGCCCCAAACTGTTCCCACAAAGTTGGGAGCATGAAATTGTCCAAAATGTCTTGGTATGCTGAAGCATCAACCTCACACCACAATCCTTCCTCCACCAAACTTTACACTTGGCACAATGCAGTCAGGCATATGCTCAAGAGTTCAGTGGCGGCGTGCTTTACAACACTGCATCCGATGCTTTGTATTGCACTTGGTGATGTAAGGCTTGGATAAGCTGCTCGGCCATGGAAACCCATTCCATCTCTACGCACTGTTCTTGAGCCAATCTGAAGGCCACACAAACTTTGGAGGTCTGTAGCTATTGACTCTGCTTTAAAAAAAGGAAAAAAGACAAGATTACAATGTGGCAAGTAAATGAGGTCAAATTTGAGAGGATTTAACTCATAAATGCATGAATGTTTTGCCAATCATTATTATATATTCAGGTCTATAGTGACCCGGATCTATATCTAACACAGATGGATCTCTACCAGTCGGGATAATATAAAACTATCCTGATATTAGAGTAACAATTACAGAAGAATAAAATGAAGCATATTTTGTTACCTTTTGGAGCTCGGATGGGTTCAGTTTGAGCATATGTTTTATTAGAGCTTTTTTAAAGTTTTATTGTATTTTTATTTCAAGATCATTTCCTCAGCATCTGGCTCATATTCGCCATCTCAAACATATTGTCAAAACTGTCATTTTCAAAAGCAATATTTTGATCACTGACAGCTTCTTCACCAGAACACCATCAAGTGACAGTGACACTAACACTTGATTGCATTCAGTACATGCTCTGCAGTAAATGTAGTGAGATGGTGGTCCAGTGGGTTAAACCAAGGTATAACTTAAGAACGACGTAGTGTTAAGAAGGTTTCGGGAAATCCAGCCCTGTTTCGCACCGCACGCTCCAAGCGGTGCTCGAACCCGGGTCTTTCCGCAGTGGGAGTTGGACGCTCTAACAATGAGGCTAAAGGCTGTAAACTCTAATGTAGGTCACTAGAGCGTCTCTGGACACCAGGGGAGGGAGATTTACCTGCACAGCTCTCACTAGCTGGCCTCTGTTACACTATCATGACAGATCTATTTCAGAACCAGCTGCTATCAAAATAATCTGGCTGCGGGCGTGGGCCAGATATTATTGCTGGCGGGCCGCCTGTTGCCGACCACTGATTTAGATTATTCTTTTTATTATGATGCATATCCACTTGTGTCTAAACTGTTGATTCACTTCACTTGAATTAAAGTGTATTTTAGGTAAAGTAGTGCAAACTATGGTCATCTGTGTGGACATACATTCTCACGCTTCACAACACAGGACTTTTCTGAGGCACCGGGCTTGCAGACGTGACCAAGAAAGGTTGTATGACCTAGTGAACCTTTGACCTGTGAATTCTCCCAATGCAGTGTTTCAAATAACCTCTCCGTATGATACTTCCTGTCATATGAGACAGGTCAATGCTAGCGCCACAGAGCTTCAAACTTGGCCTGTCCCTCAAAACCCATGACCTCATCTTGACAAATTCGATTATTCTCGATCCAACACACCGATTGCTAAAATACCCAACTGGCCGATGTGAGAAATGTTCCAATAAAGGCAATACTGGAAGAGTCCTGTCTCAGTGGAATATCCTAGGCATTTGCATGTTGCAGAGGGACCATTTGTCTTCTTCACAGTGTAAATTGTCTGCCCAAACTTTCAGTTTAGGATGATTTATAATGTTGAATGGGCAGCCTGGGGTTTAAAGACTCCACATGATGGGCTCTGGTTCATCCTGAATGAAAAAGACTGAGTTACATGTCTCTGGTTTTATGGTAGGTGGTCACCTCAGTCAACTTTTGGCCAAACCCCCACACATTCCATCCCTCTAAATTTAACCCCAATTACTTAATTTCCCCAATTTTACCAATTACCCTACTAATTGGAAAAGCACTTTCTTGTGTTCCAACTTCTGGATGAAGTACAGAGGAGTGCTCTTGACCTTATTAAAAACATTTACCTGATCATCTCAGGATTTATTAAATCATAAAGATCAAAAAGTCAGTGTCCTCCTCCTTCTGAAGTGCATGCAAAGTGGATTCACAGCGCTGACAAACACAAACTCTTCCAGACCTCAGCTACAACTACAGTGTTTGAGGGAATAAAGTGGACTTTGCTTGCGGGTAACCACTGAAGACTATAGGCTGGCATTTTTTCAAATTTGTTACATTGTTACATTGTAGGTATCATGAAGTGAGACTGGAATTGCAGACGACTCATTTTGGCAGTTCAGAATCGATTCTTTCTTTAGGAGACAATAACTTTATTTGTTGTGCACTTTGATCTTTGCAGACATTTTACATTCACATTTTACGTTCACATACAGCTATTACACATGAAAGGTCATATTCAAAAAACATAATAGGGCACTTTAAAAGTAACTCCGAGACCTTTCAATCCCAAGAGGCATGAATAGAGAGTTTGAAAAGAAAGATTTGACTTCATTTAGGCCTGTACATTGAATTATGTATAACATGTGCAAGTACTTTCAAATCAGATCTCTATTTAAATAAAGATCTTCTATGAGAACATACACAATGTTTCCCAATGAAGAGCAATACAATTAGTATTAAAAAGGTTACATCTTGCCTAAATTGGTTAACATTTGTGCTCGGTGGATGATTGTTTTCAATGGAATAAGAGCACGTCGTTGTTAAACAATACAATCAACCACAATGGCCCATAATGTGTGATAAGAATATATTCTCTTAGGAATAAGGACAAGGAGATGGTGCAGGGATGGTGAGGGGTCGAGTAAAGGGATGGTAGGAACAGGGAGATAAACCATGGAGTAGATGGAGGTAATAGCCACGGAGGAGATGTGATGAAAGACCATATGGTGAAGACCCAGAGCACGACCAGGATGACTGCCCACGGTGGAGTTGAAAGAGGGAGGAGCCACAGTGTCGACTTGGCTGGCGACGTCCTGGCGACAATCGATGGAACTGTAGCCGTGGTCAGGGAAGTCCAAGGCGCGGCCGGAGAGCCAAGAGAGAGCGATGGGACACCGATGACCAGGGTGGTCACGACGAAGCCCCCGAGGTGAAGGTAGGGATCCGGAGGTCAGAGGTTGAGCTGGGGTGACTGAGGGCGGAGACCTGCTGGAGGGCAGAGCTATCCAAAGCTGAAGGGGTGGATGGCTGGACAGTAGCGAATGGCCTGCAAGTCCGCAGCGAAGGTGTGGCAATGTCTGACCCAGGTGAAGCCGACAGTCCGAAGGAGCCCGGCGAGGCTGAAAGGCAGATAGTCACTGCTAGAAACAAGGGTGGAAGGAGCGCCAGCATAGGAGTCAGGACGACTGGTTCAGATGGACCAGATGGTCCGTGAAGTGCCCACGCCACTGAGAGGAGGTGGTGGTGATGCAGCGGGACTGATGGGGAACACTGACGACTGGGCAGCAGGAGAGGCTAAGGACTGTAGAGCAGATGGGAGAACAGAACAAAACCCAACAAACAACAATGCAGTCCTGATGGCTGTTTCAAGAGGTGGTGGGAGAGAGAGGCTGGGCAGGTTAACAAGACTGAAGATGATGATACACACTGGCCAGATCAAGGGAAAAAGGGAGTCCATCTCTCCACACTCACTAAAGTCCATTAAGTCCAGCCAGTGCTCTCTCTCAGTAGCGGGAGGGTGGGCGGGGCTCGCATCCATTCCCACGTATGCCACGAGAATTCCCACGGTGATGTGACGTCGTCTCACACCCCTGGTCAGACACTTTGAGGTGCTTCGCCTCCGGGGGTGATGGTGCGCGCTGTCCTCCTTTCTTATGGTACAGGCTTACCGGTGGCAGCAGGCGTAAACATCCACTCTGCAGGGGGCTCTGGCGTAAAATCCGATGATCAGGGTGGTGACGGGCTGGGCTCTGGCTAAGGCTGCGAGCCATCTATGAGGTGAGTTACTGTCGACATCTGCTTTGTTCACTGTGTGTGTGGATCCATTCACCTGATGTAGTGAAACTGATGTAGTCTTTAAAGGTCCAACAAGGATCACCCCGGGGCATGATGAAGTGAATGTCGTTGTCCAGTCCACACCGGAATCCCTCCATTAGGCAGACGTCATTGCAGCTGGCATGGTGACAAGTGTTGAGGAACTCTATGTATTCCTCCAGGTTTCGGCCATTCTGAAAAATAAAAACAGTTGCTCCTCTTAAGAGTTTTTTGCCCCCCCAAAAATGTCCAACGCGTATAGACACAATATTCATAAATCCACTTTATTGGTCCGGTCTTCTGTCACAATCACTGCACAAAGATAAAGATTCCAAAAGTCTTTAATTCAACTTGAACTGAAAACACAGGAACTTAAATACATAGACAAACAAGGCGATTAATAACAACACAGCTGAACGTGATGGCAAATTATATTAATTAGCATGACAACAAAGGAGTAGTGGGAAAACTGGACAAAGGAAAACAGGAACTGATGAATCCAAACTAAAAGTATATATAAAAATGAAACTAAAGACACGCATGACAACTGTTACATTGTTAGTGTTTTTTTTAGGTCATTGTTTTCAAAAAATCCCTCGTGTGGCCCTCAAGGTTTTGCTTCTTCTGCTCCAAGTAGAGCAGGCGGACTGCTGGTAAGTCCATATTTGAGGGCAAAAAAAAGAAAACAAAATATAGAGAAAAAAAACGCTGGAAAAAAAATCGTATCTTTTGTGTCCGTTTTCTGTAGTGGTTGTGGGGTGTAGTGGGGTGGTTGTAGTAAGTGCACGACGAAAACAGAATGATAACGAAACACAAAGAAAACTAAACAGACTAAAACATAATCCTGACAGTATGGCGTGTTTTGGTAATTTTAATGCATTTTGCATGTGAAATGTACTGTTTTGTCAAGCTCAAAGATGGTAAGGAGAACTGTGTGAAGAGTTTGACCTAAGTAAAGGTGACCTAAGTATTGAGAAATGTGTCCTAGCTATTGTAAAAAAACGACAAAAAAAAAAAACCTCAATAGATAAAATAATTAGATAGGTAGGTGTAGATAGGTGTAGCTCAAATGATTTTAAAGACTTGTAAATGCCCCTTTTTGTGCACAGCACAAAAAAAACAGACACTGCATGCGGCTCATCTGCAGACACAGTGTTTTACAAGCCCTTGGTGTGATTCGCACCATTCGGTCTGTCCTCCTCCACCTGGCAGTCACATCATGTGTATTGTTACCTCCGTGCAGACATCTTCCAAAGCCCCGGGAGTGCTTGAAAACATGACATAAGAGAAACCCATTTCCAATTTCAGGGAATAGTCTGTAGTAAAACTTATTCAGGATGTCCAAGCTGCCTTTTTCCTATACAGTGACCAAGGTTATGCACAATTTGGATATTGGATTGATGTAGCAAACAAGAATAATCAAATATTAACATCAAATCAAATATTTTTAATTTGAAATGAGAAAATCAAGGAAATCTTTATCAAAGAAAAATCTGAAGGTTGGCTTGACTGAGCCTTAATTGAATTTTTAAAGCCTTGGAAATTTAGATTTCGCTGATCTACATATGTGCATTTTAAGATGTTTGAAGGCCAAAATGTGTTTAACAATAGCTTTAAAACCATGTCAGTAGATTATTGGTCAATACCTGCTCTCTCCTCATCTCCATCACTCTTTCTTTTTCTCTCATTCTCCTGTCTCTTCTCTAGCCTGGTCCTACCAGACTCTCGTACATTTCATTTGTACACTTTCATTTGGCCACTCTCCATTGACAAGCGTTTACTTCCTTGAAGGCGGGTCCTCTGTTGAAGTTTAAAACTATTGGATCTGCCCAGAGCCACTCTGGATCTGCCATACCAACCGCTAACTTTTGTTCGTGACGTATGTCATGCGCTGTTCACCTCTGTTTCTCACATGCATTCGGATTGTGATTTATTCACAGTGGAGGGGAGAGTTTTGTGATCGGGAATGCGCTGCTCACATATGGTTCGTGACATGATTGTATGCTGTAAATAAAATGTCATATGCTTTGGTATGATAATAATAAATGCTGCCGTAAATAACGGCCCAATTCAAACGTTTACGTGCTTTTCTTCTTTTTATTTTTTGAGCGGTGATGAAATATATTGCTCTTGTTAATACTTGAATCTAGTCTAGAAAATGCATCCAAATTACAGCGAAGTGCAACCGCACGGTGCTCTGCAGTGGTCAAAAAGGATATACACAGTGAATTTTGAAGTTATATATTCTTGAAAACTCATTCGGACAGCTATTAAATTACCACACGACCTTGGTGTTTGTCAAAAGCAGTAGGTAATTCGGCCGGGGATTTTTACGCGGGTGGTGGGAGACAGACGGCAATAAAATCACTGACTAGCCCCTGTAAATGATGACAATACCTTCCGACCCCACGAGAAACAATTACCATCCGAATAGGGCTTCAGCCAACTCCTTCACCTCTAACGGAGCGAGCTGGAAAATCAAACTTTTCCCGAACCCTGTGGGGAGGAGGGCCACAACATCATGGCCTAACCCTAACCCTAACCCTAATCCTAATCCTAATCCTAATCCTAATCCTAATCCTAATCCTAATCCTAACCCTAACAAAACTCAGCAAAGATTGTTCTTACTCCAGCCTTAACTTCTGGATATTCGGCAGCTGTGCCACAACGGAATGAATGGCTTCGTTCGCATCTTTCTCCGCCGCCATTACTGAACTACAACTGAAACTAGCGCATGACATCAATGTCATCGTTCTCAGCCACTCCTTCTGTTCGCTGATTGGACCGGTAAAAATTTGTTCGGAGAAAACCTAAGAATATACCGCAGTCCCAGACGGAGTACTGAAGGAAAATGGAAATTGAGCGGAAGTACGTAGGAGGGCGGAGCCAGGCTATCTCTTCTTCTCCTAACGCTGAGCTTTGACTGATATGGTCTTTATATTGTTGTCTGTCAGCAGAGGTGGACAGTAACGAAGTACATTTACTTGAGTACTGTACTTAAGTACACTTTTTGAGTATCTGTACTTTACTGAAGTATTATTTTTTAAGGAAACTTTTACTTTAACTTCACTACATTTGAAAGACAAATATCGTACTTTTTACTCCACTACATTTCTATCAAGATCCTCGGAGTCAAAAGTCATTTCTGTAGCAGCTTTGCAAGTCAGTGGATGATTTTTTTTTCTTCTTTAAAAGTGTTTTTTTTTTTTTTTTTTTGCAAAATGTAAATATCTGGGAGAAAGAGAAGCAGACATATGGATGAATCTGAAAAAGCATGATGAAAGAGTTCAGTCTGTTTTTTTGTGCCTCTGAGATGCCAGAGCACGAGTACTGAATAGAGCTTTCTTTTGTGTTTTTTTCGCACTTAAACAGACCAATACACACAAAATGTCACAATTTTCATTTTGGAAAGTATTCACGTAAACAAAGTTGATTATGTCTCAAGTGAACGTAAACAGTTGGGGGAATATCAGATGTGTATCAGTGTGTAGGATTTGTGCATTCTGCCTTAAAGTGACAGCAGCTTTGTAAAAAGCTTTGTAACTTTTAAGTATTTAAATTAGTTCAAGGTGGTCGTATGCTAGCATGTTGGCCCATGATGGAATAGCGTGCATTTATACAACAATGCAACAATAATGAAATAATGCATTGACATAAAAAAGGAAATTTACTTTTGATACGTAAGTACTTTTAAAAGCAAGTACTTCTGTACTTTTACTTAAGTAAAAATAGTTTTTAACAACTTTCACTTGTAACAGAGTAATATTTGACAAGTGGTACTTTTACTTTTACTCGAGTAATGGAGTTGTGTACTTTGTCCACCTCTGTCTGTCAGTGAAGAAAGTATAGGGTTAACTGATATTTATATTTACATTTTGTTAGATAGGTGACTTACTGAAGGCTACCATGAAAGCTAGGTAACTAAGGTTATTAAATTAATTCAGAATATGTAGCCTAATGATTAATCAAATGCCTAATACGATGAAAATCTTGATGATGATGAAATATGATGAAAAATGTGTTAATGTTTCTTGCCCTCTCACATTGACAGTTGCTATACATTAATAGCCAAGTTAATAGCCAAACTTGGAGACCTGGGCATCAACACTTCAATGTGTAACTGGATTTTGGACTTCCTAACTGACAGACCCCAGAATGTTCGATCAGGACTCACCTGCTCCACATCCATCACACTCAACACTGGTGTACCACAGGGCTGTGTGCTAAGCCCGTTTCTGTACTCCCTCTTCACCTCCGACTGCGAGCCTTTGTATGGATCTAATTCCATCGTCAAGTTTGCGGACGACACTACGGTGATTGGTCTCATCAGCAACAACGATGAGACTGCCTATAAGGAGGAGATCCAGCACCTTGCCACATGGTGCACTGAAAATAACCTGCTCCTCAACACCACCAAAACGAAGGAGCTCATCATGGACTTCAGGAAGGAGTCAAGAGGCCCACACAACACCATCCACATCAATGGAATGGCTGTTGAACGTGTCTCCAGTTTCAAGTTCCTGGGGATCCACATCTCGGCGGACATGTCGTGGACGACCAACACCTCCAGCCTGGTCAAGAAGGCTCACCAGCGCCTCTTCTTCCTGAGGAAGAATCAGCTCTCCTCGGCTATCCTGGTGAACTTCTATCGCTGCGCAATAGAAAGCATCCTGACCAACTGTGTGGCAGTATGGTATGGGAGCTGCTCTGTTGCGGAGCACAAGGCACTGCAGCGGGTGGTGAAAACTGCCCAGCGCATCACAGGGACTCCACTACCTGCCATCGAGCACATCCAGAGGAAACGCTGTCTGCATCGAGCTCGCAGCATCCTCAAGGACTCCTCTCACCTAGCCCACAGACTGTTTTCTCTCCGGCCCTCCGGCAGGTGTTTCAGGTGCCACCGGACCAGGACCAGCAGACTAAAGAACAGTTTTTTCCCCAGAGCTGTCTCTTTACTGAACTCAAACCCCCGTTGATCCACTTCCCTCATATACTGCTAACTCTCCTACCTCACATCTGCCTTCACTTTGTTATTTGCACTACTGACTGTTTATTACAGTAACAACTGTTTATTTATGCATTTTGCACTACCATACCTTAACTGGATTATGCTCATTTGCACTGCGGACTGTTATTTACAGTACCTACTGTTTACATTTGCATTTTGCACCGTACTTTTAACTGTAATATGCAACCACTTTCCACTGCACTTTTACACTTTTTTCGGATAGCTTCTGTCCATAATTTATTGCACTACCTTAATCCAATGCTGTATTCCTCATCTTAGCCGAACATATCATTGTATACCTCTATCTGTAAAATTCTGTTTATAGTAATAGCCATCTGTATATTTATTCACTCTACATATTCACCTGTAAATTCAGTTCTGTTTATAGTAATAACCATCTCTCTATTTATACATATTTATATATATTCAGTACATATCCATGTCCTGCACTTATGCAACCGTTGTATATCCTGCACTTGCTGCTATTGCACTTCTGGTTAGACCTAAACTGCATTTTGTTGCCTTGTACTTGTACTTTTGTAATGACAATAAAGTTGAATCTAATCTAATCTAATTACATGAATCGTTTAAATGTGGCCTATTTACAATTGGAAAGGGCAAAATTATACAAAAGTTTATTCGTTTGCCAGTTTTTGACCATTTGCTGCGACGAATTCGAGCTAAGCAGCTTCTGTGAACATAAAGGCCACCTACTTTGTTTTGATTGGTCATCTCAAATATTTTGACATTGACGAGCAGTGACAGACCAATGAAGCTGTGCTTGGTCCTTGTAGCATTAAAGTATAGAGTAAATACTATATTGGGCAATTACTTCACAACCTTTATTATATACACTTCAGAAAAATACAGAGGTCCAGACCTTCGATGGCCAATGGCCACATGCATCCCTCATACTCAGTATTGCAGTAAACTTTCAGGAATTCTGCAGCGCCTAGTAAAGGTCTTGTCCTATTCTACACATGACTGGAGCGTACAGATGGAATACTCTCCACCTGTGGCTGAGTGGAAGAGTGCAGCTGTAGCTGCCAAGATTGCACACTGTCTGCGATGAGGAATTTTTTGGACAGCCAGGGAAGACGGCTCCCTGGTTCAAGCCGTCATCAGTCCCAAGTTTTCCCAAGACTGCCATGGGCACAATACAGAGTTGTCAGCAGGGTTTGAGATGGATATCGCCTGCCAAGGCTACGGCTACCATCAGAATAATGAACTCTTTTTACAGAACCGTGAGTTTCATCTCTACTCTGACCCATGAAATCATATTTGATTCATAGTGTAATATGACAGCATGCGCTGAGGGATTATGCTGCAACGCGGCATACATCTTTAAGTGCTCAGTCTAGACTTTGACTACATGGCTACTTCATTCTGCTTACACTGTATATGTCATAAACAAAAAGCATCTCCATGGCAACCCTGCATCTTGATACAGCTTGAAAATAATTGTTCTATTCATCCCTCATCAGCTGCTGATGAAATAGCTGAACAAAGGCCAAGCAAGGTCCTTGTGCGTAAGAACAGTCTGAAGTCTCAGGAATTCCCCTACTCACTATACTAACAGATGCCAGAGTAGAGAGAGAGAGAGAGAGAGAGAAACACACATTCATCAGGTCATATATTTATTTTCAAGGACATGATGCTTACAAAGGAAACAGCATGTTGGATACGCATTATAAAGTATTTTCTTTTATTTGGCACAAACACAAAAGTGCTTTATGACAATACTGCCTTGGTAAAAGCCCTCATCAATTACAATCTAGTTTATTGTAACACAAAGTAACTTTACTCATCATCACATGTTGGCACTTTGATATATGATTCAAATCATTATCTTAAACATTTGGTAAACATTAAAAAAAATGCTGGTAAATGAAATCAGAGCTTTTCCAGCAAATTAAGGCATGGCGCTACTTGGAAATTAAAGTTTGCCATTACTAGAAAAGCTGTTTTGCAAATGCTCTGGACATTGATGGATGACATAAGATTTTGTGAAATAATAACAATCACTAGAGGCATCTTTTTGTGCAAATGTTCCCATGTCAATTTCTGGAGAATTTGCATAGCAATGTGATTTTGGCACACGCTGAAATTGCATAGATTGTGTGGGACAATGCAAAACATTCAACTGAACCAGCATACGATACTTTCATATTACAAATATTTTGTTTAAAAAAAAAAATCATGTAATAAAGCTATAAACTTTAGTGTTGTATAAATAGACTGGTCGTAACTCCATGTAATACTTATTATAATAACACAGGTTCATCACCCTTCTTGTCAATGAATAACTTATCCCTAGATTTGCCTTTTATTGCTGTCATCACAGAGACAAATCCAGCTTCTTAATTTCACATTTTGGTCAGATAGGCAAGTCTTAAAGAGGTACATTTCCTCATATTTATTGAAAATAGAGAATCTTTGGTGGAAAGGCAAAAAAATAAAAAATAAACAAGTCTATATAAAAGGCAATAAAATACATAATGCAAAGTACAGCACAATCAAAAAATACTCAGAAGTTCTGTTTTGGATTTCAGTCTAAAAATGTATACATAATATATTTTAATATATAAAACAAACTAAAGTAAAAATCATAAATTACTTAAGAAAAGACTGAGTCTCATCCGACACTCACACAATGCAAACATAACCATTGAGGTATTTTGTTCCTTAAAGTTCTATATCAAGCATTATGCATATTGAGAGTGAACGTGAAAGTGCAAAGAATACTAAAACATCAAGAGTGTCAAAGCTCACATATTACAATGTGTTCACTGCAAAGGAATATCCTTATTAACAGTCACAGCAGCAATGATGTCTCTTTATGGTGTCACTTCCTGTCACCTGCGGAGAGCCCGCCTTCAGATAGCAGTCAGATTTTAATGTAAACGTCGAAAGGATGAAGGAGATTGGGAAATACTATACGTCAAGAACCATGTCATACTGTTGTCCTTTCTTCCTCTTGCCACACTTCATAATGAGGACAGCGTACAAAGTCAAGAACACGACCCAGTAGCTGGCATACACAATTGCGCCGATTATCAAAACTATTTTTTCGGACTCTGGGAAGGGCTTTCGGGTCTCTTGGATTATTGAATAAATAATGCCAACAAAAAGAATGGTGAACCAAATTGAGATCGGAATAAGTCCAATAAAGTTCACCACGACGGTCTTCCTTCCAGACGTTCCCCAACCGGATTTGTTTATGGTGGCTATTGCGAACATCTTTGCCGGTAGCAGACTTGACATGTATAACACTGAGTAGAAGGACATGAAGACCATGACGATGTTTCCACGGAGGCAACTGGCGAACGAAGACTTGATGAGCGCCACGACCTGGACGATCAGCAGGAACAGAAGGATGTTCCAGATCCTGCCCTGGTAGAATAGCTGGATCGCAGTGGCGATGAGGAAGAAGGGGAAGAAGCCGGTGATGACGGCCTCGTAGGTCATCCACAAGTGGTGCTTGTGAAACCACATGGAGTTGTAAAGCCACTCTCTGAAATACGATTTACTCCAGCGGGTCTGCTGGTTGAGCCAGCGCAGGTAGGTGATGGGTGTCTCAGTCAAGCACTTGGAACGGGCGGTGTATTTTGTTGCATATCCCAGGCTCAGGACTCGATTGGTCAGATGGCGGTCATCGCCAAAACTGCAGTGGCTTCCCATGAACGTCTGATTGTACCAGTCCTCCAGGAACTCATGAAGCAGGGAGTTCCTGTACATCCCCAGTGGCCCGCTGATACATTGAACGCACCCGAAATATGACTGGCAAGCTCTTTCGATGTTGAACGCCATCCAATACCTCACACTGCTGAGGAAGGAGACCCATGATTCATATTTGTTCAGAATCTAGAGGGACAGATTAACAAAGAGCATTTAAAATCAACAGGCCTGTACATGTCACATGTACAATTGATGTACATACTATGTTTCATGAGTTCACACTTACAAATAATTAAAAATAATTAGAGTAAAAGAGTATGTGTATTTGTCGTGCTGTCCGGGGGAGGGCTCCGAGCTCGGAATGTGGCCCGAACCCAGAGTACTCCCCCGTATCCCTGGCCGGGACAGGAACTAGCCGAGAGTGAGGAGTTGGGGTGGTAGATGGATGCAGAAATGATTGCAGAGGTACAAAAGTGAGTTGGCTATCTTTATATAGGCCTCCAATCGTACTGATTGGGTAGATCATTCGAACGTGCTCCTCCTGAACTTTATTTGGAAATTAATCAGAAATCAGAATGTAGAGTGAAACCCTAAAGAACCATGAAAACCATTCTAAGAGTATGGTGTGGGAATATATCACCCTCTTCCATCCCAAAAAACAGCAACTGCCCTGCCCTATCTGAAGAATGGGTGGGGGAAAACCCTGAATTCAGATTTAACAAAGTTTTTTTTTCAGTCCATGTAGCTATACTCAAGTCTTATACTTTATGTAACCTATGAACAGTGTGCTTTAAGTAACTCTAAATGTATAATAGAACATTTATAAGAAATAACATATAATATCAAAGGAAACATTTTCAGATATCCCTCATATTGATATTATACAATAGCTCCGAAATTATTTGGATACTTGTCGCCGCATTAGATAAAATATCAAAACCAAGTGGTCTCTACAAACTAATAAAGCAGCTTTTTTTTCAGTTACTTTTAAAGAAATTTTACGGTAACACTTTACATTAAGGTTCCCTTTGTAAAGGGTTCATAAAGGTGTTTTTAAACGACTAATAACTCATTTACAAATGCATTATAAATAGTTGATAAGCAGTTATAAATGCAGGACTAAAAAGGGTGACTTTAACGCAAAACCTGCAAAATAGTGAGCCATTTTTAACTCACATGTTATAAATGCTTAATAAATGTATGTATTCACACTTGTGTAACTCATCCATTTATTAATGAGTTACAATAATAATAACCTGTGAAAGTGAACCTTAATGTAAAGTGAAAGCATGTGAACCATTTATTAATGAGTTACATGATTCAAATGTGTTCACTTTCACAGGTTATTAATGTTTGTAACTCATTAATAATTGTGCTGGTTTTTCTCTCTCCAAAATAACGTTTGGTAATTTAATTTTGATAAACAAGAAGTTGATAGGCATAATGAGCTTTTTGTGTAATATCATAGGGAGTAACTTTTGGTAAGGAACATTTTAAGAAAAGTGGCAGTCACTGAGATATTAATGAGAAAACCACAAATACAACACCCCTCAGTCTCACTATGATAGTCTATTTTTGCGGCATTATGAAATAAATCAGAAATCTGGTTTTGATTTAAATAACTATGAAAAAATACATTTATTAAGCATTTATAACACGTGAGTTAAAACGGCTCACTATTTGGCAGGCATTGCGTTAAAGTCATCCTTTTTATTCATGCAGTTATAACTGCTTATCAACGATTTATAATGCATTTGTAAATGAGTTATTAGTCATTTAAAAACACCTTTATGAACCCTTTACAAAGGGAACCTTAAAGGTGAACTATGTAGGATTTTTGCAGTAAAATATCCAGAAACCACTAGGCCAGTGTTATATATTTTGTTCAGTTGAGTACTTAGAATATCCCAAATGTTTTAAACTATTTGTAAATCGTGAGAAATTTGCTATTTTAACCAAGGAACCGGGACGTGTGAGCTATGCGTGTGAGGGAGTCGCCTGTCGATTGCGTCATATCTGCGTCACCCTCGGTCTCCGGTTTTATTCAGTGAAACACTTTACTCTCACTGCATTGTGAACAAGTGTCATAGCAGCCGCCGAGCGAACGTCATAACTTCCTTTTCAACACACTCAGATATATCTAATACGATAAACAGTTGGGTTACCTCAGACTCATGACTGGAAAAGAGGAAGTAGCGCCGGCAACCGTGTCATAATAAAAGTCCCGCCAGCGACTATGCCATAATAACAGTCCCGCTCTTCAATCGCTCCTGCGGCCTTGCTCAGCTCCACAACACTCGCTCCTGCTCTACTTCAGACTACAGTAATGTTAATAATCGCATCCATGAACATGATTTCTGCCCGAGTCCTATCCTGACTGTTTTCCACCGGCTGTGAGGTGAAAACCACATGTCCCGAGATTCTGCGCTCAAACGTGCCGTCATCAAACTACGCCTTTGTTTTGAACAAGCGACCTCTAGTGGACGGAAAAGTTACATAGTGTAGCTTTAATGTAAAGTGTTACCATTTTATCTTTTAAAGAAAGTCTCACTATATATGTATGACAAAGAGTCCATGTCAAAGTTTTGCAAACATAATGCCACACTTAGACTTCGACTAAATGCCTGAATGCCGAATGCCATATAAATGTTTGATGCGTTAGAGTGATATGATAGAATGTTGTTAAAACTGCAAGAGAACACATACCTGTACATCTCCACCTACTCCTCCAACCATGGGATCTTCTTCCAGAACCTTCACCATCTCCACTGAGGAGGCCGGGTCCAACATGGTGTCTGAATCGCATACCTGCATCAATAAAGGATACACACATTTTTTTTAACTCTGCTCTTTTTCTCTGACAATATTCAAAAAACACTTCTGTGAGCACTTTTACTCAACATAAAACAATTCTATGCTTTCACTTTCCTTTAATCCCTCCCTATTCTAGCGTATGCTACTCTAAGCAATGTCTGAAAGTTTGTATTTTGAGCACTTGTGTTTATTTGCCTCTTCAAAATGAATCATTTGCTGTATTCCTCATTTCTAAGTCACGTTGGATAAAAGCGTCTGCAAAATGAACAAATGCAAATGTAAATGTTCTCTAAAAAATGAACAGTCCTGCAGAGATGCATTTGACCTATTTCTGAACAAAATGTTCTCAGAAAAATTAAGTAAAATCAGTGTTTGCACCACATGTACTGAGGCATCACATTGTTCAACAAGATGCCTCAGTACATGCCTCAGAATATCATCATTAATATGACATATGTTCCTTTAAAGAGATTTATCTTAGCTGTAAATATTATTATTTTCCATAATCACAAGTATAGACACCAGATTGTCTTTGTTTGAGTGGTCACAATTAATCAAATGTGCTGATAAATATGTTGGGACAAATATATCAATCTCTCCCGGAGATCATCTTAATCATTAAGTTCTGGCTCACATTGTCAGTTATAGAGCCAAAGAAGTAAGATGGCCCATCAAACTCGAGGACACACTGTTCATATATCGATAGAGATTTGGTTAAGTGTTCTAACATTGAAAGTTTAAGCAAGCATTGCCCAAATGTTCTCTTGCTTTTTACAGAGAAAGTCAAGTATGCCACTTTGCTTTTACAACTAAACCCCATAGTGAGACTAACCACAAGCCGGATAGCAAGATCAGTGATAAGTTAAACACAATTAGGGCTCTACACTCAGAGCAAAGGTCAGGGATCTCATTGGAACCAGGTGCCATGTGGATAAAATCACATTATTTGTTCAGTCTACAAGGGAGCCCTTACATGATTATCAATGAATGACAGCTACTGGTTTACCATTCTTAAAGGCCATTCACACAGATTGCTTACTTAAATAATAATAATAATAAAAAAGGTTTAAAGGGTTAGTTCACCCAAAAATGAAAATTCTGTCATTAATTACTCACCCTCATGTCGTTGGACACACGTAAGACCTCCGTTCAAATTCGGAACACAAATGAAGATATTTTAGTTGAAAGCTGATGGCTGAGAAAGGCTTCAGACAGGCCTCCATTGGCATTCAGTACATTGACACTTCCAAGATCCATGAAAGGCACTTAAAACGTCGTTACAAAGTCCATCTCACCACAGTGACTCTACAATAATTTTACGATGCATCAATTACGAAGTGTCAATGTACTGAATGCCAATGGAGGCCTGTCTGAAGCCTTTCTCAGCCATCAGCTTTCAACTAAAATATCTTCATTTGTGTTCCGAATATGAACGGAGGTCTTACGGGTGTCCAACGACATGAGGGTGAGTAATTAATGACAGAATTTTCATTTTTGGGTGAACTAACCCTTTAAAGACCAATAATTAAGTATATTAGCGTCCACACCAAATGGATGTTAAAGTTGTGTTTATTATAAGCATGTTGCCCTTATGACGTCTGTCATTTTGAATGCCTGAGCTTTTTAAAGCCGGGTGGATTCTGATTGGCTGTCATTATATTTATGGTTCATCAGCTGGGGGGGAAAAATCATTCTGAAAGTGATTCCAACAATAGTGCTACTCTGTGTGGTTATTGCTATAGTTAATGTGGATTTCCCATATTCTCATATTCTCAATTAAAAATGATTAAAACTTTATTGTTACAGTTATCCTTAATGTTACTGTCCTTTGTGTGATTGGGCCTAAGACATATGCTGGGTGCTTTGCCCCACCCTCAGGACTTCTTCTGATTGGTCCAATGCTTTGAAACTGGTAAAGTGACTTTGAAGCTGTGTTACATGTCAAATGTTTAACCCTTTAATTCAACTTAAAAATGTCTTAAAATGCGTCAAACAGCCAAATATGTTACTGTAGCACATATTTATATAGCAAAACTGGTCCAGGTCCAGGTGAACCAGGTCTCATATGTTCCCTTTCGAATGTTAACTCGCACTGCGTCCTCTAGTTGACACTATGAGGCATTCCTAATAGTGTCCACTAGAGGATGCAGTGACTCGTTCCCCTGTAACCATGGTTCCCTGAGTTCCCCATAGGTTTTAAGAGCTTAAGTCTTTCTTACATCCTAATTTATTGTACAATTATTTTGTTTACATAAGAGGACATTTGATCACTAGTTTTGCCAATAAATCTTCAGAAAGACATTTTGTAGCAAATAGTTTAAACAAAAGTAGATGTAACATTTTACCAAAGCCACAGAGAGTCTATTTTGTAATGTGAAAACACATGTATACAGCTGTTCTCAACTGTGTGCCATTATAAAATTCTTCAAAATAATTAGTCTCTTATGGTAGTAGCTGGTAAAAATTCAGGAGCGGGAATTACATGTTTAGAATAAACCATCATAGATGGGTCCTTGGGGGTTCAATGTATTTATGTGACTTATTTATGAACATGTATTTATGTGACACGTTCCCTTGAGCTAAATAACCACTCAATGTCATGAGCTAATAGTATGTGCTCTGAGATGGCATGGAAAATACCAGCAATCTGTTCTGGAAGTGCCAGAAATAGCCCCGGAATATGCAAACCATTTCCCACAGAAGTCCCTCGATGAACAGCATCAGTGTTAACCAGGAATGTACTTTCCTCACTCTCAGTGCACTACATGCTTCAGCCTAGCATCCACTTAAGGAGTCACAAAAGCTTCTTTGTACAATTTTGCCTGTGTTGCCCCCGTGTACTTGGCTTGAACCGCCTGAGAGAGATAGACTCACCTGTACGTAGTCGACACTTCTTCCCAGGGCTTTGAAGGCGGTGTACATGACCTCCCTCTTCCCGCCCCACTTCTGCATGATGCACACGCATTTATTGTTGAGAACCAGACGAGAAATGTGCTGCAAGCTCTCGGCGTACAATTCTTCGGTTTCATCTGGTCCTTTCTGGTGATAGTTACTTTTCCAAATGTAGGTGGCTGCCTTATCCCGGCCCATGATGTCCCGAAAGATCTCCATCATGTAGCAGTCATCGTCATTGTTCCCGTCGATAACCATAATGACCTTTATCCCAGGGTAGGTGAGCCTCTTCACAGATATTAAACACTTTTTCAGGTAGTTGGGGTCTTCCTGATAGGCTGCAATGCAAAGGGCCAGTGACTTGTTGAGTTTGATCGGTGTTTCCAGGGAGCGCTTCATGTTCCTGTGTTCCAGTAGAGCAAACAAGCTCTGGATGATGAGGTGAATGACTAGAATTGCTCCATAAAGACCAAAGGACAAATAGTTGCCGGCAGTTGTTATGAGCTTATACCCCATGATATAAGCAGTAGAGATTCCCACAAGCAGCGAAATGCCGAACAGTGTTGTCCCAACAATCCTTAAGTAGGAGATCGCTTTATCACATCTCATCTGAAAACAACAATAGTATATCGAGGGGTGAATATACATGATTTTGACTGAACCAAACAAGTTCTTCTGCGGAATGCAAAAGAGGATATTTTGAAAAATAAATCTCTCAGTGTTTTTGTCCATTAAATGAAATTCAGTTGGACCCAATTGACTTTAATTTTTATGGGAAAAAAACTGTTAAACTCATACAGGCTTAGAACGACATAAGGGCATGAACAATGACAAAATCTTCATTTTTGGCTGAACCTTCCCTTTAAGAACAGCTTCATTGTCAGCACTCATTACTGAAATTAAAGCAGACGTGTGGACAGCTTTGTGGCAGCTTTTATATGTTTGCTCATATACAAACATAGAATACATGCATCTGTTCTGGCCGCAAAAGCAGCAGTATATTTCAGACAGCATCATATTTCTTCCTCTTTCCTCCTCTTCTGAACATCTGAGCGGTCTCTATGACCATTTGTTCCAAGTTTCCTAACTAATGCAGTTCCCCATCTGCTTGGCAGACGTGACTATGCAGCACCACCCTCTGACATCATCTGTTTATATCTCCGTGGGAACGCATGAACAGGGAAATTTAGATTTCAGAGGGCTGCACTAAAGACCCTCTGTCTTATAACTGCTGAAGACGGCCATTGTATTAATGATGGCGTCTTGTTTTTATCGACTCTCACCACTCAAATCTTGTTTTACTTTGATATTATCCCTCTTGGTTTAGATTATACGGCGGTTCTGGCCTGGGAGAGAGGCTGATATGATGGACTACAGCGCAGTGTGAATCTAACTGGCACGTGTCACAGCCTTTAACGTCATCCTGCATGTTTACGAGGCCCTCTGGACCCTCAAAAACCCCACCTTATCCAACAGACACGTGCAAGCCTGTTGGATTAAGGGCCGCATGTGGTGTTGATGTCTCAAATGCCTCTACTACTCTTGGGGTATCCCTAAACCTGCTTTCATGTCTTGTTTAAACTTTAGATGAACCCGAAAGGCTCATTTGAAGGACTGCTGACAAGACAAAATGTGGCCCACACCTAAAAGGCCACTAAAGCTAATCACGGGATATCAGAAGCATCTCTGTCTTTGTGAATGACCTCATTTCTCATGTTTACACAAAATTGGTACGGGCTTTGTGTCTCCAATGATGAATGTGCACAATGGGTTTACATGTGCAGATTGACTCGTCTTGTTGTGAATGGAGGTGTGCGTCCTATTAGATAATCCCTTTGATTAAATGGTCCTGCGTGAAACATTTGCCATCAATAGATTTTGTCTGACTGAATGAAATATGGTAATTTGCAGTAAAGACCCATTCACACCAAGGATGATAATAATAGCCATCAAGTTTTGACATAATCATTCTAATTCAATGAGAATAGCCACAACTATAACGATAACAACACAGACATCACTCTAAAAACTATTTTAATCCAGCTTATGACTGATAAAAACATTGACAGCCAATCAGACCAATGAGCGCACACTAATAATAAAAAGAAAATTATAGTTATCTTTGTTATTATCATTCTGAAATAACAGCTAAATGTATAACGTTTTGTTTGCATTACTAGTTGACTATGTTGTGTATATTATCTGGCCACGATCCAACAGAGCAGGGAGGAGATACAGAGTGTCACGGATCACTGAGAGTTGAATCATCCTCAATGGGGAAAACTATAACTCTAGCTTTGAAGGTACATGAAATATTGCAGTGCAAGAAAAGTACATTTGCACTAGCCAAAAGGGACTGCAACGCCTCCTGAGCACCACCAGAACATTTCTTTGCTTGACTCTTATGTAGTCAAATATTATTAATATAGAGAGGATTTTTACACTAGGCCTGAATGTAGGGGGAGGTAGATTGTGTAACTTAATGGAGACAGAGGATCTGTTCATCTTTATCCTCAGATTTGGAGGAGATTCCTTTAGACAAAGCTTCATTTGAAACACAATAACTTGTGAATGGCCATCAACAACAGTTGTTATACAGCAGGAAATCCATGGCTCACCGCTTAATACTTCTTTTGGGGGGATTGGGTGGAAAAGTAGCTTTAAATTTAGCAACAGTGGATCCTGTGAGAGTTGTCTTCTAAAATGAGCAAAAAGCACTTTGGATCTGTTGATCCGGTTTTTATATTAAATTATAAAAATGTAATTAACTATACATAAAAAAAAAAAATATATATAATATTATTAAATGAAACAATTAGAGTACTTGAAAGAGAAAGATAGCTCTCAAAGATGATGGTAGCATAAACTCTATAGCTAATGGGTTTTCCCATCAAATAAGTTGTTTCACTGAAATTGTGTTGGTGGGAATTTTGGCACAGAGACAAAGCTAGAGACACTGCCCTTCTGAGATAGCCCAGTGTATTCCCAGGCATTAGAGGAAGCTTCTGCTTCTCCTAAGTGGGTGGTTCTGAGGTGGTGGGGAATCTAGGAACTTGGGGAACTGCCATGGACGCCTCCCAAATGATATATCCAACAACTAGCACTGAGACACATCCATCACTCTGCCACGGCTCTGTGGTGTGGCCTTGTCTGACTTTATGGTTGCCATGTTGCCTGCTGTTCAGGCTGCTGCCACCAGGCTTACTGCTAAATTCTGCACTAATTTTCATCTTTCAACCTTCCAGGACTCTCAAACCTCTATGTAACCTCACCTTCAATCCTAAAAAAACATCTAATGGTTAAGACTTAGAAGAAATAATGTTGCATTTCCACAAGTTATTACACGTGCCTTGAAGGCTAACTGCAATTAGCTTATTGTATGAACTTTGGTCACTAGAAGTCCCCTGGACTTGACACAAATTCGTTTGCCTGTGCTAGACTGCGTGGTGAACAGCTGGGTCTTATCACAGGCACATGGCCAAGGTCATATCCTTATGACCTCCAACTACAGCCTGATTTTCAATGACACAACCACACACCCTGCACATTTACAACAGGCAATATCTACAAAATGCGGAGGAAGTTTGGCATTAAATTGATCAAAATAGTCTTTTGAAGGCAAACAATTCTTATTCACATTGGATATCATTTTGAAATAAGAGACAGATAGAATTAAAGGGAAGCTTCACTATTTACTCACCCCAAGTTCTTCCAAACCTGTATGAATTTCTTTATTTCTTTATTTATTTTGAAGAATATGGGTAACCAAACTGTTGATGGGCCCTATTGACTTCTATAGTATGGAGAAAATAATAATAATACGGAAGTCAATGGGGCCCATCATCTGTTTGGTTACCGACATTCTTCAAAATAAATTCTCTTGAGTTCAACAAAAGAAAGAAACCCATACAGGTTTGGAAGAACTTGAGGGTGAATAAATAATGACAGAATTTTCATTTTTGGGTGAACTATCCCTTTAAGCTGCTTTGTGCCTAATATGACCAGTGCCTCATAATATGATAAATGATAACTGTAAAGACATATAATGAGAGAACATGCCAGCAAATAAATATTTGGGAAACATCGGGAAAACTAGCATTTTAAGGATGAATTCATGTATTTTTAAGCAGGGTGCAAATTATGGTGACCATTGGGGGGTCTGACCCCCTAATTAAGGCTTGAACCCCCCAAAGAAAGTCAAAACAAAAGAATGTATTCTTAAAACATACAAGTGTTTCAGTAGCCTTTTCAAACAACCGCGAAATTAGATTACAAGTTAGTCAGCTGGCGAACAGGATTCGCGTTCGCTTGAAGAGGTTACCATGGCAATAGTAGACTGTGCTTCCCGTTAGAATCAGTTTTGGGAGCTACGTTAAATAAAAAAAGGTTATCACTTTATTATAAGGTGACGTAGTTGCAGGTTATAATAATAACAACAGTATTTTATGCATAATTGGTAGTAACTAACCCTACACCAAACCCTAACCGTAGGTCATGTAGTTAATTAATAGCTATTACTCAGTCCTTGATTAAGTACAATGTAACTACGTCACCTCAAAATAAAGTAAAAATATTCAATATAAATATAGGCCCAGATATCACTTTATGAAAGGCTACAAGTTTTATTTCAAAAGTATTTTAGAAATAGGGACGCCAAAACATAATTTAGTTGCATGATGCGAACCTCCCCGAGATTATACTGACAGAAAAATGACAATTGTATAAAAAAAGTTAGTGTTTCGTTTATATTATTTCACTTAGGCTACATGGTGACTCCCAAAAGAGAGCCTACTGAAAAGCGTCATTACGCATCATACTAGCCTGCGTCACACCAGTATTGCGCGCAATATCTGTTCTGTTCTATTATTGGTCAGAGTGTCCAGATGGTGTTTAATTAGCCTATAGCCCATGTCGAATTAAAATAACCCAAACTTTTTGCTCTAAATGTATCAAGCAGATGTTGTTTAGAAGCCTAAAACTTGTATGAAACCTGTCAGAAAGAGCAGCTGACATGCATCTAGGTTTACCAATATCCCGAATGAAGATGAATAATGCTAGATGAAAATTTCTGTTCTTTATCAGCTGTACAGCTGAGTCTTGCTAAGAAATACGGTGAGAGAAATTAAATACAACCTGTTGGACTTTGGGGAAAAATGGCACGTGTAGGTATCGCAAAAGCTTATGGCTGAACTCCATTCATTCAAAGTTATCCCCCCATGATTGTTTAAAATTCCCTTACAAGATGAAATGTTTGCAAAGATAATTTTAAATATAACAGAAGAAAGTATAGCCTGTTATTGAAAGAGTTATGCAAGGAATAATTCATGATCTTACCTTGGAGCAGCTATGTGAAGATGTCCCGTTAGTTTAACAGGGATGCTGTCCGACGAGTCTCTGCACGTTCCAGACACTGCACAAACCTTCCCATACAAGTTTTTGGGCAAAAAAACAGAGGAGACCGACATGGAGCACCTAAAAACTCCTTGCTTCAAATTGCAAAGATGTGCAGTATCCACGTTTTCCATATACCGAGTGAACATTCAAGTTGCACGCCTCCTCAAATACATCATATATAGTTTGCATCATTCTGCTATGATGAGGTCTGTTGGAGCATCTTGGCAGTTCATTTTGACTTTGTCAGCTGATAAAAAGAAAAAAAAAGAAGTTATCCAACAGTAATCAATGTTGGTGTCTCAACATGTAAGTGATTCAAGTTTTTTCTCCAAGCGTTCAGATTTAAGTAACTGTCCTTTTTCTGCGTCTAAATTCTTTCAGAAGCTTTAAGTTTATGCTTCCTGTAAGCCATACATTTGTAAGACTCTCTTAACCGGAGAGGGTTTTTGGACTTGTTTTAATAAGGGGGTTGGAGGAGGAGCGAACATCTAAGAGAAAAAAGTGCTGCCCATTCAAACTTCC
>NC_137108.1:22028253-22190753 GCF_949357685.1 Gobio gobio | reverse complement strand
GCTATCATCTGTGGTCAATAACTAGCCCTTTCACTGAGAGGTGATTATCATCAGACGATCAGACGTGGGAGAGCTGCTCTGAGAATGAGGGCATTGAGCACAGAGTGTGCCTCTCCAACATGTGTTTCCTCAGTGTGTCACTGTATTGTGGGGGTGCACATGTGTGTAATGTGTGTGTGTGTGTGTGTGAGAGAAAGAGAGTTAAAATCAGGTCCACTACTCCACCCTGCCATGTTTTGTGGTTTCTATGGTGGGTGATGTTAGCATGGCACCGGACAGAATTAAGACAAACTGATTTAATTATAGAAATACAGTTTGAATATTCTCCTCGAACAGAATGCAATGCCAGGTCACCCTTAAAGGGATATTTCAGACTAAATACAAGTTAAGCTTGATATTTGTTGTATAATGTTTATTACCACAAAACATTATTTTGACTCATCAATTTCGAATTACAATGGAAGGGAATAGGGCCAATTTTTATGTTTATAATTTTATGAAAGAACTTACATTATTATTCTGTTAAAACTGGTTTTATTTGATCTGTAAAGTTGTTTTCATCATTTTTATGGTTGTTCCAGTGTATATCTTTATCGTTATCATATTGTTTGTCTTGTGACTATTGAAACAGTGAGTAGTGTGATGTTAACAGGTTGGCCCCATTCACTTCCATTGAAAATGTGCTTATTATTTTTGGCTTTTATGTCCTATACTTTTTCTTCTGTTGTTGTTATTGTTGTACATTGTTATTACATGGAGATGGTCATTAGGCTAAAATATACAGACTGTTTATTTACTGTGACATGACATAGTTTGCTTTAATGGGCGAAATACCAAATTACACACCAAAACCACATGGACTGGATGGGACATTGGAGCTGTCGATATTTGAAGTTTCATGGGAATGAATGAAGGTGGATCGGTTTCTTTGTGTTCATTATGGATTTAATGGAGCTTAGCGGGTCAGAAAGTTAACCACTGCTGCTTGGGCCGACAGGAAATGCTAGTGCTTCTGTTTATAGTCTCACTTCCACATTGAAGCACTTCTCCGGGCTTCAAAGCAGCTTTACTGCGTGAGTATCCTGCCTGTAGGCTAAATACTTTGCCAGCGCAATTACATTATTTCTCGTAGAGCATTGCTCATTTTCAATCTGAAAGATTGTAGCAAACACCATTGATGCTATAGTGTGATGACTCCTGTAAACGGTTGTGATGAAGCATATCATCCAATTACAAAGCTTCCTTTCCTGCACTAACAGGCTGAGAAAGATGGATTGGATGAGTAGGAATGCACAATAATGAACAAAAACCATGTACGTTTCATATTTTAACAACTCAAGACATTACATTATTGGCTTGCTCAGTTGGGGACACTACATTTCCAACTAAATATCCAAATAAATGTAATTACTAAACTAAATTAAATACATCAACTAAATTACTGATCTGCCCACATTGTCACTATATGATAATTGAACTGAGTTGATGACATCACTGTTTTCTCCAGAGCGGCTGTACAGCCGAATCAAATTCTGTTGCATTATTGTTTAACACTGTGAAGCTGCTTTGAAACAATCTGCATTGTAAAAAGCGCTATATGAATAAAGTTGATTTGACTTGACTATTTTTTAATGTCTCGCACCTTGTTTTACAGTTTTTCTCAGTCGCTTTGGTACATTTCTCAGATCGGAATTGAAATTCTCAAATCTACCTGTTCAATCTTCACATCATTGTGTCACTTGTGCACATCAAAAAAGCAGTTTCTCATTTCTTTGAACAAGTTGCAAATGCTTGTGTACATCCATGCAAATGATTATGTACACTTCTCTGCTGTTTCCTATATTATCAGTTGCTTATGTCATGTTGATCAAAATGTATTATGATGGGTCTCTGTTGAATAGTCTTACCCCCCACAACATTTAGGCATTAGTTCATAGCATAAGTCTTTACATGCAAAATGGTTGAACAAGTTGTCATAAAATGTCAAGCATATTTCTATACATTTCCGTTAGACGTTCACATTTCTACTTTTGTTTTTCTGGGGGTTTTTTTCTTTGTGCTATGCAGTGCTGTCTTTTCCTTTCTGTATCGCAATGACATGGTCTGTCAACAAATTACAGTACAAACAGTAAAAGCATAAATGTGAATCTTGTCCAGTCTCTTGCATTAAAACTCCCACATACACTAAGGTGTAACCTACAATTTACAATAATTGTCATAAAAATTTTAGCCATATTTACATCAGAACATCCCTCCAGAGTACAGTTAGATTGACAATATGACTAAGCAATTTGACTGTCTTATTCATACACAATTGTTTTGAGAAATGCACTTGCTGTTTTGCAAATGTCGAGGATGATTCGAGAAATGTACCAAAGCGACTGATAAAAACTGTAAATGGTGTGTTCTCTTGGTTCTTTTGATCCACACAAAAAGAGAAAACGATTTCACACGGTCATTTTTAACACAGCTATAAAACAAAAAGCATAAGAATAAGATCACAACCTGATTGAACAGATTTCATGATACATATTTTGCAATGGAACTTACCGATCATCTAAAACAATGTGTGTTAGGAAATGCGCTTGTTGAATGTGTGTTGGTGGTATTTTAGCACTTAAAGAGCTCATAAAATGTGCAAAGGAGTCAAAACAGCACTAGGAATTCCTCCCTTACACACACACACACACACACACACACACACACACACACACACACACACACACACACACACACACACACACACACACACACACACACACACACACACACACACACACACACACACACACACACACACACACACACACACACACACACACACACACACACACACACACACACACACAAATAAAGATCTGATGTAAGGAAACGGCAGTTCTGATGCCTGTACACATAGCTCGAATGATGAGAAGAACCGTGTATGTGATTTTTAGGGTCACATCTTGTAAAATCACATCCTGTATTTGGTTCCTTTATTTTAGTCTAACCACGCCAGAGTTTGTTTGGAATCGGATTGAGAACCACCTTTTCAGGGGTCTCGGTCCACTTGTTTGGTGTGCACCAGGGTTTGGATGGCAGCATTCACTTATTCAAGTGAACCAGACGTGAACACACCCATAGTTTCTGTGTTTTATCCAGCTGTGTTAACGCAATCTGGCAGAACATTTGTTTTATCTTAAATGGATGTTATTTTATTTAATTGATTGATTTTAGCTTAGCCTGGCTACTCTCAGGGTTGGGGAGGACACCATTCAGGGCCATATAAATGTTTTCAAATAGCAGGGGATGTGGCACAATAGCCCTAGGTGCTAAACGAACAGCCCCATTTGTTAGTCTGATCAGTGTAAAGTGCATTATAATTGACCTCTAGGCCAGACCCCTCAACAGAGATCAGAGAGTTGGACAGCACACCTAGGTCACAAAGTGAAAGTCTGTAAGTCAAGCACATCTCTCACTTAATTGTCGAGTCTTTGGCATTGGTGTGACATTGACTTCAGTTCTGAGAGCACTGATTTCCTCCCTGCTCTGTTCATGACACATCCTTGATGTGACAAAACAGCTCCGCCTTAAACAGAGCATTAGAAGGACTCTGAGGATTTACACTTTAAGCAACACCCAAGCTTGATCTTATCACCTCAGCAATGATCTGCAGCCCTCTCGGGGTCTCCTCTGTGTGCCGCTCTGGCCTTATCACCTCTATGAGCTCATGTAGTGTGATAACAGTCCTGTTGAGCTGGAAACGTGAGTGACCACTATGAAAGCGAAGCCTTTTTATGAGCTTTGGCTCTTCCGCACACCCCCAGCTTCGTGAACCCCAAATGCAGTGGGTCAGCAGTGTCAGAACAATCCCGTAAATTCACCACCCACTTCCGTCCTCTCTAGAGGGGACAAAAACAGCCTGATTCATAGCAATAAGGATTGTTACTCATTTTGTGAAACTCTCTTTCGTACACAGCCACAAACTACAAGCAAGAACATGAAGGTTTGTTTTGAATCACTCTCTCATTTCAAGTGAGTGTATAATTGAGTTTACAAGACAGAATCAATTTCTGTACCACAAAAGCCCAGGATCTGCGGTTTGATTCTATGATGTTGCAATATTACAGAAAACATACGAGTCTGTTTTTTAACTCACGCGTGTTCTCACAGAGCCGTCCAGCTCTGGTTCTGTTCAAAGATGTGCAAAGGGACGCTCTAGTTTCAAACATCTAGGAACAAAATAAACCAATTTGCTGCAGAAAAATAAACCACTCTCTAGCTAGTATTTATTTCTGTTGGAAGAAAAACTGTTTCACAGTTTACATTGTGAAGTACGACTTATACCCGTGATGGTAATGTTACGACAGCTGAGCCTTCGTGACCTTGGCTAATTTGAGACGTGTCTGGTTTTGGATCACTTCCTGCTTCTGGATAATAGTGAGCACAGGGCAGAATTTTTTTTTTCACAATCTATCTATTACTTTATTAGCCAATTTATCAACATGAAAGACAATATATCTGGATATATTACATGTTTAAATAATAAAACATCACACTTATTATAATTCATTTCATACTCAAAAAACTGGAAATTTATATTATATTATATTATATTATATTATATTATATTATATTATATTATATTATATTATATTATATTATATTATATTATATTATATTATATTATATTATATTATATTATATTATATTATATTAGTGGTAACACTTTAGTTTAGGGTCCAATTCTCACTTTGCATATTACTAGGATATTTGTTGTTTATTAGTACTTATAATGCACATGTTTATGCCTTATTCTGCATGGACATATTCTACAAAATACCTAAACTTAAAAACTACCTTACAAACTGCTAATAATCAGTGATTAGGCATTTATTGAGGCAAAAGTTGTAGTTAATAGTTAGTTAATAGTGAAAATTGGACCCTAAACTAAAGTGTGACAAATTATTATTTTATTATCATGTTTCATTATTATATTATATTATATTATATTATATTATATTATATTATATTGTATTGTATTGTATTGTATTGTATTATATTATATTATATTATATTATATTATATTATATTATATTATATTATATTATATTATATGATATGATATGATTATATTATATTATATTATATTATATTATATTATATTATATTATATTATATTATATTATATTATATTATATTATATTATATTATATTATATTATATTATATATCTCAAATGTCCCCACAAGAATATATTAATACTTGTAATTTTTGACTTTGTGGGGACATTTTTGTGAGGGTTGTGTAGGGTTAGGTGATAGAATAGATGGTTTGCACAGTATACCAATCATTATGCCTATGGAACGTCCAAATAAAACATGAAAACCCAATGTGTATATGTGTGAGTATACATTTATGAACTTACAGATTAGGTTTACACAGTTTACATGAATTTCTGATGATTTGCTTGTCCAGTTGTCTTAATGTGATTATGTGACTATTGAGAAAAGTTGTTGCTTGTTGTGGGTCTGAATAAAGCCATCACATCCAGAGCTGTGCCACTGCAGTGCAGCTGGAAGTGTTTACCTGCTGATATATGGCCTGGTCTTTAGAGCTGATTCAAACTGTGAAAGAAAGCCTTTTCTGTTTAGTGTTTCTAACAAACTCTTCCAGATTACATTCAACACCATTGTGTACTGGAAGTCTTGCACGTTGCTCTTTTGGCCTAAATTGAGGTTTTTGAGGGAAGAGAGTAATCCTAAAACCATAAAAAAAAAAAACATTTTGAACAGTTTTAGGGAAGAGAGCAACACTCAGAAGTAATAATACATTTCCAGGAAAGATTGCAAAATACATCAACTTTGTATACAGTATATTTAGAAAAAAGTGCACATCAATAGAAAATCGATGTCACTCCAACAATAATGGCTTAGTGTGTGGTTGTGTTTTGTGTGTGTGTACAAAAGGATGCACAGAGCTGACGTTGATGGTCATCAATGGGGGTACATGCTGAGAGATGTTCGTAGTCTGATGGGGGTCTGTGTGTGACATTTCGTAAGCCAGTGGAAATGAAGAACATATTTTTGAAACCAGAGCGGTCCTTGTACACATGGGAACATCTGGTTGAATCACTTATCATGCTGTAGCACCAAGAATGGAGTCATTGTTCCTGGCTATTATGATCCATAGCACCAAACATATTCTGCAGAAAAGGTCTAATCTGTTGGGTTGTGTTGGCCAGTTTCAAGCCTTTTGATGAAAAGTCTTAATGCTTCTGCAAAAAATGGTCAAATCCCATGTGCTCTGTCCTTAGATGCATTACATGGACCCTCAAAAATTAATGAATTTTACCCAAAATACAATATAAACTTATTGTATGGAAATACTCTGCTAATACCCTTTATGCTGAAAATTGTTGCACAACATCCAGCATCCTAGCGTTGCAGAGATCCTGTTCCACAATAATTTATTATTATTACTGTAATAATAATAATAATAGTTATATAATTTTATATTAAAATTACATATTTCCCACAATGCAATGGTCAGAACAAATTTGATTAACTGAGTAATTATGCAATAATAAGAAATAATAAAAAATATATTATATACAAATTTTATTGTAGAGATAATCATTTAGTTAGAAAACGAATAAAAAAAATGTTAACCTTTAAATGCATGAATGTTTAGCCAATCGTAATTACATATTCGGGTCTTTAGCGACCCGGATCTATATACAACACGGATGGATCTCTACCTGTCACGATAATATAAAATGCTACTGATATTAGAGTAACAATTACAGAAGAATAAAATAAAGCATATTTTGTTACCTTTTGGAGATTGGAAGAGTTCAGTTTGAGCAGATGTTTTATTCCATCATCACTGTCCTCGTCAGAGTTCATTTCCTCAGCACCTGGCTCACATTTGCGATCTCAAACATATTCTCAAAGCTATCCTTTTCAACGTCTTCAAAATCAATATTTTGATCGCTGACAGCTTCTTTACCAGATCAACCATCATGTGACAGTGACACTAATATTTGATTGCGTTCAGTGTTTGCTCTGCAGTTAATCACTGATCAGTTTCAAGTTTCGCTGATGATCCTTCCTATTCTTTTGTTTTCTGCCTGCAGCAACTATGAGTGAAATGTCACTTACTAACTATGATACAAACTGTGCGTTCACACCGCCGCCGGCGAGAGCGTCAAAATTCACTCTGGCTGCCCTGCCAATGTCGTTGTAGAAAGATTCATGGACGCGCTGCCGCTCTGACGTAGATTCAATGCTTGGTCTTTTTTTAAACTGTATGTAAAGGGGCCGCAAAGCAATCAAGCATTGAAGAAGCAGACTGACCTCAAGTAGGGTATAAGTTAACCTCATGAAATATTTTAAATGTGAAAGTAAGAAATTAATCAATGAAAAGAACTTAATTATAGTTACATGTTTGCAAACAAAATAAACCTATTAAAAGCCAGAGCAATTATCAATGATCTCCTCCATTTTGCTTGGGAACTAATGTGGTCGGAACCAAACTTTACAGGACTGCGTTCTCTGGAATCCTCTCAAGCGGAGCACTTCTACATTCCGATTGGTTGCCGCCGAACCGCGTCATAGCTCATTACCATAAAGTTGACCTGATTTCAATGCTGCGTCCCAATTCGCCTACTTATACTACGACCTAAAAGTATGTACTCTTTTTGTGAAGAAAAAGTACATACTTTTGAGTGTGTAGCAGAAGAGTATGCAAGCTTTGGGACATACTACTTCGTCATCTATAACAGACTCTGTTGCTTAGTTACGTGCATCCTGTCACCGTTTAAACTGCCCTGTCAATCCTTGTCACAGTTAAAATCCTCCACATTCAATTTAATTTCCTACCGTATCAGAGAGAAAGTAGGACCACGTTGATCTGCCATTCGTGGGTCTTTAATGCAGAAACTCCTCTCATGTGTTTGCAGTTTAAATATAATGACGCATTTAAAAGTTAATGGCCAAATGTATCATTACATAAGTTCACAATGCTGCTGCAGGGGAAATATAATGTGGATAATATTGAATAAATATCTTTTCGTCAGGTTAAATACTTATAATTGCTCACTCAAACCCCTTTATCTAACCTTCTCTACTTAACCGTTGGACTCCCATAACCTTCATGTTTATAGTTTTTTTTTTAAATGTTATCCGTGTTTGTAGTTCTAATCGAATCCTCGTCCATCTCGCAATGGGTTGTGGGCAATATCAGCCGTTAGAGTGCGCATCGATCTGCACTTCGAATTCTGACCGGAAATAGTAGACCATCCGGGAATCTTTGGAATACTCTTTTCAACATACTACGATTTGGGACATACTAATTATTTTTTCGAATACTATTTAGTACGGATAGTATGCAAATTGGGACGCAGCGCAACTCTCCTCGACACCCAAATCGTCCAAGACTCGCCGCACCGCTCTTACCGGAAGGTGGATGTCCAACTTTGTAAAATGAATGAGGGGGGTTGTGAATGATACTGCATATAGTCTTTAATAAGTAAATCCAACAGGAACAGGAAAACTCCTTAGTTAGAATACACAACCACGTATAACAAAAACAAGACACTGACCAAAGAGAACTAAAGGCCTAAATACACAGACTTGATAATTAGCAGAATAGATATACAGGACTATATGCAAGACAATTTTTTTTGAAAGTTTTCTCAATATCTTTTAATATATATACAGTGAGGAAAATAAGTATTTGAACACCCTGCTATTTTGCAAGTTCTCCCACTTAGAAATCATGGAGGGGTCTGAAATTGTCATCGTAGGTGCATGTCCACTGTGAGAGACATAATCTAAAAAAAAAATATCCAGAAATCACAATGTATGATTTTTTAACTATTTATTTGTATGATACAGCTGCAAATAAGTATTTGAACACCTGAGCAAATCAATGTTAATATTTGGTACTGTAGCCTTTGTTTGCAATTACAGAGGTCAAACATTTCCTGTAGTTTTTCCACCAGGTTTGCACACACTGCAGGAGGGATTTTGGCCCACTCCTCCACACAGATCTTCTCTAGATCAGTCAGGTTTCTGGCCTGTCACTGAGAAACACGGAGTTTAAGGCTCCCTCCAAAGATTCTCTATTGGGTTTAGGTCTGGAGACTGGCTAGGCCCCGCCAGAACCTTTATATGCTTTAGAGAGACACTCCTTGGTTATCCTGGCTGTGTGCTTCGGGTCATTGTCATGTTGGAAGACCCAGCCTCGACCCATCTTCAATGCTCTAACTGAGGGAAGGAGGTTGTTCCCCAAAATCTCGCAATACATGGCCCCGGTCATCCTCTCCTTAATACAGTGCAGTCGCCCTGTCCCATGTGCAGAAAAACATCCCCAAAGCATGATGCTACCACCCCCATGCTTCACAGTAGGGATGGTGTTCTTGGGATGGTACTCATCATTCTTCTTCCTTCCACACGTTTAGTGGAATTATGACCAAAAAGTTCTATTTTGATCTCATCTGACCACATGACTTTCTCCCATGACTCCTCTGGATCATCCAAATGGTCATTGACAAACTTAAGACGGGCCTGGACATGTGCTGGTTTAAGCAGGGGAACCTTCCGTGCCATGCATGATTTCAAACCAATTTCAGACCCCTCCATGATTTCTAAGTGGGAGACCTTGCAAAATAGCAGGGTGTTCAAATACTTATTTTCCTCACTGTATATATATTTCCCTATTTGGATTTGGCTGGCTTATGCACCTATAAACACTATTTCGATACTTTCTTAAAGGCATGATGGGTCTCTTGTTGATTTTGATAGTTAAAACCCAGCTCATAATCGTCAATGTTTTAAACAAATCTTTCCACCGAATGTCTCAACAATTGTTGGCTATTGTTCCTCACGCACACCTAACATTCACTTCGTGTTTGCTGAAGTCATTCCTGCCATTAGACGTTGTATAATGCGTCATTCGAGAGCTCCCCCTCTTGTTAAAGTCAGACATCAAACACACAGAGTTCTGTTCTGAGGTGCTCACAAATTACCACACGTCTGACACAAGCTGGTGCTGATGTCATATAGCCCTGGTGGTCGCTGGGTTCACGAGGGGCTGGTCTCAAGAGGTTTCCCTTTCAGCTGCCGGTGATACCTGTCTGCTGACGCCACTGAACCCAAACATGACCTCACACCACATTCTAATTAGAGTCCTGGGAACTCCCTAACAATTTCCCCTTCACTGCAGCTCAAATGATCACCAATTCTTGAAGCAATAGATTCAATATATGTGGTTGAATTCTGAGGTCACTGTGCTGTTTAATTATGCTTAGTTTAGTATAACTAAACGGGGATGTGTTTCCTGTTCAAAGGTGTAACTTACTGCTTAACCACCATAGTATGATGCATCGTTGTAGAAACTAGTTAGTCACGACTGTTTTTGTTAATAACATGGTCACACGGTTACACTTTATTTTGATGGTCCACTTTAGACACTATATTAAAGGAACACTCCACTTTTTTTTTGAAAATAGGCTCATTTTAAAAGTCCCCTAGAGTTAAATAGTTGAGTTTTACCGTTTTTGAATCCATTCAGCCGATCTTTGTATCTGGCGGTAGCACTTTTAGCATAGCTTAGCATACATCATTGATTCTGATCAGTCCATTAGCATTTCATTCAAAAAATGACCAAAGACACTTTCAATATTTTTCCTATTTAAAACTTGACTCTCTTGAGTTGCGATTTTCTACACCTATATGGCTAGGAACTACTTTCTCATTCCTGCGTAATAGTCGTGGATCTTCGCGGCCGTACCATGGCTGTAGCGGCGCACTGATTCGTTTTTATTCTGTGAAACATGGTGGTAGTATACACCTTCGACTTACAATCACAGCCCTTTACACACAGAACCATGGCTAATCACACAGGTAAATCCACAACACAATTTGTTGGCTGCAAGCCTGAAACTTTCTCTGCAACTACACAAACTTAGTGCCGGACACATTGAAAGTTACCTAGCTGGGGGCTACTTTCAGGCGCTGTAATATCATTGTGCTGCTGCAGCCATGGTACTGCCGCGAAGATCCGCGACTATAACGCAGGAATGAGAAAGTAGTTCCTAGCCATATAGGTGTAGAAAATTGCAACTTTTCATTTTCAGTTGGTCTTAGCACACAATGTAACTGTAGAAGAGTCAAGTTTTAAATAGGAAAAATATTGAAAGTGTCTTTGGTCATTTTTTTAATGAGATGCTAATGGACTGATCAGAATCAAGGATGTATGCTAAGCTATGCTAAAAGTGCAACCACCAGATACAAAGATCAGCTGAATGGATTCAAAAACGGTAAAACTCAACTATATAACTCTAGGGGACTTGTAAAATGAGCCTATTTTAAAAAAAAATGGAGTGTCAAAAAAGCCATTATTTTTTTATCCCATTAACAAGCATTTGGCTTACACTGCTCCCATATGCATGCGGTTCATTCAGTCAGCAACTTTCTCCACAACATAGTCTGACAGGCTGCTGTAACAATCTGAGGACTACTTCACTGTTTTTGTTCCCCGTCATTTTGTTTTATTTGATGTTTGATTCATTGCGGATTCCCTCATACGTCATACTCTGGGATTCCCTAGCATATTTATGCACACACACTCTTCTGCTGATTGTTTGCAGGCTAAAATATAGAGATTCAAATGTACTATATATATGTATATGTTTGCTAATGTTTGTTGGAACGGTGGTTTTATGAATGCCAAATCATTGAATTATTTAAGAACCTATGCAATGTACACTGGATCGCTGTACAGTCTGAGAGGGAAATAAACTGCAAACAGATATAAGAAATGATGTAACAACATCCCTAAAGCTTAATTATTAGTGATTTACAGACCTTGACAAACCCCTAAAAGTGGGAAATCATGGATACTAATGATGCCACTGGGGCTAGTACTGGATATATATCTTGTTTTTGAAGGTTTCTCTGATGAGTGTGATGCTGAACCCTTATAGTGTTTTATGTACTGCTTTGTGGCCCCTGAACTTTCAAAACCGAGAGATCCTGGTCTAGATTGTACTATTCTAGATCTGTTATGGATCATTCTTCATGAGGAAGAATGATTTGGCATTCTTCATCTTGTATGGCCTAGTTCATCAGTATTTAGCCAGAGCAAACAGAGAGAGTATCCCCACAGAAGATGACGTTCAGGGTGGGAGCTGTTTTAATTTGGACAGCAGCGCTCAATTTTGCCCACAAAACGTGAGGCGGGCTGTCAATGTGTTCCATTATACCACAGTCATTACTGTTTTATGGTCCCATGAGATCACCAACAGCTGTATTTCTCTAAGGAATTTCACAGAGATTGTCACAGCACACAATGTGTAGTCTGTGGAAATGAGCTTGATTTGCGAACCGTACTCTTATTTTATTCCCACTGGCAATGTTCATTCAGATTACGTTTTCTAGAACACTAACAGGCCAGATACTCGACAGCTTTTTGAGAGGAGTTTCAGTGAATAGCAAACGTACAACCTTGGCCTGGTACTAATTTTATTTAAAAATAGAATTGAATAAAAATACTTTGTCTAGTGTCCAACAAATAAAAACCTTCTCCAAATTGAGAACCAAAGACCTTACCATTTATCCATTCATCAATTAAATACATTTTGCAAGCACACATTCTCACTGTATGTGCTGTATATCTTTGTGAGAAAAAGAAGTAGCTACACTTTGAATGTTTTCCGGCACATAACTGTTATGTTAAGAGGTTTATTAAGACAAACTGGAATGATGGGTATTGATACGGATTGGAGAGGATGGTCGAGGAGATCGTGGATGATGAAGCCGAGGAGCGAAGGAGAAGACAGTGGTGTGGAAACTGGAGGATGGAGGCAGACGAGGAGAGGACAAAGAGGAACCAACACGGAAGACGAAGGAGATACAGAGAACTGTTGCAGGTTATACAGGCTGGAGACAGGGAGTGGAGTCCTTACTCAAACGAGACCAGACAGTCAGTGAACGTGAAGTGTGTGCTTATATGTGTCCGTGCTGATAAAGAGATGAGGTGCAGGTGTGGGTGGTTAGTACTCTGGTGATCTGGAGCGTTGTGATTGGATGGTGGTGGAGCCTGGCTGATCTCTTACAATAGCTGCGTTTCCACCGCAGGAACTTTCCCCAGGAACTAGGAACTTTGGGGTGGTACTCGGTGTGTTTTGAACGCAGGAACCAGGGTCTAAATGAAGTTCCAGGTAAATATTTCCCCCTCCAAACCGTACTGCTCGCGAGGTAGTACTTTTTCAATGTTCAGGAACTTTCGGGGGTGGGACTTGGGCGCTGAATATGCTGATTGGTTGAGTTCACGCAGCATTTTATTTCAACCGGCATTTTTTGCAAGGTTCGTTCTGCGTTCAGTAAATATCAGTCTTGCTCTTTCTGTCCGATGGCGCGCATTCATCTCAGCCATCTCACGATCAATGTCCGTAATAGATGATTATAACATACGTTGTCTTTTTTTAAATCTAGTTTTACAAGCTTTCAGAATATGCTTTAGTATCAGTGCTCATCTCTTTTCCGCAGTTTTGTTAATTACCTCTTTAGTAAATCAATACATAACTAGCAAAAGCAGCGCTGCTTGAATCTCCTCCACTTGTTATTTTTGCAGACAGTGTAGCGCAAAAATTATTACTGTCCGTCGCTGACTGGGAGGAGCAGTCACGCGCAGTCCTAACCTGAATGTACAGGCTATGTGGTTAAAACCTAACTAAAACATAATTTAATAAAATCATTTTTGAAACTCATGTATCATGTATTTAAATGTATTTGTAATTACACATATATGTAAAGATGCAATTTAGTACATATAAAATATATTCATTTTAAATGTTATTAAAAGTATTCTTTTAAAAGTATATCCAAGTGTCATAGTCAAGAGTATCCTTTTTTAAGTAAATTTAAGTGAAATTTTATTTCATTAATATTATATGCAACTACAGTTTAAAAAAATCTATACTTTGAAGTTCACTACAAGCACACTATAAGGTTTGTAGTACACTGCAAATGCACACTATATTCAATACAATTAAGCAAACTTCTTTTTCACAACGGTAAGCATATACAATGAACATTATTCAAATAAAGTTATATATTATTTTAAAATAAAGTTATGGACTGTAAAATTTATATTTACTGAATCAAATAGTTGGTTTGATGAGCAAATAATACTAGTTAATAATAGTTGGCTTACATTCTGTAGCATTCTGAGTCACCTAAAATCACCTAAAACGGATTCCCATCCGTTTAATGAAATATCTGTGACTCACGCAGTATGATTCAGGTAAACCTCTGTTTATTTTGGCTGTTTCACAGAGCAAAAAACAAAAAGCTGCACTGTGAAATGTGGGAATTAAGCTTTAATTCTCATCCCACAAAGATTGACTGTTTATAATTCACTGAGCATTTCTAAAACAAACTTGCACTGGTGAGTGGATTACATAATCATTATAGAGCTAATGTAAGGGAATGCTTGTGCTGCATTTCTTTTTGATTTTGTTTTCAAGGTAAATGTATGACATGGGGTGTGTCACGGCAGTTTCTTTGGTAAAGACTGATGTGGCGAAAGTAAAGAAAGAGTGTTTACAGGAAATTCCTTTGAATTCAGCTGGGAAACACTGTTTAGTTAGCTGAATTGGTTGCTTTTCTTTGGTTAACACTTCTTGCAAATCATGTAGGTAAGTAAGTAGTGAAAGAATTATTTAACCCTTTGGCTTTTCCCAAAGCATGAGAGAAATAGTCAAATTGAAGAGTCTGGAGTGAATGTCTGACCCCTGTAAATGTTTCTACACCCCTTTGACCCTCAGAGACCCAAACATTCATGCATTGTCCCTTTGAATCATTCATCATTTTCCCTTTAAAGCTGTGGCTAAATTTTGCAGATTTACACGCGCACTCACACATATATATCGCAAAACCGTTAAATATATACGCAAACACACAGTCCTTCAATTTTAAGAGCAACGCTGTTGCTCAACAGTTTGTTGCCTCCTAATTAACTTTTGATATTATAAACATGTTAGGGTCAGTAGGAGTTGGTTTGTGATCTTTGTCATTAGTGGTAATTGAAGGACATTTGACTACAGACTTGAGTCATGTGATGAGTATAAACTCAATAAAAACATGATCTCTGACATTTAATCAAATTTTAGTCTGATCTAAGCCTTTTCCTTGCTTTTAAGTCCTAGTTTTAGAAAGTAAACTCAAATGCTTCCATGATAAACACGTTACACTTCAAGCTACCAAATATTTGAACAAATAAAGAACCCACAAATAGTGGGTAAAATAATAATTAAATTTTTTATTTTATATTACTGTTTTAAAGATTTAATGAAATATAAGTACATCTATCAACATTCCTCTCACTTCATCTGCCAGCATTCGTATGGAGCCCCTAAGGGGACATGATGGTGGAAAAAAAATATGAGGTGGGAGGAAAAATAATAAGTCAATGTATGTGTAGCAAAGTTAAAGCTCAGGGAAGAAGGAGGCAGGAACCGGCAAACGTTCTACATACTTTAATATTCAAAATAAACAATAAAACGAAAGTAAAGCGGCAGCCCCTCACGGATGACTGCCGCACAAACAAACAAAACACAACGTAAATTAAAGCTGCAAGCAGTGATGAAAGGGCTCTCCCACCCGAGGCCACCGCCACCCGGAAAACAGCACAGTGGGCAATATGCATTTAAGTATATAAAAATAAGAGGACTACGTAAGTCATTTGTATTTGCCACACTTCCTGTTACCAGCTGGTGGCGCTATGACTATAACAAAATGTTGACATGTAGATGTCTTCAGTCCAGTGCAAACATGCGAAGTTTGAGGCTGATTGGACATTGTATGCTTGAGTTACAACAACGTCCTGTTTCATGACGATAATAGCATGCTTTAGCACTCAGCTAAGTGTTGCTAGCATGTTTTAGGATGTTTCTAGCATGTTTAGAACTCAATTGCATATTTTAGTAGCCTATGTCGCTTGTAGTGCATCACAGTGTTAAACACCTCACTTCCTGTTGCCAGTGGGTGCCGCTATTACTTGAATATTGTCATGTGGATGTGTTCAGGGCAGGACTCATCTTAAACATGTGAAGTCTGGGGCTGATTGGACATTGTATGTCTGAGTAAAAACAACTTCCTGTTTTGTGGCGTAGCCTAAATCGCATACATTAGCACTTAGCCAAGTGTTGCTGATTTAATGTGTTTCTTGCATGTTTGGTACTTCATGGCATATTTTAATGTGTTTCAGGGAGTGAATTACAGTGTAAAGCATGCCATTTCCTGTTGCCAGCAGGTGGCGCTATGACTAACTGAATATTGGCATGTAGATGTCTTCAGGCCAGGTCTCTAATAAAACATGTGAAGTTATTAAACATAATTTTGGGAGGACGCCCATCTAATCTTTCAATAAATACCAAGGTATAAAACCAGCAGCTTACCTCTTCCCGTTGTTAGTTCTTGCAGCATCCCTCCTCCTCCCCTGCTCCTCCTTTGTTGTACAATTTTGCCTGTAATAGGGGGGTGATCGGAGCTCGGGTATAATATCCTCTCTGAGATCCTCTATAGCAGACAGAAAGCCAAATCTTAGATTATATGGGTGCACAAACCTATGAAGTGAAGTTTGGGGCAGGTTGGACATTGTATGCCTGACTTACAACAGCTTCCTGTTTCATGGTGAAATTTTGTCAGGCTACCACTGACACTGTTCATCGAAAACTCAAGATCTTCACAATTTAACATCACTAAGGCCTTTAATATCAGACTGACCAAATATGATGTTGATCTGATAAAATCTTTAGGAGGAGTTCATTAAAGTACAACATCTGTAAATGGCAAAAACTGCAAACATTTTGAATCAAAATATCTCACTTGCTGTTGGGCTTTCAGAATTATTTTGTAGGTATTGGGCTATTACAAGTGTCTACCCAATTTCATACTTGTACGTGAAATGTAACACAAACAACGCTTAATTGAAATTTTGTAGGTGGCGCTATCGAACCATTTTGCCACACCTAATTCTGAAACCCACATCATACATACATTTTCACCACTTCACCACTTCACCAAGTTTCATGCGTTTTCGAGCATATTTAGGCCCTCAAAAATGCGATTCATTTCGGGGAATAAATAATAATAGATCGAGCAATTCCAGCAAGGTCCTCACACCATCAGTGCTCGGGCCCTAAATAGCCCATGACTGGTCCTCTCTCGTCCTTCACTGTCATAACTCCTCCTTTTATCCATCCAGAGCTCCTCGTTCCGTTTCCACGGCTCTCTGCCCCGCCCTGCCTGCCACACAATTCTTTTGCGTGCTCTGCCAAATGTATTGCATTCTGAGAAACTTTGCATTCGCTAGCAAAATGTTTGTATTCCCCAGAGAAATTTTGCATTTGCTCGCAAAACTTTTGTGCTCTTTGTGAGTAAACGCAAAGTTTTTTGGGGGAGTGCAAAGGTTTTGAAGGCAAATGCAAAGTTTCTGAGGGGACCACAAACATTTTGTGGATGAACGTCTTCACCATGTCCTTTTAGGTGCTCCGTACAATATTGCCGTCCGTACAGTATTATCGTCCGTCTGGTATTGCCTTTTCCACAAATAACACTTGCCGCAGCATAATTAACCCTTTCATGCATGAATTATGGAAAACATTATCTAGATTTTTTAAAGAATCTTTTTATTACTTTAATATGATGCTAAAATTTAAATCCATTTTCGTTTTTACAAAATTAAGTTTTATTTAAAAATTATTTAACTGTCCACGTATCTGGACACCATGCAACAGAGGCGTAAAACGGGACATAAAGCCACAGATGACAATAATGGAATATAGGGTTTTTTTATTATGTCAGGTTATGCTATGTATATCAGCTCAGTTATTAAAAACATTAATATTACTATATAACAACAATAAAACACATATTGTAGGAACTATAACGTTAGTTACGGCTTTGCTGGCACACACTCCTCATCAATGCTGTCACTATCACTTCCACTGTCCTCTGGGATATTCTATATTATTCTGTACCGAGTGCTTGACCTGTGCTGTCCCTGGTTTAAAGGCAAAATGAAAATTTGTCTCAGTATGTATGTGTAAAGTTGCCATTTAATGTCGTAATATGTAATTTTGAATGGTTATTTATGTTGATATATTTGTTAAATGTCTGTTTTATTACAATATAAGACAATTCATAACATCTTTGCAAAATTACAACATATATACTAGCAGGTTACAGAAATCAGACTTTATGCAATCTGACTCCACTGTTGCATGACGTCCACATACGTGGACAGTTAGTTTTTGGTGTATAAAAACGACATTTTACTCCAAAATTTAGTTTTTAAAATACTAACATATCCATCATACTTTACTGTACATACTAATATTTTTTTTTAGCTCAATTGACCTTGTATCATTTTTTTTTCACAGATATGCCTGGGGCATTTGGCACATGGCTATCGCTGTCAGCCATCTTGGATTAATGATGTCATCAAGCAATGAATATTTGGAATACAAAACAGTAGCTACTGTTACAATATTGCTGTCAATCTACTGACACTGCCCTCAAGTGGTTTGGAGAAAATTACCATGATAAATGAACCCTAAATGGCGTTAAATTAACTGTCCACAAATGTGGACACAGTGTCTATTCACACCAAGTGCAAATAGAGTGCCTTGTTGGCGAGTTTTATTCGCACTAGCTCCGCCTAATAATGCCTGGTTGGGGCAAATTAGGTTAAAAAGCATGCATATTTCAACATCTTCAGTGGTGTAATCAGTAAAGTGTAAGGCTTAAGGATCTCGGTTTTGATCTACCTGGGTTCGAATCAGCCTTTTGCAGAGGTCGCTCTTATCCCTTTTGACATCACATATCACATCAGAAAAGCATTTTCTTTTTCGATAAAAATTAAGATATTGTTCTAAAAGTGGAAATAAAGTGCCTAACGAAAAGTTTAATAATAATGTAAGCATTTATTGGGTAGGGTTAGGGATAGGTGTAGGGTGTAGGCTTTTATTGTCCCATTAAGGCGGCATCCATTTAATAATTTTAATAAATATAATGTTTACACTCCATGTTATTATTGCATCCTGTTAATGTACAACGATACTGAGGTGCAAATATTATGTATATGTCAAAATAAAGTATAAATTGCATGTAATTACTGTTTACACATATTGCAAAGAACTGCTACTTTTATATGGTGTAAATAGAATACATCACTATTTTCATGCTTAGTATGCTATTTCACTTGGTAAATAGCATCTACAGCTATTTGCACTTAGTGTAAATAGCAATTATCGCTAAGAAAATATGCTATTTTCACTTAGTGTAAATAGAATCTAGTTGCTATTTACACTTGGCTGCTACCAATGAAATATTAGGGCAGGGAGGTTTGCTGAGAATGTGACTACATTTATTGGCAATGAATTTGTGCAATGTATTTCATATGAATTTTTTTTTTTTAGGAAAAAAAGCGTGAAGCTCCACCCCTAAATAGTCAGTGGTGTGTAAGCAGATTGTATGAAAACATATGAATAGGATCATACACATTCATGCAAAATGAAATACCAACTCACTAAAATGTAAAATAGTTACAAATTACCATGAGATTGTGTAATATCTTAACCCTGTTAAAGATACAGAGCTGTTAGGATGTTTGCATTTCCATCAATCCATCATTGAGATGTTCAGTGTGTTGTCACTGCCAAAGGCTATGCTCGCCCAAGACCTCCATGGGAAGGTCTCAACTGTATATTTGACCTGGTTATCTCATGGTGAGCCATGTGATCGTGTGAAACCCCAGTCCCAGATGTCCACTCACCCACAGGGTCTCCAGAGGTTTGGTTTGCAGACCTTGTGTGGCAATATTTGTTATTAAAGCAAGAAGGTAAACTTAAGGTAAACACAAACATCCATTATTAACCACATAAGAAATAGACAGTGAATTTGCCTCACTTTTCCAACTGAGATGACTTGACCATCTGGAAACAGCAGTCACATTGAGTGCAAAGTGAGCTTTATTAGATCGGGACTTATTTAAAAACAAGCAAAGTTATAATCAGGTTTGAGTAATGAAAATATTATCAGATTGTGCAGTGGTATTTCAACCTCACTGGTGTTGGAATTTGTTTAAGAGAGTAGCTCATGTGTCCTCTCGAGTGCCTGTGGAAATTCAAGAAAAAGATGTAGCAGTAGCCTCATTTCCCCTTAGTAATGTGATTTTAGTGTGATTAACCAATGGCTATTGCTAAACTAATGATCCCAGTATCCTCCCCTGTTTGAGTTGGATATTACTGTGTTTTATGTTTTCCTTGGACATCGCTGTCAATCTCTTCCTCAATGTGAAAGCTGTACCATCAAATCCTGCCATGATTCATAAGAGTCCTTCGGGTCTTCAAAAGGTCATACTTTTACACTGCAGGTTAGTGGCCATGTTTCAGTCTCTTCACAGCACTAAGATGTGAGAGACTTACATCTTGTGTCCAGTGGGACTGTAATAGCCCAATTTATCCTCATCCTTCATGATTCATGCCCTCAGGTTCTTTGCGGTGCCTGAAATGTTAATGTGCAGAGCACAGTAATATGGTTCATGATTTACAGTTCATACAAGCTACTCTATTTCATGTTTTGTGTATGTTGCCACGTGCTGAGGGAGATTTAGGGCTTTGTTATCATAGACTTTGACTCACTGCCAAAGTTACACCTCATTTCACATATGACCCATATGATATAAAACACACTATTGCTGAATTTCAGGCAAATTACTCAATGTCAGCCTTTCCAAAAGTCAAAAGATTATTTTACCATATAGATTTACGATACAAACATCTTGAACATCTTCAGATCAGCAGTTTGTTCGTCAGTCTATTATGGATGCTCCTGTCTAGTATTTTGGGTGTTCCGGATCTCTATTTTTGACTTATTGGAAACATGTGCTTCTACCTACATTTTTGCAATTTATACCTACAACTCACTGCAGATTCCATCTTAAAGTAACACTAGAGGCAATAAAATGGCAACAACTATTCATTTTCATACAAATTATAATTACAGGGGCAGATAGGATTAATAAGGACTTTTTCACATGGCAGATTATGACCTCAAAACACTTTTACCATATTGCATGATTTGTAAACTAATATTATGACTTTTGCCTCACATGACCAGCTTCATTTGTATGGCGTTTTCTCCTTAGCTCACCTGGTACAGCTGGTGGGTGGTTGCAATTCCCTAGTTAAAATGTATATAGTGCACCTCCAAGTTCAAAAGAAGACATTTGTAATAAAGTGAGATGAATACATAAAGCATATGTGTGTAATTTAACGTATTTAATTATTGTAGGTTTGCGTAATATTCTGAGTTTGCATTTCACATTTTTTATTAATTTTGAGGAATACTGAATGTGTTTTTGTGCAAGTGAGATGAGTAAATGCCTGCTCACATTTAGTCTAGAACTACAGTAACCATCATGTTCACACACAACGCATCTGTACTTACTCCCAATTCCTCTCAACATGAGGACCGAAGAACTGTCAGTCAATAAATGGGAAAACAAAGCAACTTGCATTACTTATTTGAAAAAGTAACTCTAATATTTAGTTTGTGTAATATTTGTAATGTGTACACTGGTCACAACACTCGATAATGTATATTTTATCTGATTTTTAACAGGAAGTGTTCTCAAAATTTGGACCTTGAGGTACTCTCCAAAAGTAAGCAGAACAGAAATATGCGAAGCAATATACTTCAAGATTGATTGCAGATCCTAGTGAGCACATGTGTTGTAACTTGTTGATGTCTTTACTGTACCGTACAGAATAAAAGATTTGCTGATGACTGCAGAACGCATAGTCCTGCAATGCAGGTCAATTTTTATAAGTGGTAATGTGACACGGTTTCTAATGGTTTTGAACTGTCATACATGTTTGAGAAAAACTCACTTGAGTGCTAACTGTGAACTTAAGAGATCTAGAGGATTACAGTCAAGCACCTTTCTGACATCACAATTGCATTTAAGTGTGTGGAGATCACTTTCACTATGGGTATGAGTTTCATGATGCCCTTTGTGAACATTTGAAACATTACAGTTGAAATAGGTCCTCAACACATGGTTGACATAACACACTGAGTCTGCTAAGTGAGTGGATTTGAGCCACGGTAAATGTTCTTTGCTGTATGCATGAAATGAGATTGAAACAATCCGTAACAAATTTCCGACCATTTTGCCCTTTTGGGGAAGGGCAGCTTTCTGCAGAACACATCAGGCTCTTTGAAATAAATCCATCTTAAAATCAAGCGTCACCCTTGATAAGCTATAGCCCCTATAGATTAAATATACGGCCCATTTAAGCCCTTGAGAACGACTGATGCTTAATGTGAAAAGAAAGACCACACACTAGTTAACGACACCACTGCATGTAAATAGCCACAATGATGACTGAACTGACCGGTCAGAGCTGTAAACTTTTCTACCTTGCAATCAAATGAGCGTTTTCCTTGTAATTGTTGTCCTAGGGTGTAAAAAATGCCTCCTTCTGTAAAGCTAATTTTCCCAGCTGTTGTGTGGTTTTGTGTTTTTAATGGCCTGGGTGCCAAACCTGCATCAGAGTCCATGCTATGATTAAATGATTAAAATAAATGCTTGGGACTTGGTTCTAAATGAGATCATTTTGGTTTTCCTGGAGAGAGGGAAATAAGATCTGTTTTTACTCCTACACACTAGCTGCATGAATCTCACAATTTTGGATTTAGGTGCCAACACAGAAAAAAAAAAACATTCAGAGTACAGAGAAATTGTCCTAAATATTTTCTTTGTTCCAAAGCCTGAGGTTGCCTCCATAAACAGCATTTAAAGGCATCATTTGTGCACTCCCGATGTGAAGACTGTTCCAAAAGTTATAGACAGTGTAATTTTGACTCCTTGGATACCTCATTTAGCAAAATACTAAACGTTCCGATTGACAGGGTCCCTACGCAGTATTCACTGCTCCCTGCTCCCTGAGCACGGTATATCCATTGAAGTGCACTTCACTGACAGTAATCGCTCATTTGGACCGCCCTGGAACGTCATCAAAGAAAGGCAATGACAGGTCACGCAGATTATGATATAACATAAATAAATATTATAATTTATTTTAATTTCACATTTTAAATACATTTAAAATGCATATACAAAAAACACACACATTATGTATCTAATATGTAATCAGAACTTGTATGTTTTGTATGATTATTATATGAAAAAATATTCTGATTTGGATAACTATGAGTTATTAATCATGATGGTCTTCTTTGCCACACGCAGCAAAAAATAACAGTACCTCAGATGCTTCTTGCCACTTTTACTTTGTCATACCAATTCAATAGAATATGCAAACGTAACATTCATCGCCATTACCATTCATAAATAGTTTGTATAATAGTTTATTACAATAGTTTGTATAATAATAACAAAATGTATGAATACTCAAACCATACGTAAACTCCTCCATCGCAGAGCCGATTAAAAACTCTTTAAATGGCTCTGCTCCACTTCAAACTTCCTGTGAAGTGATGTATCGATGTTCCCTTATTCCCTATGCCGTTCACAGTGCCCTTCGAACTGAACATGTTCACTCCCTTCAGATTGGAATCTCACTTAGGATGGCGAAATACCCTGTGGGTACTATTTTACCCAAATAGTCTGTGGTCTGTGTTTTTTAAATGAATATTTTACAAAAAAAAATGTACTTCTGTAAACAGCATTACACTTGCGATGCGGAATGCTCGGGTACGAATCCCGTTAAACACAAGCTGTTATACTTGTTATACAAGCTAAAATGGCATGGCTGCTTCAGCAAATGCATTTTTATCTCACTTTTGCATTTGCCAATGTAATGAACATAGGCAACTAATTGCTCTGCGGGCAAACCTCACTCCTCTGGCCTCAAGAGGTGCACTAGCGACTGATGTTAGCGGCTGCGATCTTTAGCACCCTCCCACACCGGCTTAAATCCCACTCAGAGTGGGTCGAGTAGGACCGGTTACATTTGGTGCCGTGACTCGGATGGGAGTGAGGTTTAGGGGGGGGAGTGTAATTGACTTTAGCGACTGATATTAACGGCTGCGGCCTTTAGCATCCTTGTTAGCGTGGCCATCTCCCATGATGGAGACCCTGATTCAAATCCCACTCAGAGCAGGTTGAGTAGGACCGGTTACACCAACACTATAAGTTAGGTTTAGGGTTTAGGGTTTAGTGTAGGTGGAATACAATCCAAATGTTTAGAGTTTAGTGTAGGTGGAATGTTATGTGAGCATTAACCTTTAACCTCTGCTGTCCTCTGCAGAGTATCACAAAGCAGATCTAGTGCAGTTGCGTTTGAGTCCATAGTCAATGGAGTACAATCAGAGAGGGTAGAATGCTTGACTGCTTGAGAGACATAATGGCAGATGGAAAAACAAAGCATGACCTGGGATTTAGAAGGCTGTCGGCAGCGAGGCAGCTCACTATGGTTGTAACAGAGCCAGTGTGCTGTGAGAACCTCATAAAGTCATAGAAATTAATAAATAAAAGAACCACGCCTTCAATGCTGAAATCCCAGCATTATAAGAAAAACTGGAGGAAAAAAAAACACCCTAGCTATAGATACAGAGACTCCACATTGAAAATTAAAGACCGTGAAACAGGATTTAATAATATATGACATGTTAAGACTTCTAACAGAGCCAACTGGAATGAAACAAGCTTTAAGACTGCCACACGCTTGCATCACAACTCTCACTCTTGGCCTCAGATTTGCAGCATGTCACATCTACTTACTTGAACTAACAAAATGCAGTGATTATACCAAAGAATTATATTTTAAAGGTTGAGTTTTTAGCATTCACGGCCAATCTAACCTTTGCGTGAGTTGATTTCAAGAACTCAAATAAGGAAACTTTGTGGGTGATCTTGTTGTTTCAGCCTACAAACAAACTGTTGCCTCTCACCCCCATCTTCTCAAACAAGCATGAAACCTTCATGCCTTTTGGCCTCGACTGCCTGGTGGGTGAAAAATACTTAAAGACCCTTATGCCATTTGGCTACAGAGGTCATGATACGCTCACTCTCGCCTGCTCACTGCCTTTAACTGCCAGAGCTCAAACAGGCAGAGATTTTTCAAAGGCATTACGTCACTCTATGCTACACAGAGGCAAGCTGGCAGCTTAACTCCTTCTAGCAGGGCTCTACGCAGGGGAACTGCACGTGTTGCTTCCATCTTTGGCGCGTTCCATTTTATGGGCTGCTGTGAGACCTCCAGTGACAACTTAATGGTGCCATCCAAGTAAATCGCAGGTGTATCCACAAGCCAATTGGCCAAGATCCCAAAGAAACACCAGTGAGCAAATGGCAGAACCTTGTAATAAAATAGCAAACACCAGTAGTTGCAATAAGATTTGTCTAGACAGCAGTCATTTACACTCTGATTCTCAGTGTATGAAAGCAGAATGTATAAAATAACCAGTTTTTCTGATAATGTGTTAATTTAGTCCCTCTAAAACAGGGGTCTTCAAAGTTTTTCAGGGCAAGGACCCCTTAGAGACATGGAGCAGGGACCCCCGTTACAAAATGTGTAAAACAGAGCTACATATGAAGCATATAGCCTTTGATATTTATAGAAACTAACTATATAATGATTAAGAATAATATATATTATGTTAAGACAGTAGATCAGAACTATGCAAATTATTGTTGTTGCATGCATGACTGTATATTACTTGTCATTGTTAAAATTAACATGCTGCGATAAAGATCCCAATTCATTAGTTGTTTGCAGTTGTTGAAAATGATATTAATTGATTTGCAGAGTCATACATTTATTTTACAAATCAGATGGACAATTAAACATTTACCTGAACTTTATTGTGAGATGGACAGTTAAGAACCAAATCACTAGTTTGTTTGTTCAGGGAAGAAGGAGGCAGGAACCGGCGAACATTCAAGATACTTTAATCCAAAATTAACACAAACGGAAAATAAAAGCGGTAGCCCCTCACGGACAACTGCCGCGCACACACATAACAAAACATAAACAAAACACAACGTAAAGTCCAGGCCTGGTCCTCTCTCCTCTTGCACTGTCGTTGCTCCTCCTTTTATACTCCCGTTACTCCGCCGTGAGACGAGATCTGTGTGGCGCGCAGCTGGCACTCATTGTCACTCGCCCCCGGCCCGCTCTCACGGTCCCTCGCCTCGCTGCTTGCCACAGTTATATATATTAATACAAATGTTTTTTTTAATCCATGATTCTGCATTTACATCGCGTATCTATTTTGACATGCTATATTTTTGTCCCGTGCTAGTTATCACTGTCAATTGCAATTTTGAGAGTGAAACAGACATTTATATATAGACGTCACTTCCAAAACTTTGCAATTTGGCATCGTTCCACATATGTCATCAGTCCAATAGAGAGACAGAACGTCATAGGCGGGTGACGTCATCGACCGGAAAGTATAAAGCATCCCACCAAAAACACGCTCCTAGCTTCTGAAATAAGGATGACACGTGCGGGCATGCAGGGAGTATGGCAGGGTGACGCACCGTCTCGTTCCCTATTTAGGGAACTAAGGTTACAGACGTAACCGAGACGTTCCCCTTCAAGGGAACTCGCGCTGCGTCACCGCTCTGGGGAAAGAGAATACCCACGTCCCCATAGGAGTTGAATGCCCGCCTGTGGTATTGTTAGGAGGCGAGAAACCGAGCCCCTGGAGTAGCTTTAATGTCAAGTTCGTTGAATCTGACGAAAGTGAGCGGTGAGGACCACCCTGCCGCATCACAAACATCCTGCAGGGAAGCCCCTGCCAAAAGAGCCTGAGAGGCTGTCACACTCCTAGTTGAGTGGGCCTCTCGAGGGTGGCCCGTAACAAACAAACAACTGTTCAGATCTCCTCCACAGGGCAGCTCTATGGACATAAGAATCTAATGCACGAATAGGGCAAAGCAGATTGAGTCTTTCCTGGTCTGACGTCACAAAAGGCAGAGGACAAAAAGCTTGAAGTACAATAGGTCTCACAGGATTAGTGGGAACTTTAGGAACATAACCCGTCCTAGGATGTAGGAAGGCCTTGGCCATACCGGGAGCAAATTCCAAGCACGAGGGTGCCACAGAGAGGGCCTGTAAATCCCCAATTCTCTTCAAAGAGGAAATAGCAAGAAATAGCATCCCTGGTGCGTACTGCAGGTCTTAACCTCAAAGTTCCAAGGAGGAAACGAGTAACTAGAGGGTGTCGCCCCAAAGAAACACCACCCAAAGGAGTGTGGTAAGCAGCTATGACTAACCCAGCGGAGAACCTCTCCTGCAAGAACTCCAGCACTGCACTCGCAGAGCAGTTAACTGGATCCCACAGGCGATGTCTGCACCATAAGGTGAAGAGTCTCCACTTCAGAGAGTACAGTTTCCTCGTGGAGGGAGCTCTAGAGTGTAGAATGGTCTCCACAACCTCAGCTGAGAGACCAGAACTTATGAGCTGGGCCCCCTCAGGGGCCAAGCCCACAGTTTCCACAACTCTGGGCGAGGGTGTACGAAGACACTGCCCGCCTGAGAGAGAAGGTCCTCCCTGAGCGGAATCTCCAGAGGAGAGCCGTCGAGGAGAGACACGATGTCCGAGAACCACACTCGGCCCGGCCAGAACGGGGCTACTAGCAGATGATGGGCCCCGTCCCGGTGCACTCTCTCTAGAACTCCCGGAAGCAGAGCAATCGGGGGAAAAGCGTACAGGGGCAGCCTCGGCCACTCCTGTACAATTGCGTCCAGTTCGAGAGGAGCTGGAGGCGACAGGGAGAACCACAGATGACAATGAGCAGTGTTAATTTTGACAGCAAATTTTGATTTAGTTATAGTCTTTTGACTAAAATGCCATTTCTTTTTTGTCATATTTTAGTCACCTGAATTGTTTTTAGTTTTAGTCTAGTTTTAGTCGACTAAATATCATAAGATTTTAGTCGACTAAATCTACTGTAGATTTAGTCTCCTAAAATCTAATGAGTTTAGTTAAATTGTAATACAATTCAAGCTCCATTTAATTTTGACATCATTTTGTTTTTGACATTAAAAATACACGTAAGAGAGCTCAATTCACTTTTTTGTTTGTTTTTTTAAAAACATCTATATAGTTTTTATAACTTTATTTATTTTAGTTAGTAGGCCATATCAGGTAAAGCTAAAGCTTCAAATAAGTTTGTTTATTTATTTATTTATTTATTTTTAATTTCAGTTAACATATATTTGATTTCAAGTAATGATTTTTTTTAAATGGTTTTAGTTAACTGTTATAACCCTGATACTTTATTGAATGTGTCAAATACTGGTCTTTCCTCCTGACTAAGAATTAAATGGGAATTAAATGAAATACAGTTTATTGTGTAACCAAATACGAATATACTGTATAATGAGTGACTTTTAAATTATAAACAAGCTCGAAATACACCGGGACTCTTATTTTGAAATGTCTACTGCTCCTCTGTTGCAGTTGCAGCTGCTCATTCAAGTTCAGGAGATAAAATATTCATTGTTACAACCGTCTAAAACATATTACTATATAATCATCATAAAGTAAACATTGTCATTATTCATCAGCATTAGTTCATATACAATTGCGTGGCATAAATGTGCGCTATTCATTGATTGTGAACCGCTCTGGATGCGTGAGCCTGGAGAAGCACAACAGCGCCGTGTTTTCCAGCGGTTAGATCAGCACGTTCAAATAAAGTGTGTGCATCTGTTACACAGGACATCGGTTCTGACTGGATCTCTTCCCTAATCGTCCCTCCCTAACATTTTCGTCTCGTTTTTATTTGTTGACGAAAATTACAGTAAGTTTTCGTCATAGTTATAGTCATCGAACACTAGTTTTTATTTAGTTATCGTCTCGTTTTCGTCAGTGAAAAAAGGTCGTTGACGAAAATTATGACGAAAATTATTCGTCAACGAAATTAACACTGACAATGAGTATTCTCGTGAGTAGCAAACATGTCCACTTGGGCCCTGCCGAACTTGTACAACTGACGAGACCTCAGAGCCCCCTGATGGTTTATATAGGAGACTACCGATGTGCTGTCTTTGCGTATAAGCACATGATGCCCCCTGAGATATGGCAGGAAGTGCTTCAGAGCTTGAAACACTGCCAGCATTTCCAGGCAATGTATGTACCACGAATGATGACATTCCTGCCACAAGCCCTGGGCCGAGCAACCGCTCGTGGTCGCCCCCAAACCCATAAGGGAGGCATCCATGGTCAGAGATACCCGCTGACACGATGCCCCCAGTAACGGGCCTTGGGCCAGGAACCAAGGATCCTTCCACATGAACAAGGTGCGGAGACACCGCCGCGTTGCCTTGATCACACGAAAGGGGTTTCCCCTTGGGGAAAATCCCTTGGTCTTTAGCCACCACTGCAAAGGTCTCATGTACCCGAAGGAATCACGTTGGATGCTGCTGCCACCAGACCTAACAGTCTCTGATAACTCTTCACAGTGAATGACTGTTCTAACTGCATAGAGACCGAATCCCACTTCACGCCTAGATACGTAATTCTCTGAACTGGAGAAAGAACGCTCTTCTTGGAGTTGAGCCTCAGCATTAACTTCCTCATGTGCGCGAGAACAACATCTCGATGTTGAGCCGCGAGATGAGCTGACTGTGCTAGGATCAGCCAGTCGTTGATATAGTTGCGATATTGAATGCGAATCCCCTGCATCCGGGGGTGAAAGAGCTAGACCGAAAGGAAGCACCCGATATTGATACGCTTCTCCCCTGAAAGCGAACCTCAGGTACTTCCTGTGCTGCGGAAGGATGGAGACATGAAAATATGAATCTTTGAGATCTATCGTGACAAACCAGTTCTCGGACCTGATCTGAGACACGATCTGTTTGAGTGTGAGCATCCTTAACTTGAGTTTTGCTACCGCACGGTTCAGGACGAGAAGATCTAAGATAGGCCTCCATCCTTCTTTGGCACTATGAAGTACCGGCTGTAAAAGCCTGACTCCCTGTCGGGTGGAGGAACCCTTTCTATAGCCCCCTTCTGCAGCAGAGTCTGTACTTCTTGAGACATAACCAGAGCCTGCTCTGGGCCCACCACCGTGGACAGAACCCCGTTGAAACTGTGAGGACGACATCTGAACTGAATAGTGTACCCAATTCTTATGAACTGCAGGACCCAATGAGATATATTTGGCAGATTCTCCCACTCTGACACAAAATCTACTAAGGGCGCGAGCCATCCTCGGATGACTCGTGAGGGCCCTCCACGCCCCGGGCACTAGGGCGGGGATGGTCGAATGACCCTGTGAGGGTGCTGAGGGCGAATGGGTACCATGTGCTGAGGTAAGCACTGTCTGCCCCCAGAGGGGACCACCCTTACAGCCCTGGGCCCACAGGCGTCAGGGCTTCCTCAACGCAGCCTTCCTCGAGATAATGACTGTCCTCAGATCATTCTTACCTTTAGAAGGCTGCGACGTCCACCGCCCCACCCTTTCTGCGGGGGTGAGCGGGTAGCGATGCTCTGTTTCTGCTGCGTTCGATGGGAGGAGCTTGTACTCGGAGCCTGCTGCTCTCTCACAGCAGCAGACGAGGCCTGGGGTTTTCGGGGAAGGAACTGCTTGAGCGCCGCGACTGTTTCTTTGCCTCCTGGAACCTGTCGGTAACCGTGGTAAGGGCATCACCAAACAGGCCCTCAGGAGACACCGGCACATCAAGCAGGAAGCTTTTGTCCTTCTCCTTAATCTCGGTCAGATTTAGCCAAACATGCCTCTCCGTGGCCACCAGGGCTGCCATAGAATGGCCAATACATCTGGCCGTCTCCTTGGTGGCATGGAGGGCTAAATCTGCCGAGGACCGGAGCTCATTCACCATATCTGCTCCGATCTCATGACTTTCCCCCAGGTCCCTCAGCAGGTCAGTCTGGTATGCCTGCACTCTAGCCATAGTGTGCAGGCATGCGGCGGCCTGACCTGCTGCACCTCAGTGTGGAGATCAGTGAAAAATGGCTGAACAGAACGGGCTGGCATAAAGCGCTCATCAAGCCTGCCTTTAACTGAGGCGCGCTCCTGCTGATCTTGTGCTGGCCAGTCAATGTATAATTTAGCCACCACCCTGCTCAGAACCTCCACAAGCTCCTCACTCACGGGGGTTTGAAGTGGCGAGTCTTCAACCCCTGCATCGATACTGTAGACATCGACCTCCTCGGAGGAAGACAGCTGCAGCACCGAGGCCGCCCCCCGGGCCGGAGAAACCGCAGCGCGGGCTCCCGAACCCAGAGAAGCGGCAGCGGATCTGATGGGAGAAGGCTGAGATAGAGCGGGGCTCGTCTCAAGCCCGACCGTCAGATCCATTTGCGAACCCCACGTCAAGAGCTGCCGCTGTGCCTCGGACGCCCTCCTCGAAGAGCACCCAGCGGGATCGCACCACACGGAAAGGCAGCGCTTCACAATGCTCGTAGCCGGCACCCTCAAGTGCCGACTGTGCATGCTGCTCACCCAAACCAACAACCTACATTAAATGTGTATCCCCGCTCGTGATGTAACGTAAGCAGGGAGGAACACACTTAACGAAATGCTGTTCGCTTGCCATATCTCTCTTATAAACGTCAGTATGAATGCAAACTTGGAAAAACAAGAAATTCTGAACTCAGACACAAACACAGAGCTGAAAGTTTTGACAATGACACAGAGTACTTGCTGAAGACAACAGAAGCTAGGGGCGTGTTTTTGCTGGGATGCTTTATACTTTCCGGTCGATAACGTCACTCCGTTGACATTACAGTATCAACGGAGGGTGCTCTGCTTTAATTTTAGGGTGCTTATATTTAAATTTGACTTTGGAATTTAACTTGTGAGGTTTTCTCCCCATGTTATATATTTTTTAATTAAAAAATAATTTGTGATTAAACATTTATTGGCGGTGCAGTACCGCTGTGGACCCCTTAGGGGTTGAAGACCCACACTCTAAAATCCAAGTTGTAAACATGTGCCAAACATTTTGCTCTAATAACACAAACCGTTCTGCCGTGTATTTCAGAGAGATTAAATGGATGAAGACATGGCACAATCCCAGAGCAACCATTGACTACCATAGTATTTTTCCCCCTACTATGATAGTCAATGGTTGCTCTCTCTGCTTGATTACAAACATTCTTCAGAATATCTTCTTTTGTTTTCAGAAGAACAAAGTAACTCATACAGGTTAGGAACAACTTGGGGGTGAGTAAATTATGACAGAATTTTCATTTTTGGGTGAACTATCCCTTTAAGTCTCCTCTCAGTTTTTTTGACTGGACAGCCTCTTTGTGTATCAAGTTGACACAATTAGATCAAAGAACCAAAAGGCAAATGATAACTCTGTAATTCATGTAACTCTGGCCTGTAAAATGGTTTTTTGCTCCTGGGCTGTTTTTGTTTGGGATTTTGAACTAATCTATATCATGATGAGCCAGAGCCATAAAAGAATTATAGGCAATGCAGTGAAATTTGAATTTGTCTGTATATAATATCACAGAGCGATTCACATGTAACTATGCTGCTCTGATAAGTAATAGATTTTATTTTTATATTTTTATACTTATAAAGAAAATACTGTCAACAAAAAAAGAATTTCACCATGTTTTAAGATATTAAAAGTTATATAAATCAGGCAAATGTTATATGAACAAACCCTTCTGCAATGGGAAATTTGATGTAAGTGGTACACTTTAGGAGATTCAAAAAAATAATAATAAAACAGTTTTTTTTTTCATGTGCCAAAGTTTCTAAAAGCTACTGTTAAACAGTTTGGCAATTTTGTTTTAAGTGGATGTGTGTTTATATTGTCATTACTTAATCCTGTATATGGGCATGGGTAAAATTGCTATATTACAAAGACTTCATCACTGTTGGGGGTAACACATTTCAAGTAGCGTGAGTTATGTAATCAGATTACTTTTTTCAAGCAACAAGTAAAGTAATGCATTACTTTTACATTTTATTCATTTGAATTTTGGTGCGAAAGGATCTGCAGTACACAGAAAAAAACTACATTTGTTATAAAAAAAAAACAAGCAAGCAAGCCCATCCAAAGCGAGAAAAAGTACCTTAAAAAACCACACACAAAAAAATAAAAATAAAAAATAACTAAGTAACGCAATTAGTTTTTAGGGAATAACACAATATTGTAAAGCATAACTTTCCCCAACATTGGACTTCATCAAAAAGATTTTTAGCCCAAGCAGGTCTTCATCGTGGTTTTGTTACACTCCACGCCTGTCCAGGACTCCATTTCCCAGAATCCTCCCCGTCTAACATCTGAACTCACTTCCTCATCATTTCTCCCGCTCTCCCCGAATTCCCTGCGCCTGGTCCTTGTCATTAGCACTCCCTTTATATTGAACTCACTCCCAGCACTCCTTGCTGGTTCTAATGTTTATGTTACCCTATGTTGGTTGGTTTGTGTTTTGGTCCCGTTTGTTTCCTTCAACTATTAAAACCCATCCTTTGTTTGAAGTCCGAGTCTGCTGTTATCCCTGCTGCACTACTAGCCGTAACAGGTATCAACAATAGAGAAACAGAAAGTGGATAAATTAAGATATTTTTGATTTTCATTTTTGGGTGAAACAATGTCTTTACTACATTTCTGGGCCTTGAAAGTGTTAATTAAATTACTGTCTATGGAGGGGTCAGCGAGCTCTCGTATTTGATCAAAAATATCTTAATTTGTGTTCCGATGATGAACGAAGGTCTTACAGGTTTGGAACGACATGAGGGTGAGGAATTAATGACAGAATTTTCAGTTTTGGGTGAGCTATCCCTTTAAAGATGCAGACATGTCTATATAAAGAAAGCTGTCTTGTCTGCGATACTGATAACGCACTCCCCCTCATGTTCTATTAGGCAGATTGAGAGGCCCTGCGTTCATACGATGCCCTGGTGACCCCATATCTTGAAGACTGAAGATATTACATGTCAGCAAAGGCTTCACAAAGATAGAAGCTCCATAACGCTCAGCCTCATGACACCTACTTACAGGACTGATAGTGAAAGTTAAGGCTACAACAATAAATGTTCATTGTTGAAGTCACAGTCGGGTGAAGCCCATCATTTGAAAGTTTAAAAACGTTGTAGTTTTGTGAAGAATCCGTAGATCATAGTTGCTATTTGCTATTGTTTATTTGTTCTGAGTTCTATTTGGATTACAGTTGTTATCCTTTTGATGTATATTAGTCATTTCCAGTCCTCTAATTTGATTGGCAAAGCATTGTTTGTTTTTTCCAGATTGCTGATTTTGTATACTAGCTTTGGGATGTTTCCAGTTTTTATCAGTCTATCAATTATCCATGAATAATTATTTCATGCACAACAATTTGGGTTTTGGTGATTTCATACAACTCTCTCTCTCTTTCCAGTTTTCTGAGTTGTATTTGTTGGAGCAAATCTGGTGTCCTGCTGGAATATTCTATCCATAAGGAACTGAACTTCCCATTGCACAGTTTGCTTCTCCATTAGCAGTCAGCTGGACTGCGGAACTCATGATGACCGTGAGGAACTTAATCAGCTTGGCATGGCGTCTTAACCGCTGTGTGCGAGTGAAAAATAGGCAGTCAGTGGAAATGAAGCAGCTTGTGTTTTTGCTTCACTTTTTATCAGGCCATTTGCAACAATCTTTCGATTCGGTGGAGTAGCTGTCCTTGTAGCGTTTTATTGTTTTATATATGTTTTCTATAACCTGTAATATATTCAGGCTATGCACTCCATTTCCATAATGCGCCATGGAAATATATGGTGTATATCAGTATGTTGTTATAAATACAATGACTCAGCTGACATCTTATAACAAATGCATGACAGTATATGCACTCTAAAGACCACACTCACACCATAACTATTTATCTTTAACGTCCTATGGTGTATTCCAGCAGGCGTTTACTTTATGCATTTCAACCATGTAAAACATCCCCATTGTGAGGATGGGCCAAATATCACCCTAGAAGCCGTGGGCTCTAGCAAACCTTTGTGTTTTGTCTTCATCCTACAATTATCTGTGAATGGTATCAAGTGGGCATTTGGCAACATAATATTTTTAGAAAATGCTGTAACATAATGTATTGCTGGAAGTAAAAGGACAGTCATTAAAGTAAGCAATGATGTTTTTGAGCCACATGGCCTGGGAAAAATTGAAAGTATATTTCATCTATATCATGATTTTCTGCGTCTTTGATAAATTAATTAGATGTTGTTGAGAAAATTGAGAAAATATGAACAATGCCATATGATAGCACAATCAGAAAAAAATGGCTGTGGATTTGCATTAATGCATCTGGATTTTTTATAGACAGTGGCATAAATTATATTATTACATGTATGCATTTATTTGGAAGTGTTTACCATGATAAAATTACATGCATACTGCAATTTCTAATTTTCAGACAAAAATGAACACATCAGTCAAGTCAAGAAGTTAAATGACAACACTGAGAAATGTCAGAATAATTTTTTTATGGTTTTTGGAACAATATTGAGGAGACAATGATAATGATTTTTCGTGTTTTTATTTGTAATTTTTTTGAGTTCCAAGTGTATACAAATACATTAATTAAAGAGATGTAAATTAAATTAGAAGTTCATAGTAGTAACTGATAGTTTATTTATGTATTTATTTGCGTGCTTGCTTGCAAAAATCAGTTTTATTTTGTACGTTTTACTATTAGAACATAATAGAAAAAATGGGTGGTCATTAGTGCAGAGTGTGTATAACCACACAAGTAGAGCATAATTGTGGAGTAAGTTGTACTGTCTCTCCGTATGTCTCCCATAATTCCCTCTATGATGGCAATGCTTATGTGTATTGAGGTGAAAGGGTTAAGTATCAGCATGTGCAAGGATGATGTCAAAGAAAACGAAGGAACCTCCTGTTTATTTATACTGACAGATCCCTGGGATCCTCAGGCAGTCTTGCCCTTCAGCCACAGCTGGACCCTCCTCCTAACAGCTGTTCCAATCTGTGTTTCCTGCTCTCTTATCTCGAGTCAAATGTTCAGCTCACCCGCAAACAAGCTGCTATCAGCATCCCACTGGGGGAAATGATGTCATCATTAGGCTTTCCTTATTTGCCAGAGTTATGGATGCTCTAAATATTTTTTTTGTGGGTATATGGACATTCTGTGACAGCGACATTCAACTGTGTTTTTCTTTAATTTGGGAATGATTACTCCTTCTTTATTTCTAATATGAGGAAGTGATGAAGTAATGATCACTGGGGTTTTATCTCGCCCCAAAGGCCTTGGGCCAGCTTTTTATATGACCTGAATGGGCTGGGCCCAACTCTAGAGGTTTTCTATTAAGAGGATTTGAAATTGTGAAGTTCTGTTCACGTAGCCGTGGCAAGACGCCATCAGCTGTCCAAGAAAGAGAAAGTAAAAGCATGTTTCTCCCAGACAACGAGGCATGTGATATATTACACTCTGTAAACAATGTGAAGTGCTTACATCATCAGTCAGAACTAAATAAGTATGTTTTAACATAGGCCAGTGGAGTAAAGGTTGCATCCAATAGCATAAGGATGCATGACCATAGAGAGCCACATCACTCTGTACCTGTGCTGACATCCATGGTTTATGTGCTTAGATCCTAACCCCCTCTCCTTGTTACTCTAATGTACTTTCAATCATTATTATTGAAGATCGCAGACGGCCCCAGATTAATGTTGTTCAACAATGCACTGCACGATAAAACCTCACACTCTTATATGATCTGGACATCATCAGAAAGATTTAAGACTCCAGCTTCGCTTTTGACCACTGTTTATGATAAAACTAGGTTGCAGTGACATTAATTTCTTAATTTTGTAAGGAGTGCAACATTTTATAATAATACAATTATGTACATGTGATTTTTTTTGTTGTGTTTTTATACATTTTCAAAGATTTCAAACAAACTTCTTTCACATTGTCATTATGGGGTATTGTTTGTTGAATTGAGGAAAAAAGTAATGAATTTAATCCATTTTGGAATAAGGCTGTAACATAACAAAATGTGGAAAAAGTGAAGCGCTGTGAATACTTACCGGGTGCACTGTATTAAGCAAAGTGCAAAGGCACTTATTATAACACCAACTAATATCCGACAGATGTGTGTTCATGCACCTGAGTAGCATTTGGGATCTCTGGGATTATAATATAATAAATATAATATAATATAATATAATATAATATAATATAATATAATATAATATAATATAATATAATATAATATAATATAATATAATATAATATAATATAATATAATATAATATAATATAATAAATACAATATAATATAATATAATATAATATAATATAATATAATATAATATAATATAATATAATATAATATAATATAATATAATATAATTAATATAATATAATATAATATAATTAATATAATATAATAAATACAATATAATATAATATAATAAATATAATATAATATAATATAATATAATATAATATAATATAATATAATATAATATAATATAATATAATATAATATAATATAATATAATATAATATAATATAATATAATTAATATAATATAATATAATATAATATAATATAATATAATATAATATAATATAATATAATATAATATAATAAATACAATATAATATAATATAATATAATATAATATAATATAATATAATATAATATAATATAATTAATATAATATAATAAATACAATATAATATAATATAATAAATATAATATAATATAATATAATATAATATAATATAATATAATATAATATAATATAATATAATATAATATAATATAATATAATATAATTAATATAATATAATATAATATAATATAATATAATATAATATAATATAATATAATATAATATAATATAATATAATATAATATAATATAATATAATATAATAGAAGAAGAAGAAGAAAATTCTTACAAATACTATAGGGTTCCAGCCCTCTGTGCTTTGAGCCCTAATAAAAACAGTAATATTGTGAAATATTATTACAACCTAAAATAACTTTTTAAAATTATTATTATTAATTTAAAAATTTAATTTATTCCTATGCTGGCAAAGCTGAATTTTCAGCATCGTTACCTCAGTCTTCAGATTCACATGATCCTTCAGAAATCATTCTAATATGCTGATTTGCTGATCAAGAAACTTATTATCAATGTTAGTTTTTGTGTAAACAATGATACTTTTTTATGTTTCTTTGATTTCAAAAATTTCAAAAGAACAACATTTATTTGAAATAGAAATCTTTTGTAACATTATAAATCTCTTTAGTGTCACTTTTGATCAATTTAATGCATGTTTGCTGAATATTCATTTCTTTAAAATATAATGATGGAATAGTACCGACTGTTGGGGTGAACCTGCAATGGATATTTACTAATAATTACGTTTTGCTCAGCTTCATTTTACAGAGTTCAGATTTTTAATACAAATGATCCATAATTTCCCCTGAAATAATGACATCCTAAAGTGCTGTGTATACTACATCAGTGGCCCAACACTGACGCAGTACACACCATTTTAGGATGCCATTATTTCGCAATGTAATAGCGAACAGGCCCTCGAGCCAAATAATTGACACCTGTTTTAAATTTGGCTCACCACATGTAGAGTGACACAGCTGAAGCCCACCGGCCATATGTTTGACACCTTTCAACACGTTTTAGTAAAACATTATTTTGCTGTTGGAGCCCAATTAGGGTGCAAAAACTCATTTTAATTTTAACAGCACATTACAAATAACACAAACTTAAATCGTCATTACAATATTTGATCTTATTCAAAGCAGTCGTATCATGAAACATTTATGAAGAACAAATTGTATGTATTGTAAACGCTTCTTGCTATTAACATCAGATCCTACAAACATCACATTTTCACATTAGCGTGCATCATGCATGTTATAAGTGCTAATTGATGTGTGTGATCATTCAGTGATCTTCATTCACTGCAGACGGCTGTAATTTAAGAGGATGGGACTCTTGAGACCAGTTGTATGGATATGTTGACTTGTTGTTAAGGTGTGGTATAGTTACAGTTTTGATATCTAAGAAGTGAGAGAATAAGTAGTGGAATAAAAACAGCTGCAAAACAGTGCATGATGTGATGTGTTTTCGAGGAAAGAGAAAGAAAGAGAGGATAATGATATACAGATACAGAAGTAAAAATTATAATGTCATCATGCTTCCTCAAAGTATAGTTAAAATACATTTTTCTGTCCTGGCTTTGTGTTTAAAGTTTTCTCTGTGTGTGTGTGTTAATGTGTTGTAAATGGGGTAAATCCTATTAGACCACCCACACAAAACATAGTCACATAAACTGCCTTAAATGGAATAAGGATTTTCATATCCCACAGCACATAGAGCTTCATTCCAAAGCACCAGGTCCAAGATGGCTGGAAGGTGATTGCGAGTGTATTTGTTTGTCAAGTCCTTGATTGGATGAACTAATGTTATTGATGGTCTCACAGGAAAACAAAAAGGATCTAAGGAGGGCTTAATTGTGAAATAGCAATACTTTTCATATCTTCTTGTATCAAGAGGTTTGATCTTTGTAAAAATCACTCAGGTGTATTTTATAATATTATTACTGTTATTTCGATAGTCCACTTTAGACATTCTAATAACTATAAGTAACTTTGCAACTACATGTCGACAACATGTCGACAGTCATTAGAGTATTAGTAGACTGTCTGCTTAAAAGGTAACTTCAGTGATTTAGCATTAAGCTTTGTATCAGTAGAAACCCCGTAGTATATTTAGAATTATGGTACTTTCCCCCCTCATATCCCCCTGAGACGAGAGAATTATGCATTTTATTTCTGGAAAAATTCCTCCGATGACGCAAATATCGTAATTTTGCGTCATCTGAGGATTTTTTGGCCAGAGGCCACTCCCTACACCGCCCCCAGCGTCGTTTTGATCTTCATAATAATACAATAATTTTGTTCAGTTAGAGCAGGGATGGGCAACTCCAGTCCTCGAGGGCCACTGTCCTGCAGAGTTTAGCTCCAACCCTAATCAAACACACCTGAACCAGCTAATCAATGTCTTCAGGATTACTAGAAGGCTACAGGCAGGTGAGTTTTATCAGGGTTGGAGCTAAACTTTGCAGGACAGTGGCCCTCGAGGACTGGAGTTGCCCATCCCTGAGTTAGAGAATAAACACTACAATTAAAAACTGAACGTGTCTTTTCAATAAAGTGTGAGTGAGCCAAACGAAAGTCACAGGACAAACACAGCAGGAGTCCGATTTCATTCAGCACGAGAGGGAAGTAGTAGCTGATGTAAGGCGCGGCTGTCATTCTCAGCGCATGTCCAGTATGGCACGTTTTCTGAACGCATATGGAAGCTAAACTTCGCCAGAGGCCAAAAACTACAGCCAGTAGAAGGAGCTGTTCCGCATGTTTTCAACCCGCCCACAGGGAAGAAATCTCACACACAGAATGTGAATGCGCACGCGGCTCGACCTCGGGCATTCATAACGGAGCGATGCAGAGCAAAGTGAGTGTTTCAACTTTTCAACGAATTCCTCTGAAAGTTTAGCTTCCATATGCGTTCAGAAAACGTGCCATACTGGACATGCGCTGAGAATGACAGCCGCGCCTCACATCAGCTACTACTTCCCTCTCGTGCTGAATGAAATCAGACTCCTGCTGTGTTTGTCCTGTGACTTTCGTTCGGCTCACTCACACTTTATTGAAAAGACACGTTCAGTTTTTAATTGTAGTGTTTATTCTCTAACTGAACAAAATTATTGTATTATTATGAAGATCAAAACGACGCTGGGGGCGGTGTAGGGAGTGGCCTCGTAAGGCAGCGAGAATGCAAGTGCATTCTGGGAGTTGTTGTCTTTCATCCACATGAGACAAAAATACATTTTCTGTCTTTTCTGTCTAGAAGGCACCAAATTCAAAAATAATTTCACATTTCTACTACATAAATGACACAGTTTAAATACGCATTCATCTTCCCAGCGCTGAAGTGGCCTAACACTTTATTTTGATGGTCCTCCAACAGACATACTACTGACATTCTACTATAAGTAACTTTGCAACTACATGCCAACTTATTAACCCTAACCCTAACAGTAATGAGAGTTAGTTGCAAAGTTACTTATAATCAGTACAGTGTTTAAAGTGGACTATCAAAACAAAGTTAAACCATTTTTTGTATTACTTATTTAGCAAGGTTTACTTTCGGTCTACTTTTTATACTTCTCACAAATATACTTAGAATTGCACTTCTTGACTTACACTTACAGTTCTTACACTCTAAAAAAAGTGTACTACTAACAAGTATACTACTAGTACATTAATATTAGTATACTTAAGGTATACTTCAACTTTACTTTACTTAATACAATCATCTTGAAGTATTGGACCGTCATTGTTGGCTAATACATTTTTGTAATGTTTTTATTTGATTTGTTAAATTGTGTTCTATTATATGACAAATAATATGTACAGAAAAATATCCAATAGCAATATCCCCTTTTAAAGCTCCTTGGCCAGTTTGAGACTAGAAAACATCATAATCAATCATAATCATCCCAGGAACATTTTCCTCCAATGTCAACAAACCTCACTAATAGATCTGGCTGTATTGACTTCAGTCTTTCTTCCTACCATAACAATACATTATTTCACAGGATTTCAAGAGAGTGTAACATCCACTGTATTGAGAAGAGAGTGGAAGAAAGCGGAATTGACCTGACACAAAGAGACGTGCAGATGCTTCACATGTTGGCAGTGAGCTCTGTATTGATTGCTATTGTTTACTCGTAGATCTCCGATTAGGACAACAAACTGGGATGTTTATGGGAAATAATTAGTGTTGATGTATAGTCATATTCCTGTAATCATTCGATCAAGATCTATTTAATTACCTTTATGGCAAGTCAAACATCCTGTAATGAAAAACATGTTTGCACATTTATTTTGCATTGTTTCCTGCACATGCACTGTTACAAAGATCGTTAGAGTCTCTGGGAAAGGCTGCAGGATTCTGAGAACCTCCCCATCACTGTGGCTTCTCAACAGTATTACCTCTGGGTCTGGTTTTCCATGAACCCCGGCAGATCTAACGGCCAGCGGCCAAAAGACTGGATGAGAGTGTGTATAGAAGTGTTTACAATTTGTACAAATGGCAGTTTTTCAAATCACAGCAAATACGAAACATGACTAATATCCCTGGTGATTTTTATTGTTTTCTATTCTCCCTCCTGTCTCAGTTATTAGAGTCTCCAAAATGCTGAAGAACAGATCGAAAAGGACCATCAAGATTTAGCATTTGAATAAAATAAAAAAAGGTCCTCATTTATCATCTGAACACTTTAAACCAGATTTCTTTATGCTTCCTGGAAATCCAACATCTGTCCTTATGAAAGAAAGTACCACCAGAAGAAAAAAGGCCCTGTGTGAGAAAATGACTGCTTTTAATAAATACAAGAAAAAGGATTCAGAATTATAGCTAATTTATATTTATTGGATGACATAGAGGAAATTATCCATAACAACAACAATGATCAGTTATCTTAATTTGAAAGCATATTATATAATAATTCTACTTCGATAAAATGAAAACCCCCACAAAATCTTAACAGATTGTTGATGTAGTTCCTCTCATTTTGAGGGAAATGAAGGGAGACTGAAGGGGACACAGTAGCTGATAATGTAATATTTTTTGGATTGCTTTAACCCTCTGCTCCAGGATCCAACATTAACATTAGCCAAGTGCCAAATGCAAGTAAAGATTAGCTTTGACGAGTAAATGAAACAGAGTTACTGTCCCATTGGCCTGTATCTTTTTAAGGAATTGTGAAATAATGCATGATGGAAATTGCCAAGTACTAAAAAGTGTCTTAAAGAATCAATTCAAAGATTCAAATTGTTTACTGAACTTTTACCTCATTGGACAATATGCAATTCTACATAACAGTAGAAGAATATTCTCTGTGTTAAGCACAACATCACGGTATTGACAGAGTTATGTTCTGTTTTATGTTCTGTTTTGTAATGTTTCTTTGTGTTTTTGTGCCTTCGTTGTCTGCTTGTCTGACCCAGTTCCCTGTTGTGTTTGATTAGTCGTTTAGTTCCGGTATACGTACTCCCTGTTTTGGTCAGTTCTTTGGCCTGTCTCGTCTATGTAACATGGTTGTGTTTTCCCCAGAGCTTCTCCTGTGTTCTTCTATGGATTATTATATTAAAGTTTCCTTTTTAGCCATTCTTCTTCGTGCTACGGCCACTCTTGACAGAAGACAGGCCCTTAAAACCAAAATGAACTAATATGTTCCATCTTTCAAGATGGTTGGGCAATCGATTCATACGTGGAGGATTTCATACAACACTGCCATATAGAAAGACCTGGACTGATCAACAACTTTGGATTTGTTTTGGAGTGGTTTGGACCTAAACTTCGCCTCGTGGATACTAGCTGGAGATTCTAAGGTAACTCTTGAGCGGTATCTGAATTTGGTTTTGAGGTGCTGTCATCCTAGCCTGGCTCCGCCCTCCTACGTACTTCTATTAAATTTTCATTTTCATTCTCCTTCAGTACTACGTCTGGTCTGCTGTATATGCTTAGGTTTTCTCCCGAACAATTTTTTACCGGTCCAATCAGCGAACAGAGGGAGGGGCTGAGAGCGATGACGTTGATGTTGTGCGCTAGTTTGAGTTGTAGTTCAGTAATGGCGGCGGTGAAAGATGCGAGTGTGTGGCACTGGCACCGCTGATGAATGTCCAGAAGTTAAAGCCGGAGTGTGGCGAGGTGGACGAGCGAGCGAGAACGGTGTGCGTGATTGAGAATGAGACACACCGGTCTCGAGTCCTCTCATGAGGGAGCACGGAGGCATATAAGGACGAGCGACACCGGTGAAGGACGAGAGAGGACCAGGCCTGGATTTTAAGTTGTGTTTTGTTTACGTTTTGTTATGTATGTAAGTGGCAGTCATCTGTTAGGGGCTGCCGCTTTTACTTTCATTTTGTGTTTATTGTTTGATTAAAAGTTGTTAAACGTTCACTGGTTCCCGCCTCCTTCTTCCCTGAACAAACAAACTCCGTTACACGGAGCAAGAACAATCACTGCTGAGTTTTGTTGTTGGCCATGATGTTGTGGTCCGGGGAAAGTATTTTTCAGCTTACTATCATCACCTTTGAATCTGTCTCAAAACTCCTCCAATAAGTGGCTCATAAGTCTGCTCCCAAACTCACTCAAGCCAACAAATTAATTCCAGCCCCAGAATCCTCCAAATCCTCCCGCTTGAAGACCATACTAAACCCAGCTCAAAAGAGGAGGCTAAGAAGGAAGAAATCATCCCTTCAACACTCCTTGATTTATCTGCTTTGATTCCTAAGTCTGTTCCTGAGCCTGTTCCATACTCGTCCATGGCTACGGAGGCTGTCCTAGATCCACCCGCTCTCCCAGACATAACCACAGAGGCCGTCCCAGAGCAGTAAGGTAAGTTCCCGAATCCGCTCCAGAAAGTGAAACTCCCGAATATGCTCCAGAGAGTGAAAACCCAGAATCTGCTCCCTCCGAAACCTGCTCCAGGGTCCGGTATTCTGTCAAGCTGTATAGTAGAAACAATCTACTTTGAATCATGACTTCAAATCAACGGAAATTCACAAACAGAAGACTAGGGAAACTAAAACACTAAACAGCTTAAACAAGACTAATACCGGACCAGGAGCAAACTGAAACTTATTAGATAATATAATTATATGTATGTACATGTATATGTGTGTGTATATATATATATATATATATATATATATATATATTAGAATTGAGCTCAATACAAAGCTTAAAATATACAACTAACATTTTGGATTGTAAATGAGAACCAAGCTCGTTTTAGTGTTGGCTTTAAACAGATTGCCAAGACCACTTAAACCTACAAAGTCAGAGGTGACAGAGCTGCGAAGATGAACCATTTTATCACCTTATTTTAGGGACGCTAAAACGGGCCCCCTCTAGCCTAGGGTGGATTAGGGGTGATAGGGTTATGTAACTTGAGTAAGGACCAGTTTAGACAGTGAAAGCTTCGGTCGGCTGGCATGTTTAAAGCATGTTTAGACCTTAATCACAGCAGAGACATTTTTTATTTCAAATGGGAATGAAAGCGAGGCTGTGAGCGATAGACATACATATCTTCAGTGGGTTGTACTGTTTATTTAATGTGCTTTTGGATTGTCCTGTTGACAAAACACTGCAAAAATCTCCAGAAAACATGAGCTGTGAAAATTACAACTGTTCTAGGAGTTTTATACAGCTTTTTTACAGTGGTTGCCATTGAAAACACGACAAGATATCCCTCACAGCCTCGCTTTCATACCTGTCACAGTTCTGAATAAGGTCTATACTTTGGTGAAACTGTGATTTCATTGCCCTCTTAAATTGTGCATTGTAAGAAGAAAACTGTCATTATTTACTAACCATGTTGTTTTAAATCTTTATGACTTTTTGGTCCTTACAATGAAAGTATGTACAACATATTATTTGAACATTCTTCAAAACAGCGTCTTTAGTGTTGTACAGAATAAAGGAAGTTATACCAGTTTGGAATGACATGAGGGTGAGTAAATTATCACAGAATTTTCCTTTTTGGGTGAACTAACTGTTTTACTCTCCATATTGATTCAGAGAATCTTAGAGAATCTTATAAAGATCCAATATTAGAATGACAACAGTGGTGATAATGGGCTGACTGGCCTGGTTTTAACCAGGGTATACTGTGCCACTCAAATAATGCAGTAATGTCATGGGACTAATTCAGACATTTTCATGAAATACAGTTGGAAGTCTACTTGACATATTAAAACAATGTGCTCTTAAAAAAACATCCAATAAGATAGAGGAGAAACATTATGTTATTTCCACTTAGTTTGATTTGCTTGTCATAATACTCATTATTATTAGGCATTACTTTTGATTGTATTTCGGGGAAAACAATCTCTAGATCTCTCAATCTCTGCCCAAGAAGAATTGTGCTTAATAATTTTCCCTGCAAGGACTAAAGCTGTATGAGATTGAATTCTGAAGTAGCAAGATAACGGCACAGCAGGAAACAGAGAAACACGATAAAGATTTGTTTTGGTTGGCTCCCAGGACCGCTCTGAAAATAGAGGTTGGAAGGAGAGTACAGGGGTGACATGCCTCTGTTACCGAAACATGTGTTGCATTTCTCTACCCGGTGGATGGTCTCGAGAGGAATAAGTCTGTTCTCCACAATGGAACTTCTGATCACAATGACTTTTTACTGACTGGCTTGATAGATCTATTGGGACTAATCGTGTAGGTAGCGGCACAAACCCTTTAAATAGCAATGAACCCAATTTCACAAATTTTCCCTTTTCCCCTTACCACAAGGAAAGCTTAATTCTTCTCGCAAACCGTTATTCAGAGGCCACACAGTCAATGAGCAATCATTTTAACTGCCAAATGACCTTAGATCCACTTCAACATATGTTGCATATGGTGTCTAAAGTTTAAATTAGCACAATTGAATTAGAGTTTAGAAATTAGTAAGGAGAGTCAACCCTTAAATGCATCGCCAATTATTGTTACATTCGGGTCTTTAGTGACCCGGACCTTTATCTAACCCGGACGGATCTCTACCTGTCGCGATAATATAAAACTCTCCTGATATTAGAGTAACAATTACAGAAGAATGACATAGAGCATATTTTGTGACCTTTTGGAGCTTGGAAGGGTTCAGTTTGAGCAGATATTTTATACCATCATCACTGTCCTGTACATTCAGCATCTGGCTCATATTCGCCATCTCAAACATATTCTCAAAACTATAATTTTCAGCATCTTCAGAATCAATATTTTGATCGCTGACAGCTTCTTCACCAGATCCCCCATCAAGCGATGACAGTGACACAAAAATTTGATTGCTTTCAGTACTTGTTCTGCAGTAAATCGCTGAGCAATTTCAAGTTTTGCTGATGATACACTCTAAAAAAAAAGGTTCTATATGGCACCAAAAATGGTTCTCTCGTAATCATAGGGGAACCTTTTTTAGTGCTATATAGCACCAATTTTGGTGCTTCAGTGGTTCTTCAGCGGTTCTTCAGAGGTTCTTCACCGGTTCTTTGACTAAGGTGCTATATAGCACCTCTGAAGAACCGCTGAGCCAAGAACCATTTTTGGTGCCAAATAGAACCTTTTATTTTTTAGAGTGTACGTCATATTCTTTTGTTTTCTTCTTTAAAAACAATGAATGAGGGTGAATGACGTCCCGGGTCACCAAAGACCCGAGGTATGCGTTTAAGGGTTAAAACAAATCTTGCCATTTAGTCACTGTTTGACTTTATTTATTCAGCAGAACAACAAAACATAAAACATATTTTTAAAAATAGTTTTTGTCCATACAATGAAATTCAATAGGGCCAACAAAGCAATATTGGACTTTCCTTTCATTTTATGAGACATTTTTCTAAATATATTCTTTTGTGTTCCACAGAAGAAAGAAAGTCATACAGGTTTGATAGGGAAAACAAATCGCATGTGCCATCCCTTTAATCAACAATGGGCAATATTATCTGTCATATTCTTGTTATTTATAAGAAGGTTGTGTTATTTCACAGCATAGACTAGTTATAAAGTTGACACCGTTTTGGTCTTGTCTGATAAAAATGTCCCAGATGTAAAATGTGGAAGCTTTCTCTAGGAATCCCATCTGCAGAGGAAAAAGAGGATGTACTTCTTTAACACACTGGCATGGATCCCGCATGTCTAATGACCAGATTTCCTGACAGGGCCACTGAATGATCACTGCAATAACAGCACTATTGGTTGCGAAGACATGAAGACATTTAATCATAAGTAATTTCCTGAAATCTCTAAGTAGTACTTGTTGATGTCAATTAAGCAAACATCTGTCACTCACTACACAAATAACATCAGGGTGATATGACCAAAAACCAGTGCACTAGGCCGAATGGAGCAGCAATAACCCATGACTTCAGCTAGCCAGAGAACATCACAGATTCTCCTGCACATCGCTGATTCTCCAGTCTTCATCTCTTCTCACTCATCTCCACATCTGTCTGGCTTGCCAGCAAACAGATGTTTTTACTTGTTGAACATGCTCTGTTGAAATGTACTTCCTCCTTCATGAAGTGAATCCTGACACTTCTCTTTTTTTTATTTTAATTATAATTTTATTAGGACTGAAAGGGTTAAATGAGCTAATTCTTTTCAATTAACCTGTTAAATCAGCTCGCAAATCACACTGAGCGATTCATTTGTGAATTGGACAGATCCAATTGCACCTGTTCTCGAGTCAACAACTCACTAATTCAAATGAGTCAGAGTGAGTCTTCAGTTAACAATTCACTGAATTCACAAGTCTGACTCAAATGATCCAAGAACAGAAGATCCTTGGAGCTTGAGTATGCATGCGACTCATGCCGTGGAAAGTAAGTAACTAATGCCAACATTTAGGATTTATTATTGTTTAAGAAAATAATGTTTAGGTCATGACTTTCAGTTGTTTGAGAAGAAAATCCATTGTAAGCTGTTTAGGCGCATTGTATGAAATGCTTGAAAGTGTACCACATTTGTGTATTAGCGGCGTCTGAATGGGGTAGGTTTGCGTCAAAATAACGCATTTTAATGCCAATGCTTCTTCTCCATTTCAAATGATGTAAAACTAGTATGTTTGCAAAGTGTTCCTCTTAAAATGCTAACACATTTTGCCCTATATGACATCTGTTTTTATTGTATGTTTATTGTATGTTTATTTTTGTTAACACACATTTTGTTTCCTCATTTCTACATAATAAATTTACCATAATAATATATAATATAGTATATATTATTATGGTTATTTTTACTTGTTTGCACACTTGAATATCAATAGTATTTGTCAGTGTACATAGTTTCATAGTTAACTATTCCTCTCATAATATATATATATATATATATATATATTTTTTGCTTCTTGCAAATTAGGACAAGACATATCAACATGAACATGCTTCCCAGGGTCACTGTGGCACACACTCTGTGTTATTGTGTCTTCTTTCTGCCAGTATTTTACATCATAGGGACACTGAAGTAGGAGAGGTTTTGACATCAGCTCTGAGCTGTTTGATCCCCCAAAAAAGAAAGAACCTCCATTCAGAGAGATCCTGGTCTTAGCTCTGCACTCAATACTGATGTATGTTTCCACTAAATCTGATTTTCTACAAACTGCGCAGTTGGTAAACTTCATGTTCCTGTTTTATGAGAAGTATCATGAAGCATACTTTTCTCAAATGATTCATACAGAACAAAATCCACTATTTTGCATTTGGATGTCACACATTACCATATTCTGCATTTAAGGTGACTCTTTATGACCCCTTACTCACTAACTCACTAACAGCCAACCTTCCCCCCAAAATATAGTCATCCCATTTCCCAGAATTGGGCCTGATAATTCAAAAGGAAGCTGGCTTTCTGCTAAATTATCTAAATATCCTATCCAGTCATCTTGCTTTTTGCCAAGTCTACGCTGGCCTATAGTGATTCTCCACTTCACCCATATCTTTAAGTTAAGCTTTTTACACTGTTAAAGACTTGGATTCCCATGCTAAACATGGACAAAGTTTCAAAAAAAATGTTTGATGGAGTATTTCTGTGCCAAAAATACTCCTTTTGATTTCTCATAAGTTTCGGAAAGTTTTCTTTTTTCGAGTATGGGCCAAAGTGACGTCAACAAGGCCGGAATGTCCTTGTACGGGCCATACGGGCTTTTCTCCCGGAAGGGCAGCCGCAACTAGAGCGAGAGAGCAAATGCACGCCCATTAACGCGCTGTGCTCGGCTTTAGGGAAGTCATCGGCTGCGCTGCAGTCACAGGACTTCACGAAATCAACAATATCACCAAAGATGTGTTTTTGGTTGTCAGGGCAAGACAACCCTGCACAGCTTCCCAAATAATCCAACGTTAATGGGACAGTGGATGGAGTTTGTTTTTCCGGAGCAGCAACGGAGTTGATCTTGCACAAAAAACATAATATAACACTTAATTTTGGCATTTACTGTCCCTTTTGAGTGTTATGGCAAAGCATGATGTGAAATAGAAATCCCAGCCCAGTTTCAGTCAAATGTAAGTTAGTCTAAATTAAAAGAAACAAGTTCATAAAACTCAAAACAATGAAACAATTCAGACTAATAAAAACAGTTTTGAGAGCTAAAAAGCAAAAGAAAGTTCTAAATACTCATAAAAGTTAATTTGTTTGAACTAATTTGCTTAATTTGAGTTGGCTCTACTCAAACCAATTAATTATCTAATAATAAACCAAGAAGGTGTAAAACACAGGGTCAGATCATCAATTAATAAAGACTTATTGCCGCGCAGTTCCTTGTACAATGCTATGCTATGACCGCAAAACAATTTTAGTACATGATTTGTAAACTACATTTTAACATTTGCATCACATCATCAGCTCCATAGATATGATTTTTCTGATGTAGTAAATGTGCACAGTATCTGATACAGCATTACACTTGGGTATGAGTCCAATGAAACATGAGTCACAGTAGCCTACTCAATAAAAGCAAACTAAAACAGCATGGATGCTTCAGAAAAGGCATTTTTATCACACGTTTGATTTAGTTAACACTATCGGTTAGGTTTAGGTAGAGTTTAGACTGCATTCCATTTACCTCGGAAGAGGGATGCATGAGCTGGAAATGATGTCAAACCAGTTCCAGTACACAGGTCGGAAAACTAAGATGGAGTCCAGGCATGTTGTACTTGCTCTTTCAGAATATAAACATTAACATAAAATAGCGATTTTGCATAGGTTGGATGTGTGCAGCAATGAGTTTATTGAGACACAAAGAGATATGCTATTAAACATTACTACTGTTTCACATATGGTTGATTTCCCAGTCGCAACTCTGACTTGAGGGGGCATTCCAGTTAAAAGTTCCTTCTGGGAACTAGGAACTTCGCACTTCCTATAGGAAAAATGGAACACAACGTTAGTGTAGCATATACGCAATACATACAACAACCAATGTAATAAAATGTTGCCGGAATCACGTTGATCTGTTTTGGGTCAAACTGAATGTGCTTTTAGTGCCACTCACTGGATATTTAACTTAGAAAGTGGTATGAAACATGCGAGAAGGAAGATTTTCCAATGAGACTGGGCTGCAAACAAACGAAAGGGTTAGTTGTTCTGTCATTACTCACCCTCATGTAGTTCCAAACCCATAAAACATTTGCATTGGAGATTAATATTTGATAAATAAAGTGGTAAATTATGTTTGTTTTTGTTTAGTTTTTTTGCACAAAACAAAGCACTCATGTCGCTTCATAAAATTGAGGCTAAACCACTTGGGTCACATTAATTACTTTTATGATGCCTTTACTACATGGGGTTTGAAAGTGGTAGTTGCTTAAACTGTCAATGGAGGGACAGAAAGCTCTCAGATTTCATAAATATAAATATCTTAATTTGTGTTCCGAAGATGAATGAAAGTCTTACAGGTTTGGAATGATATGCAACGAGGGTGAGTAATTAATTACAATGATTTTGGGTGAACTAAACCATTAACATTCTGCTCATTTGTAATTTTGTGAGATCAAATAAGCAAAATTTGTGACAATGACCAGTAAGTGCTACTGGCAAAAAGGAGGACATACCTCTAAATTCTCCAATTTATTTCTAACTTCTTACTTGTGTCTGATGAGTAACTTATTACTGGTATTTAATTATTAATCCATTCATCCATCTTGTTTCAAGGGGTATTCTCTTTGCTATAATATTCTTTGGCAGATATGAAGGGGCACTCCATATGAGTAGAGTACCCTCATAGCCTTAAAAGCCCTCAAACAACGGGGACCCAGAGAGAGCTGCTGGCACATCTGGAACTGGTTATCTATCCAGGCGGCAAACAATACAGGCAGCATGAATGTAGGTCAACTTAAGGAGAGGTGAAAGGCACACTGTTTCTGGCTAATAGTAACACAAGCGTGGCTCTGCACCCAATGTGCAGCTCATCTATCTGCAGCAGACTGACTGTCTCTGCATGAACACAACTCATGCAGTCAAAGAGCAGACTGACCTAATGGTGGAGACACCATGACCAAAGGTACAAAGTGACCACAGAAGGGTGCTGGAAATTCAAAACCTAGCTAAGTCTTTTATGGAGGTGGGGTGTTCTTGTTTTTGAAAAGCTGGCAGATTGTTAATTGGCAGAGAATATTTGTACAGTGTAAAAAATGTTTTGTAACATTTTAAATAGAAAATTAATGTAGAACTAAAGTAAAGAAACTTTTAATTGGTTAATTGTAAGTTACATGTATATATATGTAAATGTTAAGGTCACCTAATATACTAAAGTGGGTCCATATTGTAATAGTTTAAAAATTTAGCTGTCCTTTTAGTATATTAGGGTGTTTTATTTGACTTTTTATGTTATAAAAAGATCTGTGTCTGAATATACTAAAATACTGCAAACAAAATCCTTTAAGTACAATAACCATATCATTAGGTGGCCACTTTTTCAAAGAGATGCTGCAAGGTAAGCATTTATGATATAATATTCTCATAGATGTACTGTTTATGGTTCCATTATAGAAGACAGCCTAATTTAAACCATATTCAATGTGATGACAAAGTATTGCTTTACACTGCAGTACCACAAAGATGGATTCTCAGAGATTGAAACACTCCCTCTCAAAGTCTGTCTGCGTCAGACCTCTCCAAAGTATACGCAGATCATACACATCCTGACTCATGAACAATGCATGTCTTTTCATGATTTAGCTCATTTTCATTCAGCCAATATGATTTATGATTTGGTAAATGCAGAGCATTACCTTGCCAGAGCTTTGCTTTGGGAATTCAATGCACCGACCATTCTGAACCAATTAATGGCAGGGTGGGGGTAACTACAACAGTGTTGTACAATACAGCACATCTGTTGGCAATATAGCCACAAACGTATAAAATAAATCAAAGCTGTCCCCTGTTTTTGGGGGACAATGATGTCCTTTAGGAAGACCCGTGTAGCACTACTATTGTGAAAAATAAGAGCACTTAATTACTGTATATCTATATTTATATAGATATACAATTTTATATATATATATATACAATTTTATATATATATATATATATATATATATATATATATATATATATATATATATTTATATTTTAGGGCTGTCAATCAAAGAGTTTTTTAATCACAATTAATCACACTCTTGTTGTGTGATTCACACACTTATCATACATTTAAGCATAGGCTACGCCATGTATCTCATTATACACATTTATTTTGTATACAGTAAACAATCATAAAACTGTATTTTCTGCAAGCTTCAAGGATCATTGGAGACTCCAAAAGGACACCAAAAAACAAATGTAAGGAGTCCATATAATTATATTATATAATAAAAGTATACACACCTAAGCACCCATGAAAAAAAAAAAACCTTACAGAAAAAAACGTTACAGAATTCACAGTGTATAATATGTGTACAGAGCAACAACAACGAAATTGCTTTCATTTTAGACGAGTCAAGCTGCGATACCGAACAGGACCAAAAGGAGACGCAAAAAAAACTCTTAAATCAACCGCTTTGACTGCATAAACCTACGATTACTAAACACAACAACGTACACAAGACAAATCAAACATTATCCTTCCCGAGTATGTGGGAAACAACGCAAATGTACTGTGTGTCTGTACATGAATGCTGTGTGTGATCAGTGATCTAGAGCGTCACATATACGGTTTGTTCTTTGTGCATCAATATATCAGACTATCACGCCCTTACTGTACGTGACCAAAATTGCGCTCTTCAGAAACAATCGCAGAATACGACAGAGGTCGTGTTTTAAATCAAAGCACACACTGGAATGAATTATTCACTAAAAACGCAATGTGAGTCTCAATCAGCCTGGCCTTCTTTACATTATCGTTGTTGTTCTTTTTTTTTTGCTAAAGGTATTTTTTGCGTTTGTATTAGTCTTCACACGAACGCTTTGTAAACACGGGGGCTGTACTTCTGCCTACGTCTAGCGTGACCGTTCCGACGTGATTACGTCATTCTTAGCACCTCGCAGAGCTGCACAAGATGAACCATTTAGGTTATAAAGTATATTCATTTGAAATTTTTTTTTTTTTTTTAAATGACCGATCGTTTTGCTAGATAAGACCCTTTTCCGCATCTGGAATCACACAGAGCCTCTGGAATCCATCGAAGCGCTTTGAAACTGCATTGATTTTGACCTTCAGCATTTTGGTTGCAACTGAAAAGCATTATATGATGAAAAACCCTGGAACGCTTTCTTCAAAATACTTTTAATTTCTTTTTGACTGAAGAAAGAAAGACATGAACATTTTGGATGGCATTGGGGTGAGTAAATTATCAGGAAATTTTCATTTTGGGGTGAACTAATCCTTTAAGGCCCTGTTAACACCTTGTATTAAGATGCGTTTTGGTCGATCGGATCACAAGAAGATGAGGCAGACACATTCCTGTTTACACCTGGTGTTTTAATTCGTCTCTTTTGTCCACTTTCAATTTACCTATGAATGCGACCAGAGATGAGGGAAAAACAGAGTTTCTGCTCTGACAGCCACAAGACCACGCTGAATGCGGCGAGTGTGTGTTAGAAATCAGGAATGGCGAGAGAACATTGTGCTTTTTTCATCTTCATACCAAACTTGGGTCTCCAGCTGTCAATGTTTAAAGTGCCGCTATTATGCTATTTTAAAGTTTACTAATTTAGTTTTGGAGGTCTCCAACAACAGGTTTACATGCATCAAAGGTCAAAAACACTTTTCTCATAATATACATTGCACATCACCACAATGTTCAATAATTCTCAAACGACTCAATGGATTCATCAGCCTCTCTGAATCACTCCCTTCCGCGAGCCTGCTCTGCTCTGATTGGTCAGATGGCCCAGTCTGTTGTGATTGGTCTACCACGTACGGCGCGTATTTCGGAAACAAACGGCCATTACCATAACTGAACTAGCTCCGTCTGGAAAGCTTCAAAAAGCTTAGCGATTGTACACACTGTAAAGACAATAACAATGGCGCCGAATTTACACCAATCCCAGCGCGAGTCCGAATCAATTATGATATGCGGCGGCAGTGGTTCAGTGGTTCATGTAGGTTGTCCACAAACCGGAAGGTTGGTGGTTCGATCCCCGGTTCCACCTGACCAAGTGTCGAGGTGTCCATGAGCAAGACACCTAACCCCAGCTGCTCCCGACGAGCTGGATGGCGCCTTGCATGGCTGACACCGCCGTCGGTGTGTGAATGGGTGAATGTGAGGCAAAGTGTAAAGCGCTTTGGATGGCCATTGGTCTGTTAAAAGCGCTATATAAATGCAGTCCATTTACCATTTACCATGAAACATTGGAAGAACTAGTTATTCAACCCGAACCTTGAGCAGGATGTTTCTCAGTGATGCTACTCAGTTTGCGGTACATTATGAGATGTTTCAACTGTAATTCCTCACCATCAGCATTAACAAGTGTGTGTCCATCAACAAACCTGTGTGTGTTTCTAATTTATTGCGGTGAAAATGCGGGAACTGTATCAATAACAGCGCTTACGTTAGCCGAGCACTAACGTGAATGACTGATGTAACATTAAACTTTGCAAAACAAATCTTGCTCAATCCTTCATCATTACTCAAAGTAGTATTGAACGACAGTCAATCTGCATTAATAGACAGGTAATAGACACATAATTTTTGGTAATAGTGGCACAAAGCTGTTTTACAGTAGTATTTCAGAGTTAGCCAGTTAGCCAGATACCTACACAATATGAAAACACATTCTTCTCGACATGATGCTATCCAGTATCCGCTGCAGTGTTTCAGGTGGTTCAAGTTTTCCCTGGTGTCTGCGCTCGCAATAAGTGGACGGGCAATATGCTAATGTTTCGTCTTGACGTTACAACGAAACGGCTTGCGATTTGTTTCATTGACTCAGAGTCGACTCTTACTTTTGAGAGACAATAACTTTCTATACGGTGCACTTTCAGATTTTAAAGGGGTTGCTGGTTATGATTTCAAATGTTTTACTTGAGTAAGTGTGTTAGTTAGTGTGTAATGTTGCTGTTTGAGCATACACAACATCTGCAAAGTTACAACACTCAAAGTTCAAAGCAAAGGGAGCTACTTCCTTTTAAAGAAATCACCTTTTAAGGACTACAACAAACGGCTGGTAGGGACTACACAAGCTTCCTCCTGGGTTAGTGACATCACTAACCCTGAAATTTACATAAACCCTGCCCACAAGAACACGTATGTTGGGAATTTATATATTATCACGACAGACAGAAAATACTAATCAATGTCTTGATAGTTAACTCCACACCAGCTACATAAATTAATCAACTAACCATTCAGAAATGTCCTGTTGCATTCTACATGTTATCAGTTTTTCTTGAGTCTCTCCATCCTTGTCCGACTCCGGTTTGAACATAAAAGGCTGAACAGTTTCATTGCCTGTTTGCATAAGATAATCAGAGCTACTAACCATACACTGTAAAAAAAATATGGATGTAGTGTCCGTGACGTCACCCATAGGATTCTGAAGAGCAGTTTTGAAGTTTAAAGTAGGGTCGAGCTGACCGTTGCCATCTTGGCAGCGCGTCACTCCCGGATAACAGAAAACGGGCAAAGAGGCGGGACGTGGGCGGAGCTGAGGTGAGGTGACATAATGACTAACAGACAGCAGACAAATGACAATCCACCTGTCACTCAAAGTGGCCACGCCCTTAATTATGCAGAAGTTTAAGGTATTATATAGTGTAAATGAATGAGTTATAAAATAATTCACCCCCCTCACAGTTGTCATGAAGGGCAAAATTAGCTGTATAGACCAAAACCACAATTTGTACCAGGCTGTAAACATGTTTTTTTCTGCTTTAAAGTTGGGCATTTTAACATGGGGCTCAATGAGATTCTGCTCACTTCTGGAACCTGTCTCTAGTGGCCAGTCAATGAATTGCAGTTTAAGTAATTTCCGTATTGGCTTCAAGAGAAACTGGGGGAGGTTGCCGCTTGCTTCTAACACAAGCTCTTGAAACTCCGCCCCGTGAGCAGCAACTCATCTGCATTTAAATGGACACACAAAAACTGCATGTTTTTTCGGCTGAACGCATTCGGTCACATGAGCATTTACACTACGAAAGCAATCCGGTCGAATGCTTTTTTGGCTACCTCTGGAAGTGGTTGAAAATGGACGTGCAACATGTTTTAGACACTGTTTACACCTGTATTTATCCACTTGTGATCCAATTGACCAAAACACATCTTAATAAACAGGGCCTAAGAAAGCATCTGATCATTACGGTGTGGATATGTATGTACCAGCCCTGCAATTCACTGGCATCATGTCGACAGATGAGGTCATTCAAATTACACTGTTATGATAGTTTTATAAGCAGGCCTATATTTGACACTATAGACTATATAGATCTGACTATGTGAGACTATAGTTTGAATGAATCTCTTTTCTTTGAATGACATATTGACATTACATCTCTTTCGGCATTATGCTGAGCATTATATAAGCATTCATTTTATGTGTCATAGAACGGAAGAGAGGCTCTCGGAGCTTGTGTAAATGTCACATCCTTTTCCTTTTCCCTGCAAAAACGTCCTTCACATAAAACAAATCTGTCTACATGCTTTTATAGACAACCTAGGAAGTTTTGTTTTTTAAGTTTTTTTAAGATTTCTCAACAAAAAAAAGATTATTACATACAAATTTGTACATATAGACCCTTTAAGTGTACTTAAAGAGAGTGATCATAACTCTGTTCCCTAACACGAATATAAAAAAATATATATCACTTTGTAATAGTGTGGAATTAAAACTTTATTTTAATGTTTTGACTAATGTTCTTGATTAGAATTTTAACTGTTGTGTTATTTGATATTACATTTAAATTGAATATATTTTAAATGTATAATATGAAGATTACATCAACTTAAAAATCATTCTTAAGTTCAACTAATTGCTGTTACAGTTTTTTTCAATCGCTAACAAGCGCTTACCTATACTTCAGATACTTTTTCTAAACTCTTAACACAGACTCACACCTACAAAACACAATTGGCCAAATGGATAATTTTCTTATCAAAAACACATTTTGTTAAATATATACTAACTCTTCATTTCAAAATAGAACACATCTTTCTCTGCACACACTAACTTTACCAAAACACTGGAAATCTGACTCAAAATGAAATTATTCTGTCAAAGAATAACACTTGTTTTCACTTCAGAAGCTACATGCAGTCAATCAAAGTACACCAGGTTTCAAAATACTGGCTATTGTTGACATTACAAAAACGGCATAGACTTTTATGTTTCAGTTTTACATGCATTTGCATGTAAAACATGCAATCCACCGTTTTTACACAAAATTTCTTGGTTGGGAACTATATGTCCACATGTACAGTAATATTCACATACAAAAGCATTCCAGTAAAAAGCAAATAATTTTTTTTCCCCTTTACTGTTTACTACAGGAGGTACAGTAGAAACACGGTATGATAGAACAGAAAAGGTTTTACAGTATTGCTTACAGTGAACAAAATATCCATGAAACACATGGGGGGATGGGGTCCACATAATGATTGTGAGGCTGATGCTATCGATATTGTCAAATATCTTATGGTCCTCCACAATTCTAGTTTGAATTTCATGCAGTTTTATTGCATTATTTGCAACAACCATTTCTACAATGGCAAGCTCTTGATAATCATTGAGGAGCTTTCCTCTTCCTCAAGAGGGTTAAAGACATTGCATTATTTAGAGGGACAAAAAAAAATCGACATATGCATTACTGTATGACCTTATTGACATGTCAAGTGAGAATAGAAACAATCCATTCAAAATGCAATACTTATCTGTTGGTTTGTTGAAAGATGCGTATAATGGAGGCAACCGTTGACCGCCTCAAATTGGGCTGCGCTCTTTCACCAGCCTCTCTTAGTGAAAAACCGTGGTTGATTACATGGTCAATGATAGTGTCACAAATTTCATCACTGACTACTGTTCTTGCAGCCCTTGGAATGCCACCACCACACATTCTTACACCTCTACCTTGCCCTCTCCTTAGGCCTGCTCTTCTCCTTGGCCCTGCTCCTCTCACTGCTCCTGCACCTCTTACTGCTCCTGCTCCTCTCACTGCTCCTGCACCTCTTATTGCTCCTGCTTCTCTCACTGCTCCTGCACCTCTTACTGCTCCTGCTCCTCTCACTGCTCCTGCTCCTCTCACTGCTCATGCACCTCTTACTGCTCCTGCTTCTCTCACTGCTCCTGCACCTCTTACTGCTCCTGCTCCTCTCACTGCTCCTGCACCTCTTACTGCTCCTGCTCCTCTCACTGATCCTGCTCCTCTCACTGCTCCTGCTCCTCTCACTGCTCCTGCTCCTCTCACTGCTCATGCACCTCTTACTGCTCCTGCTTCTCTCACTGTTCCTGCACCTCTTACTGCTCCTGCTCCTCTCACTGCTCCTGCACCTCTTACTGCTCCTGCTCCTCTCACTGCTCCTGCACCTCTTACTGCTCCTGCTTCTCTCACTGCTCCTGCACCTCTTACTGCTCCTGCTTCTCTCACTGCTCCTGCACCTCATACTGCTCCTGCTCCTCTCACTGTACATGCATCTCTCACTGCTCCTGCTCCTCTCACTGTACATGCATCTCTCACTGCTCCTGCTCCTCTCACTGCTCCTGCACCTCTTACTGCTCCTGCTCCTCTTACTGCTCCTGCTCCTCTCACTGATCCTGCATCTCTCACTGCTCCTGCTCCTCTCACTGATCCTGCTCCTCTCACTGCTCCTGCTCCTCCCACTGCATCTCTCACTGCTCCTGCTCCTCTCACTGCTCCTCTCACTGCATCTCTCACTGCTCCTGCTCCTCCCACTGCATCTCTCACTGCTCCTGCTCCTCTCACTGCATCTCTCACTGCTCCTGCTCCTCTCACTGCTCCTCCCACTGCATCTCTCACTGCTCCTGCTCCTCTCACTGCATCTCTCACTGCTCCTGCTCCTCTCACTGCATCTCCCACTGCTCCTGCTCCTCTCACTGCATCTCTCACTGCTCCTGCTCCTCTCACTGCATCTCTCACTGCTCCTGTTCCTCCCACTGCATCTCTCACTGCTCCTGTTCCTCTCACTGCTCCTCTCACTGCATCTCTCACTGCTCCTGCTCCTCTCACTGCTCCTCTCACTGCTCCTGCTCCTCTCACTGCATCTCTCACTGCTCCTGCTCCTCTCACTGCTCCTGCTCCTCTCACTGCATCTCTCACTGCTCCTGCTCCTCTCACTGCATCTCTCACTGCTCCTGCTCCTCTCACTTCATCTCTCACTGCTCCTGCTCCTCTCACTGCTCCTCCCACTGCATCTTTCACTGCTCCTGCTACTCTCACTGCATCTCTCACTGCTCCTGCTCCTCTCACTGCTCCTCTCACTGCTCCTGCTCCTCTCACTGCATCTCTCACTGCTCCTGCTCCTCTCACTGCATCTCTCACTGCTCCTGCTCCTCTCACTGCATCTCTCACTGCTCCTGCTCCTCTCACTGCTCCTCTCACTGCTCCTGCTCCTCTCACTGCATCTCTCACTGCTCCTGCTCCTCTCACTTCATCTCTCACTGCTCCTGCTCCTCTCACTGCTCCTCCCACTGCATCTCTCACTGCTCCTGCTCCTCTCACTGCATCTCTCACTGCTCCTGCTCCTCTCACTGCTCCTCCCACTGCATCTCTCACTGCTCCTGCTCCTCTCACTGCATCTCTCACTGCTCCTGCTCCTCTCACTGCTCCTCTCACTGCATCTCTCACTGCTCCTGCTCCTCCCACTGCATCTCTCACTGCTCCTGCTCCTCTCACTGCATCTCTCACTGCTCCTGCTCCTCTCACTGCTCCTCTCACTGCATCTCTCACTGCTCCTGCTCCTCCCACTGCATCTCTCACTGCTCCTGCTCCTCTCACTGCTCCTCCCACTGCATCTCTCACTGCTCCTGCTCCTCTCACTGCTCCTCCCACTGCATCTCTCACTGCTCCTGCTCCTCCCACTGCATCTCTCACTACTCCTGCTCCTCCCACTGCATCTCTCACTGCTCCTGCTCCTCTCACTGCTCCTGCTCCTCTCACTGCATCTCTCACTGCTCCTGCTCCTCTCACTGCATCTCTCACTGCTCCTGCTCCTCCCACTGCATCTCTCACTGCTCCTGCTCCTCTCACTGCATCTCTCACTGCTCCTGCTCCTCTCACTGCATCTCTCACTGCTCCTGCTCCTCTCACTGCTCCTCTCACTGCATCTCTCACTGTTCCTGCTCCTCCCACTGCATCTCTCACTGCTCCTGCTCCTCTCACTGCTCCTCTCACTGCATCTCTCACTGCTCCTGCTCCTCCCACTGCATCTCTCACTGCTCCTGCTCCTCTCACTGCATCTCTCACTGGGCCTGCTCTTCTCCCTGGGCCCCTTGCTCTTACTCTTCCTCGTCCAGACATTACAGTGTTTGTCTTTTTCTGTTTCCAAAAACATGACTCCTAAAAGTCCTCCTTTTACTGTATAAGTGTCAATGTAATAGAAAAAATAACCCCTGCCACTGAGTCTAAGCCAGACTGGAATCAGCTGTGCTTGGCCCAATTTACCCAACATAAATCAGCTCTGTGTCAATTATTCAATTGTTTGTTTATTATCAGCTGAGATATATATTTTTTGAACTGATATCATTGCAGAAGCAGAGGTTTTTATACTCTATCTAAGGTTTGGAATATTGTTTTTTCTATTGTGGGATGTTGTGTGTTAACATTCGTAAATACTACAAAAACAATCCATAATTTTGTTGGGAGGTATAGCTTGTCTGTTACGAAAATGTAAGCATTGTGGAAATGTGTTCATTGACTGCATATTGTGTGAAAACAACATGAAATGTGTGAATGGTATGGCCACAAAAGACTGACACTGTGCTAATTGTGTTTAGAGTTTTGAAAATGTAACAACTGCTGTTGGACAAATGCTTGTTAGCGACTGAAAAAAACTAATATAATTGTAAACTATAGTATATTTTCATTTAATTGTAAATAACATGCAGTTAAACATCTGAGAACATTACATTCTGTTTGCACAGTATATTCTTTTACAGTATATTATTTATGAAATAAGCACTCTTTTTTTAAATATGTGAAAGTGTACTTCTTTTTCACAAGAGTGTGCCAAATATATGTATCCTTTTTAAATGTATGAATGTTTTATACAGGTTCATTAAAGTGCTGTTTTCAGACTCAATTGGCTGTTTTGAATTAAAATTTAAACTACAATAAGTTGTGGGAGAGTTTTTATGTCAATAAATGACAGTTTGAGCTGTCAGTTCTGTATAACATGTATAACGTCAAATTATCGTGGCATACACCCTCAGTGTTTTGTGTATGTTATGGTACATTTATCCTACATTTTCTATTAAACTCTGAACAGATAAGTTGGCAGTCGATTTGCTAAACAAAGCACTAATTTTTCCTCTTTTGGCTCCATCATGTTAATTTGGCCCTCAAATTGTATGATAAATATATGCATCACCATGAATAATAAACCACACATAACAGTTTATTTAATTTCACAATTAAAATGTCTTGGCCGTGGGGAGCAGTTCTCAGTTTGCAATTAGGCCTTTTTTTCTTTCACTTTATGTAATGAATGGATCTCTTAGGCCTCCATTGCCCTGATCCGTAGCAATTTAGTTGGATTCCTGGGTTTTGAATTTCAGTTCCAGGTCACTTGTGTCACGGGGAAAGTTGGAGAACGAGAGTACATGCACGTCTGTCACGGCGTCTCATGCTCTCTGTACACCCTGCTGAGACGGAGGCCAGAAATGTCAGGAACCCAAGTGCTAAGGTGCTTTTGTCAGGGGAGACTTCAAGCTCCTGGTTTAAGACCTTTATCTACTGCCAACCAGCATCCGTAACGCTGGGCTTTATGCTGAATCCCGGAAATGCAAACTTTTGATTTTGTCAGACGCGCAGTGTTGGGATGGTTACTTTGGAAATGTAATAGGTTGCAGATTTCAAGTTACCCTATTTCAAATGCAAGTAGTGTAACTTTATTAAAGTAATGTAACTGCTTACTTTTTGATTACTTTTCAAAATTTCTAACAAATGTTTTCAACTGTTAATCATTTTCAATCATTTAAACCTTACAGTAGTACTCAACACTGATTACTGTCAGACTTTCAAAATCCTTCATCACTTGAATTAAAATTATAATAGTTAAATTTTAAAGCACATCCACCATAAAATCAGTCTTTAGTACTTCTTTTTGCTTTGAGATTGTACTTTGAGGACTTAAATAATAATGCGTGGTGTGGCAGGCATGCTTGCAGTTAACTGTAGGTTGAGATATGTTTGCCAATTATTTTAATAATAGGCTATTTTGCACTGAACTGTTATATTTGCAGCATTTTCTGATTTCTGGATGAAATGTTTTTTACATTTACAGCATTGGAACGCATTTTTATCCGTCACCATGGGCCAATCAAAAGCATCAGAATAACATCGCTTTACTAAACGGCCTTTAAATGGCAGGAAGCATTGTGCACAACGAATATTATTCAACATATCCTAGCTTTTTACAGAGAATATTCAGATGAAACCCCCTTTGCAAACTGTAATTTTATTTACACATTTTCTTCTCAGTGACTGTAACGGATTACAGTAATTTGTTTTGTAATTAAATTACATAACTCCGTAACATGTGACTAGTTACTCCCCAAAACCCGAACACAAAATTTGTTTCTCAAACCTTATTCCCAAATTGTTTGATTTGAGATCTACAGTAGAAGATAAGATTTTCAGTGAATAACAACTTAAATGTTAATCTGTTTCTCACACAAAGCTATCGCATGACTTCAGAAGACTTAGAATATACAGTAGCATCAACTTTAATTAAATTTTTTATGCTAAATTTTTTATGCTAAATGCTACATTGCAATATATAATAAAACAGTAACACTATGTTTTGATGGTCCACTTTTAAATAGGTAAGTTCTTAAACAGTGCTGATTGGATAAACTCACGATGACATAGCCACAGGATTCTTTTGGTCAAAAGTTAATCATTCAGTAAATTGTTCAAAATGTTTCTTCATTGGGAATATAACAAGACTAAATGCACAATTACCTTGAAAGATAAAACACATGTTTAGGTGGATTAAAACATTGTGTTGATGTACAAACATTAACCAGAAGAGATTCCTTGGGATGTAAGTTCAAATGCCCTGTGGCACAGCAGAAGGGTTTTTATCTGTCCTTCAACAGTTCTGTAATTATATAAGAAATCCTCATAAGCTCACATGTGGAAGGAACCTACATTGAAATTAAAGGCAATCACAGTAATTGCCTTGCCGAGCTATTACTGTAAGTAACTATGGTGAAAAACCGAGCACAGATGGAGGGGCCCTCAAGCCCTGGAGATGCCCAGGTGTAGCCCCGCAACCTTTTGAGGAAAAGCCCCTCATCTTTATTATTATGTGAACCTCTGAACCCATGGGAGTTTTCCCTTTGAGACTCCAAAATACGATGCAGGTAACTGAGTTTCATGCTTTGTCTTTTTTTACTATAGCTTAAAAGTAATGTGGGTTGACAGGGAATTTAGGAATAACGTCAGTAAACATATTTGTTTATCTTATTCTTCAAATATCTGTATTCCACAGCATTCAGCAGTGTCATTCACGGCTTTGATTCTGTCAGTGCCAAATCATTTGCGTTTGTTTTACTTTCTCCCGCTGAAGCAACAGATGTGGTTTGATGTTTGTGACGTGCGCACTATTCATTCGTCCTTTGAAGATCCAGAGGCAACTGAGAGTCAATGTCCTGAAACCAGAGCAAAACATCTGGTGGAGTGTGACTAACATTGCCATCATTTCTGGAGGGAGTCAAATCATTCTCCTTTACACTCTGGCTGACTGTATGATAACGAATTCATTGCGAGGCTTACTTTTGACTGACTTATGCAAGGTCTGGGTGTGTAATCAAACTATGAAAGCTACAGTATTCTAGTTCTTGTGGTTGGACCACCAGAGCACACAGTTTAATTCTCTGGGATTTCTGAGTTATACAAACGTTCAGTGTGCAAGAAACTGTTCCATGCTTTTTACCTTCTATTTCATCCTCTTTAATGTTGGATTTTCTATATTTAAGAACAGATTATGGACGGGACCAATGGGGTTAGTTGCATTTCCATTTATGCATTTAGCAGATGCTTTTATCCAACGTGACTTACAAAAGAGGAGGAAAGCAATTCATCAAGCAGTCAACAATGTCAACAAAACAGTGTGGGTATGTTTTTGTGAAATATCAGGACACAAATGTGTATAATGACATGGGGTAAAAAGAGGGTGAAATATGAGGACGTTCCCCATGTCCTCACTTTTCAAAATGCTTATAAATCACACAGAACAAGGTTTGGCACATGTCCCCCGCACCTTTAATAAAATGTACATTCGTCCCCCGCACTTTACCGAGTCTCACCGGTCCAAATCGACCCGCTCCGTGGGGGATTCGAACCGGCGTAGTCGCACCGCTCTTACTGGCCTACGTCTGTTACACGGGCAAGTTTGTTTACGTAGAAGCCAATGTGAATAAATCTAGATATACATGACCTGTCATTTTATTCGTATCCAAAAACAAGGCGCTCTGAACACCATGGAGTGCTAACACTCTCGTGCAACACTCCAACTCATACTCGAAGCCGGAGGGCGCGCGCTCTCTCACAGAAAGTCCAAAACGGATTCGTAGAAGTAATCACGTTCCAAAGGCATTCACAGCGCTGAACCAGCAGCTGAATAAAGAGAATTATGACTGATGAAACGCGACGACAAACACATGATTTCGACATTATATGGTTCATGTGTGTTTTTCAAGCCATCTCAAGGTATTTATTGACAATAAAGTATGTGAATAATGCAGTGCTAACTGACATCCTTTTTAATGATTAGTATCTTCTGCTCACCAAGGCTGCATTTATTATATAAAACAGCTGTTTACTATGTGAATATATAGGCTAGTAAACGTGTAATTTATTCCTGTGATCAAAGCTGAATTTTCAGCATCATTACACCAGTCTTCGGTGTCATATGATCCTTCAGAAATCATTCTAATATGAGGATGTTCTGCTCAAGAAACATTTGTGATTATTATAAATGTTGAAAACAGTTGTGCTGCTTAAAAATGTTGTGGAAACAATGATGCATTTTATTTTTCAGGATTCTTTGATGAATAGAAAATTAAATTAACTGCATTTACTTGCATTAAATAAAGCACTTATTAAATATAAATCTGTATTTATATTATAAATGTCACTTGTGATCAATTTAATGCATGTTTAATTAATAAAAGTATTAATTTCTCTCTTTTTTAATCTTACCACAAAAGTTTGAATACTATCATGGTTTCCACAAAAATTAAGCAGCAGCACAACTGTTTTCATCATTGATAATAATCATAAATGTTTCTTGAGCAGCAAATCAGCATATTAGAATTATTTCTGAAGGATCATGTGACACTGAAGACTAGAGTAATGATGCTGAAAATTCAGCTTTGATCACAGGAATAAATTACTTAATTTCTTTATATATTCACATAGATAACAGCTGCTCTACATTGGCATAATATTTCACTGTATTACTTTTTTACTGCATTTTTTATTAAATAAATGCAGCCTTGGTGAGCAGACGTCTTCTTTCAAAAACATTGAACAATTGTAATTTTTTAACTTTTCTAAACTGCCTTGTTCAGTGATATTTTTTTTAACATTGCATAAAATCCATGGGTACTTAATGCACAAGTGTTTGCAGTGCATAAACCAATCATAAAATTGGCATAAAATATTGGGGAAAATATGATACATATTAGTGGTTATTGTTCAGCAGTGTATTTGATATCTTACTGAATTAAAAGCAATATATCAATTAAATCTGTCAATTAGACAGAGGTCAGAAAAAAACAGGTATTATACCTGACATTTCTGTCCCCCTCACTTATGAAAAGACGGCTACGCCCCTGATTACGCCTATGGAATGTCCTCACATTTCACAAAAACAAACATGTGTGTGTGTGTGTGTGTGTGTGTGTGCATTAGTTTAAGGGTGTGGAGTGGTTAAGTGTTGTTATCTAGTAGTTAATATAAGTAGTTATCCTCCTTACTGCATTTTTGCTCATATTTTTTATGTTTAGGGTTAGTTTATTAATATTAATAATTAATTTATAAAGATATTATGTATTATTAATATGATTTATTATTATTTATATAGGCTAATAATTGATCCATATAATTTATAAAAAATATAATTTTTAGCCCCGTTTCCACCAAAATTACCCAGAACAACTTGTCCCAGGAACTTTCTTCACAGGAACTATTTTCTCCCCAGACCTGCTGCTGTCTGTGTTTCCATGACGGTCTAAAGTACCGTGAAGATTAGTCCGGTGACGTAGGACTGCGCGCGACTTTCCAGAGCCCACTGGATTTCGTTGTCCGCAAATAAACTTAATGAAGCTTGAACCTCGACGTCTGACCATCGGTCGCATGTTTTAAAATCTGTTGTTGATTCGAAAAGCAAACAACTCTTACTGCGCGCACCGCAACAGACTTTTGGGTTGAAATAAAATGTTGCGTGAGCTCAACCAATCAGCATGTTCAGCGGCCAAATCCAACCCCCGAAAGTTCCTGAACTTTGAAAAAGTACTACCTTGCAAGCAGGGCCGTTTTGAGGGGTAAATCTTTACCCGGAACTTTATTTAGACCCCGGTTCCTGCGGTGGAAACACACTGAGTATCACCCGAAAGTTCCTAGTTCCTGGGGAAAGTTCCTGCGGTGGAAACGCGCCTTTTGTTTGGTCATTACTGTAAATGTTTTTCTGTTGTATTGCATGACTAATCATTTACCAGTCATCTACCTTACGCCATTTCCTTCATATTTCATATAGAACGCCATCCAGAAATTATTTTAAAAATGTTTCAGGGGCAGAACTTAAATAGCTGAGTCATTGTAGATCAGACTGGAGAGCAGTGGGAGATGCACATTCCTCTCATATCCTGTGTTTAGTCTTACATGTGTAGTCTAAACTAGGCTTGCCCTGACCCTGAACACTCACAGCTCTCATGGGAAATGCAGCACCACTGAAGATTACATGCTAAATGCATCACATCCTACCTGAATACAGCCACTAGACCTGTAATTATATGACAGTTCTTCAGTGTTTGTCATCAGTTTTACACCAGGCTCTGACCTGTAGGGCTACTCTAGTTATATCATAGTGTATCGCTTACCTCCCTAAATCCACAGCTTAAAGAAAAAAAAGAAGAAGCCACCCCTCAGATGGCACAATGGAGACTCTATGTTGCTTTTAATATTGGACTGTGGTTGAGGTTTGGATGAAGCTTTTAATGCAGGAAATGTTGAAATGTATGGAGAAATTTGCCCTAATGCAACTTTGTTTTGATTAGCATTAGTGGCTTTATCAGAAATAATTATATTTTAGAACAATAGCCTGAATAATACACTTCAGATAAATATTCACTTTTTCCAAAACAATACTCACCAAGTGTTACCACATTTGGTAAACACTCTTTTGGAACAGATTTACCAATGTTGCTTTATTCTTGTGTTCGTGGATTTATGGTTAAGTACACATAAAAGAGGAAAGACTTGGCACAAATTTTGCCACAGCATTTAAACAAAAAACAAAACAAAAAACAGACGGCAAATGGACAAAGCGTATTTAATGGTGAAGTGAAAATGAACTAAACGTTGGTGGTCGTCCACTATGACACACTATATGAGATAAAACAATTGATTCTTGCATCCCGACGCCCATTGTCATTTGTGAATTACCACAACACTCTACGTCAAAAAGATTGTGCCAAAATCGGGCTGATATTGTCAGGCCTGTCGCAAGGGGGGTGCGAGAACCTGTGCATACATGATGTGCGAGGCCCATGGGGGAAGTTGGTACTAACTGGGGTCTGCTGTTGCTATAGTGACGAGAATTTGTTGTTTATGTGGCTATTTAAGAAAAAAAAATTGTATATTCAGTTTAACAGCCTTAGGTTCAAGAAGTTAAACTGTGTAACTGAATTGTGCTGTGCGCACATTTTGACGCTTAAATTATGTTCTAAATTATGAATGGGTCAAATGCATTTGCAAAATGGCCTGAATCCACTTGAATTAGTTTGGCCTGCTCTCTTTAAAACGTCTAGAGATAGAGTAGGTTACACTCGTTCTGCAGTGCCGTTGCTCTCAGTGATGCTCAGAAAGATGCGTAGTAGTTAGGGTATATGCTTATTTAACTTGTTTTAAAACTTGTGTTAAATAAAAAACCCTTTGTGCGTACCATCAGATGAAATCCTGCAGGCGCCCATATTTTCTCCATCCATGCAATAAATGCACATCCTTCAATGAGCGTGGATTTCTAGCGTATTTACTTGAACTTCTTAGGTAATATCTATGGTTTAACCCAATTTCAAAGGCAGCCAAAATCAGAATTTGAATGGACCGAATAAAGCTCCCTACGAACTTGATGTGCGATGCCGTGCTGATAATATGCGCATGAATCACTGTCGCACAGTCAAACGCATAATACATTTTTAACAAGCAGAATAATACAGCATCACGATACATACATAGTATAATTTTTAGCTATGTACATTTACATTTACATTTATGCATTTGGCAGACGCTTTTATCCAAAGCGACTTACATTGCATTCAAGGTACACATTTTACATTTTGTCAGTTTTTGCTTTCCCTGGGAATCGAACCCATGACCTTGGCATTGCTAGCACCATGCTCTATTGTTTGAGCTACAGGAAAGCGCAAGTATATGTCTTTTAACTATTGTAGTATTTCGAAGGACAAAAACATGAACTTAACTATTGGCTTTACATCATCAAGTCAGCTGTCAAATTACTTTTCACGAGGCCCTGTGTGGTCGCACACTTGGCACAGGCCTTGCGACGGTACTGGATATCGTGTAGTCTGAGCCCGGCATTACTCTCAGTGGGTCTTGTGGGATTTGCTCTCATATGGTGAGCACAGGCAAGTATAGTTCAAGCTACTGAATAAAAAAATGTATGTAACTTTTACTTTAAATAATAGCTGAAGTGCCATAGTGCATCTTTAAATTTAGTTTTTGACATTCTTAACATGCCCCTATTACGGTTTTCAAATATTTTCTTTCTTGCAGTGTGTAATATAGCTGTCTGTGAATGTAAATGGTCTGCAAAGTTGTAAAGTTGAAAGTGCACGATAAATAAGTTATTGTGGTCAAGTCGTCAAGAATTCGGATCCAAATCAGTTACGGCTACACGTCACTAGCAAACACATTTGCGTAATGCCTGCCTATGTTCTACACTGTCCGTTCGCAAACAACTTGACCCCAACTTGCTCTTGAAAGATGGGTCAGTACCCAGCTTATTTGGACCAGCTTGCTCCTCAGAATCACAACCTGTAAGTATGAATAATTATTGATATATTTTCTACCGCTTGTTCAAAATAAGTAGCTTTGTGTTTTATATTCTGTAAGTTTCCGGCTAACCGGCTAACTCATATTATTAATGTCTTACTGAAATACTTCTGCTAATCAGCTGTGGGCCACTGTTAAACTGTGCCTATTAATGCAGATGTCTGTCGTTCTTACTACTTTGAGTAATGATGAAAGATTGAGCAAGATTTGTTTTACAAACTTTAATGTCACATCAGTCATTCACGTTAGTGTTTGGTTAACGTATGTACTGTTATTGATACAGTTCCTGCATGTGCACCGCAATTAGAAATATACACACGGGTTGTTTGATGGACATACATGTTAATGCTGATGGTGAGGAATTACAGTTCTCACCTCAAACGTAGCATGTCACTGAGAAACGTCCTGCTCAAGTCATCCTTGCGATGGAGATTTGGGTTGAATAGCTAGTTCTTCCAGTGTTTCATCATCGGACCCGCTCTCAACTGATATGGTAAAATCGACACCATAATTATTGTCTTTACGCTGTGTACAATCGCTGAGCTTTAGGAAGCCTCCGGAGCTGAAGTTCAATTATGGAAATGAGCGTTTAACTTCCGATAAGCGCTGTACAATCGCAACAGACTGGGCCATCTGGCCAATCAGAGTAGAGTAGTTCGTGGAATGGAGGGATTTAGAGAGACTGAATCATAGGACGAGTCGTTTCTTTGAAAAATATGTGGTGATGTACAATGTATATTATGAGAAAATTAAAGTGTTTTTGACCTTTGATCTAAACCTGTTGTAGGAGACCTTCAAAACTAAATGATGAACCTTTAAAATAGCATAATAGGGGCACTTTAAATCTTTGACACATTATTTACAAATGTCAAAGCTATTAGTCTTTAGGAATCAACGTCACATTCATTTACAGGGGAATATATTACAAGGGAATATAAGCATGTTTATGCACATGCTCTGATGATCATGGCAAAAAAGTATTTCATCTTTTGTGATGAGCAAATGTTGGAGAAGAACATTATAATTGAGCATAATAAAAAAGAAACTTTTGGATTTAGTAAAGTAGGCCAGATCATAGTAAACTGCTGCATCCTCCACAACCTAGCACTCAGAACCATCACACACGATGAGATTTGTGTTCAGCTCAGAATTTGAGGGCGTATATGCTCTATAAGTGTATATACATAATGTCAATTTGTGAAATGGGTACTAAATATTATTATAATATCTCAAATATAATATTTCAGATGACAAGGATAAGGATGGATAATTCATCATTTAATTGTAAAGTGGGATGGTCCAGTGCTAAATCTTTTGCTTAGCGTAAAACAAGACCAAGGTTCAAGCCCCAACCTCCCTCCAGCCACGTGTTCTGATGCACGGATCTTCTCCAGCACAAGGAAAAGTTTACTCTGCAGCAGTTGGCACAATAATTAAGGACACATTCTGTGCGTCTTATATGGAGCCAGTTAAATGTGCTTCTGGCACTGATGGCCTGATACAGTAACGATCTAGCGGCTGATAAGCCAATAGCAACACTAAACCATGATCCACATTTGCATGCTTTATAATACGACTTCCTCTGCCACTTCCCCCTTTTTCTTTTTATAAATAAAAACCGCATGAGGGAAAGAATGTTTGTTTTCAGGTCGGTCTTTATGTTTATTTTCCTAGAGTGTGTGTAAGTGAGAGTGAGAGAGAAGGAGACTGTGATACTGCAGGCTGCTATAACTCAGCTGAGCTACAGGAAGAGGTAAAACTACTGGGACGCAGCATGTGGCATGAGTAGCTCAATCACTCTATTTTACAGCAACTATAGAGCAGGAAATTCATTCTTAAGGCTTGAGTGGGTAAATGGCCTCATACAGTACGTGTAGAGTCTGGCCTTTAAAAAGTAAATGGGATGGGGGATAACTTTATTAATGAAATTTCTTCCTTACTTGTGCAACACAATTTTGCTTCTACAGAAACAAATGCAAGCCCCAGGGATTATTACATCATTTTTGGCGGTTGTAACAGTAATAACCTGAAATTAAAGACCAGTGTTTAAGGTACTGAACACAGTCAGCAACATCAACATTTGGACATTTTTGAGTGAAACGTGTACAGTAGTTAGCCAGCAGGGAGGCGGAAGTATGCGACTGAGCCTTTGAAGTCCTCTTGCCTGGGCTTTGACAAATCAGACCAACGTCCCGTCTAGCTCCTCCACAGCTGTGCAGGAATGATGGGTAATCCCCAGCCATCTACCCACAAGGAAAGTGCAAACACACTCTACTAGAGATGCTTTTCATCCCACCAGACAAAGCAGTTCTTGTGGTCTATATTTGTTTCTACAACAATTTCTTATTGTCTGCTGTAAAGTGGGACACAATTATGTGGCATAAAATACTGTAAGCTGTAAATGACTACAGATTTTTTAAAAGTACTCATTTAAAAAAAAGAAAATTGAACACATTACAGCACAGCCTATAATGTCAGGTTCCGGCAAGACTATTTTGATAGTCCCACTTTAGACATTCTACAACCCCAAATCAGAAAAAGTTGGGACAGTATGGAAAACGCAAATAAAAAAAAAAAGAAGTGATTTCTAAATTTACTTTGACTTGTATTTCATTGCAGACAATATGAACACAAAATATTTCATGTTTTGTCTGGTCAACTTCATGTCATTTGTAAATATGCATCCTTTCCTGTCATTCAGACCTGCAACACATTTAAAAAAAAAGTTGGGACAGGAGCAATATAGGGCTAGTAATGAGGTAAAATGGTTAAATAATGATGTGATTTGAAACAGGTGATGTCAACAGGTGATTGTAATTATGATTTGGTACAAAAGCAGCATCCAAGAAAGGTCTAATCCTTTAGGAGCAAAGATGGGCCGATGATCGCCAGTTTGCCAACAAATACGTGAGAAAATTATTGGAATGTTTAAAAACAATGTTCCTCAAAGAAAGATAGGAAGAGATTTGGATATTTCACATTCAACAGTGCATAACATAATTAAAAGATTCAAGGAATCTGGAGGAATTTCAGTGCGTAAAGGACAAGGGCGCAAGCCTAAGCTGAACAACCGTGATCTCCGATCCCTCAGGCGGCACTGCATCAAGAATCGTCATTCATCTATAAGCGATATCACCACATGGGCTCAGGACTACTTTGGCAAACCTTTGTCAAGTACCACAATACGTAGTTACATCCACAAATGGCAGTTAAAACTGTACTGTGCCAAAAGGAAGCCCTATGTTAACAGTGTCCAGAAACGCCGTATACTTCTCTGGGCCCGGAGGCATCTGGGATGGACCATCACACAGTGGAAACGTGTACTGTGGTCAGATGAATCAGTATTTCAGGTATTTTTTGGGAGGAATGGAGGAATGGAGTGTGCTCCGGACCAAAGAAGAAAAGGATCATCCAGACTGTTACCAGCAACAAGTCCAAAAGCCAGGGTCTGTCATGGTATGGGGTTGTGTCAGTGCCCTTGGCAAAGGTAACTTGCACTTCTGTGAAGGCACCATTAATGCTGAAAAGTACATAGAGATTTTGGAGCATAATATGCTGCCTTCAAGAAGACATCTTTTCCAGGGACGTCCATGCATATTTCAACAAGACAATGCAAAACCACATTCATTCTGCACACATTCTGCACCTGGCTGCGGAGGAAGAGGGTACGGGTACTTGACTGGCCTGCCTGCAGTCCCGACCTGTCTCCAATAGGGAATGTGTGGCGCATTTTGAAGCGCAAAATGCGACAACGAAGATCCCGTACTGTTGCCAACCTTAAGACTTGTTTGCAGGAAGAATGGGACAAAATTACACCTGAAACACTTCATCACTTGGTGTCTTCAGTCCCTAAACGTCTTTTAATTGTTGTGAAAAGGAATGCCAACATTACAAAGTGGTAAATGCTTTACTGTACCAACTTTTTTTTTAAATGTGTTGCAGGTCTGAATGACAGGAAAGGATGCATATTTACAAATGACATGAAGTTGACCAGACAAAACATTAAATATTTTTTGTTCATATTGTCTGCAATGAAATACAAGTCAAAGTAAATTTAGAAATCACTTCTTTTTTTTTTTTTTTTTGCATTTTCCATACTGTCCCAACTTTTTCTGATTTGGGGTTGTACTAACTAACTTTGCAACATGTCAACTACCAGTCATTAGAGCAGGGGTGTCTAATCCTGCTGCTGGAGGGCCACTGTCCTGCAGAGTTTAGCTCCAACCTCAATTAACACACCTGAACCAGCTAATCAAGGTCTTATTAGGCATACTAGAAACTTTCAGACAGGTGTGTTGAAGCAAGTTGGAGCTAAACTCTGCAGGACCGTGGCCCTCCAGGACCGACTTTGGACACCCCTGCATTAAAACATTAGAAGACTGCTTAATGCTAACCTTTTATTTTCATGGTCCCCCAACAGACATTATACATGTCAGCTTATTCTACTAGCCCTAACAAATTAACCCTAACATTACAATCTACTAATATTGTATTCAGAGTTGACATGAAGTTGCAAAGTTACTCATAGTTATTATTATTATTATTCATTTTATTTATAGGCGCCTTTAATGACACTCAAGGACACCTTACAAAGTTCACACAAAAGATAAAAGTTTCATCAAACAATAAAGACAATACAGAACTGACGACAATAACATTAAAATCACATAAAAGCCTGCCTAAACAAATAAGTTTTAAGACGAGTTTTGAAAACCTGAAGACTTGTACTGTTACGAACTTCTACAGGAAGCAAGTTCCATAAATGAGGATCTGCATAACTAAAAGCTTGTGACCCCATAGTAGTTGTCCTAGTGCGTGGAAGAACAAGTGAAAGTGCAGAAGCAGATCTTAGAGTACGAGAAGGTATGTATAGATGCAGAAGATCGACAATATACGGAGGAGCCAAATTATTAAGTGCTTTATAAGTTAAAAGTAAAATTTTGAAATTTACACGAAATTTAACTGGAAGCCAATGCAAATTTTGTAAAACAGGAGTAATATGTTCTGAAATGGATGTTCTGGTAATAACTCGAGCAGCTGCATTTTGTACTAACTGTAATTTGTGAACAGATTTTGAAGGAAGCCCATAAAAAAAGGCATTACAGTAGTCAATTCGTGATGTTACAAGAGCATGCACAAGAGTAGCAGTACTCTTGAGTGAAAGAACAGGACGCAACCGATTAATGTTCCTAATATGATGGAATGCAGAACGAGTAACACTGTTAATATGTGCTTCAAAAGACAGAGTACTGTCAAGGATGACACCCAAACTTTTTACATGATTAGACAGAGGAACAGAGCAGTTATTTATTGTAACAGATGAAATGTTTGACTTAGCTATTGAATGTTTTGATCCAATGAGTAGAATCTCTGTTTTACTATTATTCAGCTTGAGAAAATTACCTGAAAACAAACATTCAAAAAGAGCAGATGGGGGAAACTTTAAGGAAGGTTTAGAAGACAGATAAAGCTGGGTGTCATCAGCATAACAGTGAAATTGGATGCCATATTTCCTGAAAATAGTGCCAATTGGTAAAATATATATAGTAAATAAAAGAGGTCCCAAAACAGAACCCTGAGGCACACCAGAGGAAACATAAGTGGGTTTTGATTTAAACTGTTTAAGTTGTACAAATTGAATGCGGTCGTTAAGATAAGAACAAAACCAACTTAAAGCCATACCAGTGATACCAATAGATTCCAATCTACTTAAAAGAATTCTGTGGGAAATGGTATTGAATGCTGCACTAAGATCGAGAAGTACAAGTATCGATAAAAGACCAGAATCAGCAGCTAGTAATAGATCATTGGAGATCTTTACAAGTGCAGTCTCAACACTATGATGAGAACGATAACCTGATTGGAACTGCTCATATAAATCATTAGAAGAAAGGTGTTCATGGAGCTGGAGAGCAACAATTTTTTCTAGTATTTTTGACAGAAACGGTAAATTTGAAATAGGGCGAAAATTATCAAGATTCTTTGGGTCTGTCCCAGGTTTCTTAAGAATGGGTGTTATCACAGCAGTTTTAAATGCAGTAGGGACAGTACCAGATATAAGTGAAGTATGTAGGATATCAATAATTAAAGAGGAAAGAAAAGGTAAACTGGCTTTAACCAAATGAGTCGGTAATGGATCCAGTATGCATGTAACAGATTTAGATTTTTGAATAATAAAACAAATTTCCTCGGCCGTTGGAATAGAAAATGAAGATAATGTAAATGGCATGGGACTTAAATTAAATGTGTTGCAATTACTAATAAATGGAACCAATTGCTGATGGATATGTTCTACTCTCCTGTTAAAAGAGAGCATGAAGGCTTCACACAACTCTGTAGAATACATATGAGAGTTAGAACAATCAGGTGACTTTAAAATAGTGTTAACCACAGAGAAAAGGGATTTTGTGTTTCCCACACCAGACCCAATTAAACTAGCATAATAATCTGATTTCGCAGTGGAAAGCGCAGTCTTATAAACTTGCATGTGATCAGCATACATATCTTTATGAACTTGAAGTCGAGTCTTGGCATATAGTCGTTCAAGTCGACGACCCTTGATTTTTAGCTGGAGTTCAGATGTAAACCAGGGTGCAGTGTTGACAAACGAAACAGTCCTGGTTTTCAGTGGAGCACAAGCATCAAGGATGGTTTGAAGACTATCATTATAATGCTTGACTAAATCATCAATAGTCTACAAATATTCTTTATCTGAAAGTGTGGAAAGACATTCTCTAAAAAATGAGACATCAACGTTCTTAATGTTACGAAATGTAATAGTACGACTCGATTTAGGCTTATGCACAGGTAAAAAAACATTGAAAGACACCAGCAAATGGTCGGACAGTGATAAATCAGAGGTAGTGCAATTACCAGGAATCACACCTGAACAGCAGACCAGATCAAGAGTATGACCTTTCGAATGAGTTGGAACATTAACAAATTGCTGTAATCCAAAACTATCTAAACATGATAAAAACTCCTTTGAGGTTAAATTATTTGCATTGTCCACATGAATATTAAAATCACCTACCAGAACCACATTGGGGGATATGGCACAGAGAGAAGTAAAAAATGTGGCGAATTCCTGTAGGAATATAGAATTGGCCTTCGGAGGCCTATAAACAGTAGCTAAAATCGTAGGAACAGAACCATTCATTTGCAAAGCAACAGATTCAAATGAGTTATATTCCATTACAGGGAGAGTTGTCATTTTCCATTTGTCCTTGTAGAGTATTGCAAGCCCCCCACCCCGACCAGCAGTACGTGGTTTGCAGATAAACGCATATCCAGGAGGAACAGAATGATTAAAATGGAAAAAGTCATCATTGCTCCTTTGCCAAGTCTCAGTTAGACAAAGAAAATCAAACTTACGATCAAGTAGCAAGGCATAGATGAAAGGACCTTTATCGGAAATTGATCGAATATTCCAAAGTCCAAATGCAAGATCGTTCTTACCGTTGTTAGTGTTGGTCGCCTTGGTCAGCTTGGCTAACATGCTGTGATTGACAGTCTGGGTATGTTTCCTCGAAGGACGACGGCTCGAGGACCAAAACGATGGAATTTCACTTGCAGAAACCGTTCTAAAACTCCTGCGGGATCCACGATGGACATATTTGCGGCGTGGTATAAAAACAATGTCCTGGTGCAGGTACAATGCAGAAGGGGGCTCATCATAATGCACACGTAGCTGCAACAATTCCGCTGCCGAATATTGATGGAGCGAAAACACAGGATGGAGAATTGAGCAGAAGATAATCCACATAATTGCAAGCCATATAGGCATTTCGACAATCATCATAACTGCAGCTAAGCCGGATGATAGAGAAAAGAAGCAGTCAGATAGGCCCCGATACAGGTATTTCAGGTGAGCAATAGTCCAGAAATGCCGCAAACAATCTTTAATTTGCAATCTCCCTAGGTTGCACCAATCCCAATCTCCAGGTTGCACCAAAACTCGTCAAAACGTGTAATAGTCCATGCAGGTAAATAAAACACGATATAATACAAATAACTAAAAACCTTCTCGGAACAGCGGCTGCTAACAGCGCCAGCGTTCGCTCCGGAAGTGCGGAATTTGCACTGGTTGCACTAGTTAGTAGAATCTAGAATGCCTAAAGTGGATTATCGAAATAAAGTGTAACCCACACAACAGCAAACAATTTAACATGATCAGTTTAAAAGGTAGTTGTAGATGTACTTGTTCCTGTCACCCAGCAGGTTAAAAAAATTTGGATAAAAAAACCCTCACTTATTATTGCCTGTATCTCTAGGGGCCCTATAATGATCTGAGTGCATTGTCTGAAGCACATGGCGCAGGTGCCCTTATAGGGTGTGTCCGAATCCACTCTTGCTAGTTTAACGACGGAAAAGAAAAATGGTTGGTGTGCCAAGCGCATGGTCCAAAAGGGTTGTACATAGTCTCTTAATGAGTTATGGGTGTGTTTTGGTTGTAACGTGCAATAAACCAATCAGAGTCTCATCTCCCATTCCCTTTAAGGATGCAACGAATCCAGGATTCGGGTTCGGATTCGGCCAAATATTGGGCTTTTTGACGGGGTTTGGTTTCTGCCGAACCATAGAATCTTTTTCCACCGAACCGAACCTAGGCTTTCACTACGCGCGCTACGCTGGTCGAACGTAATGATGCCGCCATTGATTACGGAAAGGTGTTTACTAGGTGGACCGTTCGAATACAATAGACTGTGAGAAAGTGAAAATGGAACTTGTGAACAGAAAACGTGTTGTTTGGCAGTACTTTCAGTCAAAAGAAGGCGATTCAAGTCGAGCTACATGTTCAATTTGCAATGCCAATTTGTCTTGTGGTGGCAAGGACCCTAAACAATACACAACATCGCCGCTGTTAAAACATTTGCGTATAAATCATCCGAAAGAATACGAGTTGTGTATGAAGGAATCTACAGACAGCAGCCAAAATGCAGCAACTTCAGGTACGGCAAAGGAAGGACAGTCATCCTGGCATAATGTTGCCTATTCTTAATTTAAATTAAATTAAAACTGCTGTGGACGTTGTTTACTTCATGAATGTGTTTACTGTGATAATGGACTGAGGATGTGAGTAGGATTCGGTATTCGGTTTCGGCAGAATCTTAACCAGTGGATTCGGTATTCAGCCGAACCCCTAAAATCTGGATTCGGTGCATCCCTACTTTAAAGCAACACTAGTTTTTCAACCTTAAAATAATGTCTCTAAAGTTACTTTAGTGGTAGAAGAACTCTTAACCAGACGAATTCTACTGCCACTGATACCTGAGCTGCCTCCTAGTGGCTACAACCACACTCTGTAAGTTTTGTGTTCAGTTCGGTACACACAGCCCCGCCCGTCCCCTGCCAGCGGAAGAGTGCAACCTGCTTTACGCCATATGCCACATATTTAACTCGTAGCCTGGGTGGAGTTAGCCAACAGATAACCATAAGACAAAACAATCTAATTTGCAAGTCTCAAAACCAACGCCATGGCCGAGACAGCAAAGAAACCAAAGAGGGTTTTGTAGGAGGAAGCGAAGCAAAGAAAGAGAGAGAGTGATCGGACACGAGCCCGAACACGAATCAATATCGGACAGGTTTACACTCGGTGGCGCAAGCTGAAAGAGGCAACGGGTTCATGACATCAGTTTTAGTGGCTAGATGAAAAGTAAAGTCTGTAACCTAGAGCGCTCCCAAAATAGTGAATATTTTTTGGACACTGGCTGTAACCATGTGTACCATGTCTGTTTCGACACCCAAGATCTAAAAACGAATTCACGTCTGAACGGTTATTCACATAAAGGGCCCTATCTTGCACCCAGCGCAATTGACTTTGTACACCGACGCATGTGTCATTCCTATTTTGCACCCGCGCAAAGCGCGCTTTTCCCTCCACAGAAGCACGTCGCTAAACTAGTGAATGAACTTGCGCTACCTGGGCGGTTCAGCGCAAAAAAGGAGGCGTGTTCCGGCGCAAACAATCCCTGGTGCTATTTTGCTGTTCCATTAAACAATTGCGCCACTGACCAGAAAAAACCTAGTCTAAAGTCAGTGGCGCGTTGCGCGTTGTTCATTATGCTATTTTAAGGGCGCATGCTTGACCATAATGTATAGCGTGCACAACGCGCATACACTTTGCTCATGTAATCTACACAGATGCAACAGTTATTTTTGCAAATCATAAATTGTTACACTAAAATAATATTAACACATGAGATGACGGAAATCATTGTGGTGTGCCACGAAGATGTGAAAAAATAGGCATAAATCTAGCTTACAAATGATTCAGGCTAATTGTAATAATTAAGGATAAGACCTGTTTGCCCAATAGTGGCAAGACATATATGTATATAAGGACATCTGACAAATTGGTTTGTCCGTCAAGAACCAGGAAAAAAAATCGACTGAAAAACTGAAAAAACTGAAAGAAAAAAAAGACTGTGAAATCACCTTTACCATAATGTACAACATTACAACTTCACTTCTCTGTCTTTCACTGCTCTTACAAGAACATCAGTCTCCTCGGCTGTGAACCGCTCCTGGCGTGCGCCTGGTAAATACGCCATAATAATAGCAATCCATAATGGAACTTGCGCACCTGCTTTTAAAGGGAATGTTGGATGACGCTCGGATTGGTTTATTCACGTTACGCCCAAACCACACCTATGAATAATGAAGCTACTTCAGACCAACCCATTTTAGATTTGCGCCGAGCGCAAGAGCCATTTATCCCGCCGGGAAAATAGCAACAGCGCCGAGACCCGCCCACAAAGTTACTTGCGGTTCGCGCTTTGACACTTGCGTTTCAGATCGTTAAAATAGGGCCCAAAGAGGCTACATAAGGCTGTTACTTTACAACCTTATAAATGTATAACAATGTCTGATTTATAGGCTTGTGTAGTGTCTTCTGAAATAGATTTTGTTTGAATTATACAACTTTTTCGTAAGTATTGACAATCATTTTGTAAACCAAAATTTCTGTAAAAACTTTACAGATACAAATTACAATTCAATTACAAAATCAAAAGACAAAATTATGAGCAAAGTGCAACTATAATTGTTAATATTCTCATGGAGTGAGGCACCATGGTAAACAGATTCTAAACAGTACACAACTGTGATACAAATATATGAATATGTGAATAGACATGATGACTATTCCTGGAAAATTTCATCTTTTTTCTTTGCCCTACAATTTCCTTGAACCCCCCCCCCCCCCCCCCAACAATAATTTCAGTCAGTTGTCCTGCTAACAGCTAAGATATTGGGCAAAAATGCATGTCATATTCTATTTCAAATGTGATACCATGACCTTTATTTCTTGAACAAAAGACTATTAATGAGAAAATTAGATTTTCCATGTTTCTGCAGGCATACTTCCTGTGCTGAATAACATAATGTGAGTGACTATGTGTGTGTGGGAGCAGAACTTAAAAACTCTCAGCCAAACCTCAGCTAGATTCACCTCTATTACCAATCCAGAACGGAGACCCCTGCACAGTTCCACCCATATTACTCCCCTACGGTCATGATCGGGTTTCTTTATTGGGTGGCCACCTTTCCACATCTGTTAGAGGATTATGACACACCAGGTGAAGAAGAGGCTGCTCTAGCGCTGATCACTTGAGATGACACAATGCACTCTTATGAAGCACTTGTGAAAACAGCCTTTGTGAGCTTCCTTTCCATTTTTTGACATTCAAGAGAGTCGTCTCAACCCATGTTGAGTTCAGTTGTCTGGGTATTTCTTAAAGGGGCAAATCACACAAAATAAAAATGTTGTCATTTACTCACTTTCATGTTTTTATTGTGTAACAAGAATTACTTATTTTCTTCCACGGATCTAAAAAGGAAGTGAAAAAATTAAAAAACATACAGTCCAACATGGCACTCCAAATGATGGAGAACTATCCCTTTAAATGTTCTGATGAAAGATGTGGTTGCCATGGCTGTGTTGTCAACAATACTTTTGATACATGTGTGTTGTTCATCCAAAATTAAGGATCTTGGACACAAACAGCTCTAATAGAACATCCGTTTATGGAGTTTGTTTATAGATAGTGAGAGGAATGGACAAGATGTTCTCTTTCTTTGAAGATCCTTCATTTCATTTTGAAGATTTAGCAGGTCCTTCCTGTATTACATGTCCTTGTAATAGTTTTTATAGTAGATTTCTGAATGAGGAACACCAGGGTCGAACAGGCTGTTACCTCATTCTGCATGTGAAAGTCTTGTAGAAGATTAAGAGATAGTTATAAAAGCCCTAAAGAAACATGATGTCATGGAAGTACTGTTGAGCTCCCACTAATTCACTTGGTCTCTAAACCTGACCACCCTCACATACACAGCTCCAACTCGTCAGCACGTTTCTTGGGTGATGATTACTCATTTAAAGTTGGCGGAGGCTCATCATAGAGTCTCATCTGTTTGCGCCAGTTATTTCCTCCAGGGGTTTCTAGGGATGAGCAAATTCACAGTTGTTTTTGCATCTGAAATGACTGTTTTTAAGAAACCATGCTGAAAACATGATACTCTTAGTGTACTCACTGCAGGTCCAATTCCGATTGGTTGACTATCGTTTTTTTTTTTGTTTTTTTAATAAAAATTTTTTTTTTGATGACCAGATTTTAAAAGTGACACATAAATGATATCTGCATTTACACTATACACTTGGTACACTTGGCGAAACAGACCTACTGACCTGGAAAAGGTTAAGCCGAAAAAGGAAGTAAAAACACTGTGATTTGCAATAGATGCAGAAGAAATGATAATACAAGCTTTTGCTTTACGCACCATCTCTAAAGGTCAGCAAAACATTGGGTTGAGCCTTCGACTCATGAATGTGGCCTGAAGCCGATCTGAGAATATTGGAATCCATGTGTTTTTTTCCCAGGTGGGTCATATCCAAAATTGGGTCAATTGAGCCATGTAATGTAAATGTGGCCTAAGACCCTTTTTTGTCAATCTGGAAGTGTGTCTTGCTCATGCTGCAATCCCATTTACATTTTGGGTTTTTCTTGCTCTTTTTCTTTTTTTCTTTTTTACATTGGATAATTTTATTGGGATTTTGCAACTAGACAAAGACGACCTTATGATTGACCTTACAATTTGGTGACCTTATGACCTTATAACCAAAATTGTGATTTAGACCACTGTTTGTGGGTATGGGAAGCTTTTCAATTTGGGTAGGCCAAATCCAGGCAGAAATCCCAAAAATGGTCCCAGAGCATAAGTAGTTAAAATATCTGTGTTGGTTGGAAGAGTGAATTGGTTACCAGTTAGACAAAGAGAATCGTCTCGGTTACGTATGGTAACCCTCGTTCCCTGAAGGAGGGAACGGAGACGTACGTCGGTATTACCGACGAATTGGGATCACTTTAGAGAGCCCCTATCAGCTTCGAGATTTAGAGAACAGGCCAATGGGCCATTGGCGTGCGAGATTTGCATCTCGCGCTCCGCCCCGTGCCGCGGGTATAAACAGGAAGCGAGAGCATCGCACTGACGTTTTTCACTGAGGAGCCGAACTAGTGACTCGGCCATGCAGTGATGGTAAGGAACTGTGGCGAAGGGACGTACGTCTCCGTTCCCTCCTTCAGGGAACGAGGGTTACCATACGTAAGCGAGACGTTCCCTTTCAGTCGGTCATTGCGACGTACGTCGGTATTACCGACGAATTGGGATCCCTATGGAAAACGCCACAGTTACTACCACTTCCAGCGCCCAGCAAGAGCCCCTCAGACCCCGTTCTGATGCGGGCGGGAAAATTCACGCAGGGAGAGTCACACTGCTGTTCCGCAAGACCCATTCAGCAGACTTATTGGATAACGCTGGGAAAGCGTGCCCGAAGGACGCTGCGGGAGCCACATCATGCCCGGAGGGAGTTACCATGTGGAGAGAACACGTATGGGCTGGCCGTGGGCAGCACAACATACGGAAGTCCCAGAGGTGGCCCCGGCCTATACAGGCGGGGGACGACACCGAACTGAGACGGCAGAGGAACTCTGCCAAGGGAAAGACACGAGCTCACCGTAGGGAGCTGTACCATGGAGAATACACGTATGGGACCGCCGTAGGGGTCACGACATACGGACCCCAGTCCGACACAAGTTCCACCAATGCATACAAGTGCCAGACCTGGCGTCAGACGCTCCGCCACATCCGACTGCCGAGGGGTGCGGAGGACTCAACAGGGTTCGCCAATCCTGGGGAACTCGACTGGAGGAAATAAGCGCACGTATCCGTTCCATGGGGAAGGGAATGGCGCAGCAAGCCGACACTTAGAACGGGCACTTCAGCTGCTGACTATGGGAACCGAGCACACGAGAAGCCACCGGTTCTACACGTAGGCTATAAAACCTAGCAAACGTGTTAGGTGTCGCCCAGCCCGCAGCTCTACAAATATCTGTCAGCGAGGCACCACGAGCCAGCGCCCAGGAAGAAGCAACACCCCTAGTGGAGTGGGCTCTTAACCCGAGCGGGCAGGGCACGTCTTGGGCTTCATAAGCCAAGACGATGGCGTCCACTATCCAGTGGGCCATCCTCAGCTTGGAGACAGCCTTTCCCTTCTGCTGTCCTCCGTAACAGATCAAGAGCTGCTTTGAGGTCCTAAGCTTTGCGTTCTGTCAACATAGACGCGCAGGGCGCGAACTGGACAGAGAAAAGCCAGGGCTGGGTCTGCCTCCTCCGAAGGCAGCGCTTGCAGGCTCACCACTTGGTCCCGGAAGGGAGTAGTGGGAACCTTGGCACATATCCAGGCCGGGGTCTCAGGGTTACCTGAGAGTCACCTGGCCCGAATCCCAGGCACGATTCGTCGACCGAAAATGCCTTCAGGTCCCCTACCCTCTTAACTGAGGCCAATGCAATCAGGAGTATTGTCTTTAGAGACAAGATCTTAAGCTCCGCTGACTGTAAAGGCTCAAAGGGCACCCTCTGAAGTGCGTCAGCACCAGAGTCAAGTCCCAAGAGGGTATAAAGGGAGGACGAGGCGGATTTAATCTCCTCGCCCCCCCAGGAACCTGACGATCAGATCGTGCTTACCTAATGAATTAACCATTAACCAGGTCATGATTGCGCTATAGCGGCAACATACACCTTGAGGGTGGAGGGAGACAGCTTTCGCTCCAACCCGTCTTGAAGAAAAGAGAGCACAGATCTGACCGAACACTTTCGGGGGTCTTCTCGGTGAGAAGAGCACCAGTCGACGAACAGGTTCCACTTCAACGCATATAGCCGTCTCGTAAAGGGGGCTCTGGCGGAAGTGATGGTGTCAACTACCGCTTGTGTTAGGTCACCTAGAACCTCCGCATCCCGTCTAGGGACCAGACATGGAGTTTCCAGAGGTCCGGACGCGGGTGCCACAGGGTGCCGCGTCTCTGAGTCAGGAGGTCCTTCCTCAGAGGAATGGGCCAAGGAGGTGCTGTCGCGAGGAGCACTAGTTCCGGGAGCTAAGTCCTGTTGGGCCAGTACGGAGCTACCAAGAGGAGCTGCTCCTCGTCCTCCCTGACCTTGCACTGTGTCTGTGCAAGAAGGCTCACTGGGGAGGAACGCATATTTGCGTAGGCCCCGGGGCCAGCTGTGTTCCAGGGCATCCGTGCCGAGGGTTCCCCCGGGCAGGGAATAGTACCACTGGCAGTGGGTCGTGTCGGGGCGGCAAACAGATCGATCTGTGCGGCCCCAAGCGACTCCAAATTAGCTGGACCACCTGGGGGTGGAGTCTCCACTCCCCGGGCAGCACGGGCAACCGTGACAGCTCGTTGGCCGCACGATTGAGCGGGCCCGGAATGTGGATGGCACGAAGGGACCTCAGATGCTTCGGACTCCACAGAAGGAGATGGCGGGCGAGTTGGGACATCCCGCGGAGCGCAGACCACCCTGTTTGATGATGTACGCAACGGCCGCAGTGCTGTCCGTCCGGATCAGAACGTGCTTGTCTTTGAGCGACCCTTTGAGGTGGCTGAGAGCAAGACGAACCGCCAGCAACTCCAGGCAATTGATATGCCATTGCAGTTGGGGCCCCGTCCACAGACCCGATACTGCAAGTCCGTTGTACGTGGCACCCCAGCCCGTGGATGAGGCATCCGTGGAGACAACAGAATGCCTGGACACTTGTTCTAGAGGCACTCCTGCCCGTAGAAATGAAGGGTCCGACCACGGACTGAAGGTTTGGCGGCATCTCGGCGTCACTTGGACACGGAGGGACCCGCTGTGCCACGCCCATCTCGGGACTCGGTCGTGTAGCCAGTGTTGAAGCGGTCTCATATGGAGCAGCCCTAGCGGCGTTACTGCGGCTGCTGCTGCCATATGCCCCAGGAGCCTCTGAAATTATTTCAGTGGAACCGCTGTACTGCGTTTGAACGTATTCAAGCAGCTCAACACCGACTGGACGCGCTCCTCGGTGAGGCGCGCTGTCATGGCGACCGAGTCGATTTCCATCCCGAGAAAAGAGATCCTCTGTACGGGACAGAGTTTGCTCTTCTCCCAGTTGACCCGAAGACCCAACCGGCTGAGGTGCCGAAGCACCATGTCCCTGTGTTCGCACAACTGTTCCCGCGACTGGGCAAGAATCAGCCAGTCGTCGAGATAGTTGAGAAGACGAACACCACGCTCTCTCATGGGAGCAATGGCCGCCTCTGCGACTTTTGTGAAGTCACGGGGCGACAGGGACAGCCCGAAGGGCAGGACTTTGTACTGACATGCCCGTCCGTCGAAAGCAAAGCATAGAAACGGTCTGTGTCGAGGGAGAATCGAGACATGAAAGTACGCGTCCTTCAGGTCGATCGCTGCAAACCAATCCTGGGGACGGACGCACCTGAAGATGCGTTTCTGCGTTAACATTCTGAACGGCATCCTGTGGAGGGAACGGTTCAAGTAAGGCAGGTCCAAGATTGGCCGTAACCCGCCGCCTTTCTTGGGTACAATGAAGTACGGGCTGTAGAACCCGGACTTCATATCGGCTGGAGGGGCCGGCTTTATCGCGTCCTTCGCCAGTAGGACAGCGATCTCCGCCTGAAGCACGGGGGCATCCACCCACGCAATAGACGTGAAGTGAACGCCCCCGAACTTGGGCGGACGCCGGGCGAACTGAATCGCAAGCCGAGTCTGATGGTACAGATGACCCAGCGAGACGGGCTGGGGAGCGCTAGCCAGGCCCCCAGAGACCGAACAAGCGGGGTCATCGGTACCACAGACGTACCCGCAGCAGGGCAGCGAGGCGGAATGCAGGGACCCCAGGACGACATGGGAGTGGTCCGTGTAGGGGTCTGGGTCTGACACACGACCTGCATCCGCTGAGGGGGTGCGCGAGTGTGGGAAGGCCGCTTGAGTGCGTTCCCACAGCCGGCACCCCCTGCTGGCGATTTGGAGAGGCACCAGAGGCTGACAAGGCTTGGGAGCGTTGTACACCGCCCAGCGCGCTCTCCAAATGAAGGAGGGGCTGAGCGTGGCAAGGCTTTGTGGCGTTGCACACGGTCTGCCTCACCTCCTTCCTCAGCGGGGAACAAGAGCGGCGAGGCATAGCGTCGCACACTGTCGTCCACACACCGCTGAGAAGAGGGGAATGAGAGTGGCGAGGCTTGTAGCGTCACACACTGCCATTCTCGCCCTCTTGTGGGGAGGGGAATGAGGGCGGCGAGGCTTGTAGCATCACACGCTGCCATTCCTGAACTCCCGAGACCCAGAGATATTGGAACTGTTCTTCTCTTTTTTTTTATTTTTTTTAAATATATATATATATATATTTTTGGGTACCACTGGCTGTTTTTAACCCCAGTGGCAGAATAGAATTACTAATGGTTTTTACCCGGCCCTCCTCCGGGGGAAGAACAGTCCCGAACCAAATCCGGGTCAATGGTGTTTCTGGACATCGTCTAGCCAAGGGCCAGCGCTGTGCGCAGCTCAACCTCGGCTGAGAACTACCCTCATGCCCTAAGCAGGGCGGAGGTGGCATGCCAGTGGCACTGCCACCCCACCTATGAGGGTAGTGAGAGAGAGGAAAACTTTATACAGATTATGGCCCTATTGGTGTTCCATATTTTGGCACCAATAGTTCCATAATGCAAAAGCCTTCCAACGCACATCCGGGAAAGGCAAGGGGCAGGCAAGGCGATTTATGCGTTGCACTATGCCTCAGCCACCCGGGAAAGCATGGCTGTCGAGTATGAATCGGATTCAGCACGAGCGCCCACTATTATAGTGGGAATCTCAGCATCATCTTCATTTTCAACACATAACAGCCCTCTCTCCGATGCAGCGATTGACATCTGTCCTCTGCTAGAGTCCCAAACGAAACACTAGGTCCTTTTTTTTTATTTTTTTATTTTTTTTTTTTAGGACCAGCAATCCCACCTGTAAGCTACCAGCAGACATGTGAGACAGTGGGCGTGGCCGTGAGACGGCACACGGCGCGCTGAACACTCAAGCCCTTATGAAAAAGGCAAGACGAACAGCGCACCGACCTGGCTATGCTCTCATTAGAGAGCATAGACCACCCACAAACACAGTCTCAACATGCGTAGCCGCAGAGTGACGCGCGCTGAGCTGCCGTGGCAACCCGCGCTGTCACTCGGCAGCTAGACGGCACACGGCGTGCTGAACACTCAAACCCTCACGCGGAAGGCTAGATGACCAGCGCGTCGACGTGATCCCGTTCCCCTGAGAGAACACGGATCACCCACGAACACAGTCTCAACATGTTTATGCGAGAGGGATCGTGGCCGTCAGGACAGGAAACAACCGCATCCAGAAACGCACGAGTGGAATGACGTCTTGAAAAAGACGCAGTGTCACACCCGTGTTGCTCTTTTGTGAGGAAACGCTCTTTAAACAGTGCTGAAGCACCCAGGGGAAGACCGCGGCAACACACAGGTGGTAAGTGCAGTCCTGTGTTTGCGCTCACTGAAACAAATGCCCTCACCAGACCGACAGTTGCTGTGAGAACAGCAGTTTGTTATGCTGATGCAGCGGTGAACATGCGGTCGCACTGATTGTGCCTTTTCGCCAACACAGAGCGTCCTTCTCGTTCTCTGGAGCATCTCTCTTGCAGATAGGCTTTCTTTTAGAAAAGCAGGCTTGCTTCATCAACGCCGTTCGGCTCCGAAGTGAATGACGTCAGTGCGATGCTCTCGCTTCCTGTTTATACCCGCGGCGCGGGGCGGAGCGCGAGATGCAAATCTTGCACGCCAATGGCCCATTGGCCTGTTCTCTAAATCTCGAAGCTGATAGGGGCTCTCTAAAGTGATCCCAATTCGTCGGTAATACCGACGTACGTCGTAGTGACCGACTGAAAGGGAACTAAAAAATCAAGACGCCTTTCAAATTGCAGATTCAATAAAAATGCTTTGAAATTCAGCAAATATTAATGTGACTGTTGCACATGTTGAGTATGAGACCACAAACTGTTGTGAATGTTACATTGTGTTGTTCAGACATATTTTTAGACAAAAAGTAAGAAGGTATATATTTCATGAAGAAGGCTGCTTTGTGATAAGAAATGGTTTACGAGACATGTTGAATATTAATGATATAACGGGGGGGGGGGGGTATAAATGAGTCTATTTAAAAACGTCTATAGTGTAAATACTTGTTTCGATTTTTTGAAAGAATCTCGAATGAGTGATTCAATGATACATCAAATACAGTCACAGGTCGCCACCTGGCATAACAATGTAATAGATATGAAGTGTAACAAGGTAATTTCCTCATTTTGGTCACTACTTTTATCTCAGTGCTTTCGCTATTATTTTATGTTTGCAGCACAGGAATAGCAATGCTGCTACTTTTTGAAGCTGTTTCAAACATATGCTTACATGATTGCTGCTCTCTCTGATTTTAATAGACATAGCAGAATCATTGTCATTTAAGGGGGGGTGAAATGCTGTTTCATGCATACTGATCTTTTTGCACTGTTAAAGACTTGGATTCCCATGCTAAACATGGACACAGTTTCAAAAGCTAAGGTGGACGTTTGATGGGAGTATTTCTTTGCCAAAATTAGTACTTCCTGTTAGTCATAAGTTTCGGAAAGTTTTTTTCGATCATGGGTCCGCTTGACGTCAACAGGGCGGAATTTCCTTGTATGGGCCGTCCGGACAATTCTACCGGAAGAGCGTGCGCGCGAGAGAGAGAGAGAGAGAGCGAGAGAGCGAGAGAGCACGAGCGCGAGAGAGAGAGAGAGAGAGAGAGAGAGAGAGCGTGAAAGCAATAGGCTACGCCCATCAAAGCGCTGGCTCGTAGCCAAATAACCCCGCGTTAAGGCAAAAGTGGATGGAATTTGCTTTTCCGGATTTTCAAATCGCCTAATACTGAAGGATGGAGCGGTCCCAACGATAAAGGTCCCAACGTTGGAACCGCAGGCACTGAGTAAGACTGCTTCAAATGTCTGTTTTTGCCTATGCCCATCAAGTAGCCCAAACATGACCACGTATTGATCAATGGAGCATGCGATGTATAGTGTGTGTACATTTGTTTAGCTGGCCACTATATGTGTATGTTTGTGTATTGTAAAAGCACTCCAAACAACAATACACAAAGAATGGGGAAATATGTTGAACTAAATAAGCGCGCTTCTTCATTCAAATGCGCTACTATTCCATGTCTTTCTATGTAAACACTAGCCTGACGCGCAAAACCAGTCCGCTTACTACAAATCATGTCTACACAAACCACGCGTAAACACACACACACACACACACACACACACACACACACGATATAATTAAAGTATAAATGTGTAAATAACACAAGCCGCTAAGCATATTATATAGTTAGTGTAACTTATAACAGTTACCACATAGAGATGTCCTGCTCTAGTCGTTTTTGCTGCTGCTCCTGTTCAACTTCAGCCTCTGGGTCTGATTCCGGATCATAGATGTATGGATGTATCCGATTAAAAGCCATTTTTTATGTTGAATAAAGTTTTTTCCCGCTTTTAGGGATGACGCAGCTTTCAGACGCACTCAACACAGTAACAGCGGCGCGCGCTCGACATTCTTTAGCTCCGCCCACACGATACGCCCCCAGCCGCACGGCTTTTTCCGGAAAGACTCGGAACAGCGCATCTTTCTTTAATAATTATGATTAAAATAAAGACTTTTCGGAGATATGCAGGATGCAATGCTACTCTATAGGTACTCAAGATTGACATGAGACTGACTGAAACTGAGTGTTTCCCCCCCCCTTTTAGGAATAAGATTGCGTGTTTGAATCGAGATCGCAATTTTTTGATGATTAATCATGTAAAATATACTTCATTTTTCTTTTGCACGTTTTTTCATGCATATTTTTTAAGTAAATTTCACGTATGGAATTAAGTAAACTGTACTTAACAAAGAACATAAGTAATTTGAACTTGGCCATTGAAGGTTGAGCAATTACTACTTAGTTGAAGTTTCCTTTGCAATACTTTTTACTCAAACAATATAACACTGAATAAAACCACGCTTTTAAAGTGTATGCTTGACATTGAAACATCTAAGTAAATAATACAGTAGATATTGTGTAGTCACCATTTAGTAATCTCAGTACCCACCCGAACAGAGAGATCTCAATACTTGTACACAATACACAGTGACGGTAGCATTCGATGGATCGTTTCTGAGTATGAATGTTTCATTTTGTGTAGAAAATGAACCACAAAATGTCACAAAACCTAATAACAAAAGCAATAACAGTGTAAATAGAGCTGGAACACAGCGAAAAATCAACCTTAATTATTCAAGCCCCAGTGCATGATGGGAACCCCAGTATCAGAACATTTGAGTAGTTTACTTAATTGTATAACGCTGATATTTACTTCAATTTCTATAAGCTTGAATTGGGTACTAATATAGAATTTACTTTGTTTTATGAATTCTTGCCTGAACTAACTTTTTCATGTAGAAATTACATTTGTTTTTTTTCTGTAGTATTTACTTCACCACAGAAGCATTATTATCAGTGGGCCTGATAGCCTACGTATGTTTTAATGCCATATTCGTACCAGACCTGAAAAGTAGCCCACCTCTGCTGATAGATGGCAGCTGCCTCACCGGAAAATGCTACGTGCGTAGTGCATAGTGCGTAGGATGACAAAGGTGATTGCATGACTAAATTAAAAGAGTATGACAAAAAGAGCAACATTTAGGGCTTGCTGATACATGAAGATATATCAGCGTGAATTTAGTTAACACAGATGGCATTTATGTTTTAATGTGTGCGCAGTATGTCAAATCGCAAAGAAAAACTGCTCAGGCCACCTTTCACCCAGTTCTCACTGTTTTATTGACCATCTGTGCTTCATTGCTCAAAGAGTAGAAAAGCTCTCCAGCAGAATAATGCAGTGCACGGGTTGGTTGTCTTTGTACATATTCAGACACACAGAGTTTGTTTTTTGTCACTGTTTGCGGTTTGTCAGTGCCTGGGGACGTGCTCTAGTCTTAGCAAAAAGATAGAATAGAAAGGGAAAGAGCATTTATCCTCTGCAGGAGGTATCCAGGGGTTGGCACATATACTATGAATTAATGCTACAAGCATTACCCCATATGTATTCCAGGACGACTGGAGTGGAAAGAGAAAATAAGATTACTGGGAAAAAGAGTTAGAGGTTCCCAGTTGTTTTCATAAAAAAAAGAAGGGATATACAGTGCATTAATCAAAAAACAAGATCTGTCATGTATCCTGGGTATACAATTTTTACAGGTATTGGTACATAAAGTGTATGATAGACACTGAAACTTACAGTATGTTTTCACACCAATTCCATATATTTAATATTCTACAAACTCTTTTAAGTTGTCTCTACAGTTGTTAATTCATAAAACGGTTTGTTCTAATGCTGTTGATATTGTATGTTTCAGTAGTCTATTCAAACGTCATAATATAAATATCTTTCTATTAGTACATTCTAACTATCACTGTAAATTTATCAGCATAAGTTTTTAATATAACGTTGAGAAGTGGTTAGGTTTAGGGTAAGAATAGAGTTATCGGCTCAAATACAATTATGCAACTTATTCAAAAGTGTAGTTCTTTACAAGTGACGTTGTTACCGTGTAATTAAACAAATAAGTACTAAGAAATATTAAAGAAATACTTGTACTTACTATAGGGTTACGGTTAGGCTTAGGGTGTGGTGATTATCTCTTCATCACGGCACCTGCTATTGGGTGGGATATATTAAGCTGCAAGTGAACATTTTGTCCTCAAAGTTGATGTTTTAGAAGCGGGGAAGGGCAAGCATAAGGATTTGAGTTTCACAAGGGCCATATTCTGATGATGTCCAAGCTCTTGTGGGGTGTTCCCGGTCTGCAGTGGTCAGTATTTATCAAAAGTGTTCCAAGCAAGGAACAATGGTGCACTGGTGACATACGTCATGGGTGGCCAAGGCTCATTGATGCACGAAGGCTAGCCCGTGTGGTCCGATCAAACAGACGAGCTACTGTATCTCAAATTGCTCAAGAAGTGGTTCTGAAATGCTGGTTCTGATAGAAAGGAGTCAGAATACACAGTGTATTGTAGTTAGTTGCATATATATAATGTATTAATTTCACATGTTTAAAATAGGATTTGTTTCGATTTTTACATTTCAGACTTAAGCATTGATTTCCCATCATAATCAAACAAATGTGATCTGTAAAAAAACACTTATCTTTTTGTATGAATTGTATGACCATCCTTAAATGTTTGTTTTATAATGCCTGCTGTTCAGAAGAACAGACAAGGACTTTTGAAGGAAGTTTGGCAGACCCCCTGTGATGAAATTCAGATTTTTAATGTCTATGGGGTCTTTTTGATATGCTTTAAGGCAAAACATGTGCAAATTCATGTCAACATCATTGCTAAGTATTTTCTCTTTAAAACTGCAGTGAAAAAAAGACGCATTTCTAAGTATTATGCAATGTTGCTTTTCAGTTAATTATATAAATATGTTTCTTTAAAATATTTTACCTGGAAAACAAGTAAAAAAGACAAGAATGTGAATGAACAGCCATAAAATCAAATCTATCTTTTTAGTAGCTGTCAGTAATAAGTACTCATGTCAACTAAAAAAAATCGCTGGTGTTCTCTACGTCACAAACTATCTTGTAACCAACCACGTCAACGTGCGGGCGGGCTTTAGCATATCATCTTTACTATGCTGCGAATCAGGTATAATTTACTCTTATCTCTTCCACTTCTGAATCAGTTTTTGGTCCAAATATTAGAATTAAACCAGTTTTTCAACTTGCCATTGTGCAGCGTTTCCATCAGTAAAGTTGATCGAGTGGATCTCTTAGTGCGTGTGAGTGGAGGTGGGGCTAATTTGCATATTTATGGTTCTGTGTATATTAGAGTTACACCATGTAGAGTTACATTCAAGCTTTTTTAAGGTATGAATAAAAATTTATTGAATTTTTCACAAATATTTTGGTGATTAAAGATGAGTTGTAATGGATAAAATTATTGACTACAGGGGGACTTTAACAAAACTCTTGAAAGCGTTGCCATTGCTAGACTTGTTTTGCAAATGGTTAAGCATTAGTATAGTCATGAGTTGTATAAATGCTAGGGAACTCTTCTATGATCAAAACTTAATCTGGAAATCTTGAGGTACAGCTTATCTTTACATTTAATTTTTTGTTCCTTGTATGAGAAATCATTATAGGCTTTGAACTCCCTCAAAGGGAAATAAATGCCTTCAATTTAAAACAGAGCCAACAAGTTACATCACAATGTTCAGTCTATAAACCAAAGCATTGTCTTAGGCAGATTTTAATATGGTTAGAAGGGATGAAGGTCCAAACTTCCTTTTGGTGAACAGCGTCCCATCACAGGTAGAGCAAGTGAGAACAGATCCAGATGTGACAGTACCCTCAGCAGCTGAATCTCCTCTGCTGCATCTTGCTTCATTCCCTGAGGGATGAACACACACTGGGGTGAAATGAGGGCAATCACATGTTATTGGCGGCATGGTGAAATTGCTTCCATGTTTGGAGAGAGGAAACAAAAAAAACCCCAAAAAAATGTAACAGCCATTAAGAGACTGCAAGTTTGCAAATGCACAATGAGTTGTTGTTTTTGTGCGCTTTTTTTGTGGCCATGTTCACAGTATTTAGCAGCCAACTGGTTATAATTTGTCATTACATGATGTGCTGATTCATCAAATAAATCACAATTAATTGCATATAGCAATATTTTCTGAGAATGAAGATAATTACAATGTAATTTTTTTTTGAAAAATCAAGTATTTTTCTAAAATTCTAAAATTCTTCAAACATAATTATTTATGAAGCAACACTACATTTTAAATATTTCAATACGTGTATCTTTAGTACACGTGTATTTTATATTACTGCGTAGCAGTTTTTTTAACTTGTCTTAAGTATAAACAAACGGGGGAAAAAAGAAGAAAAAAGTGCCAGTGCAGGAAAACAAAATACTATGGAAGCTTGTTTCTGTCACAGTTTCTAAAAGTTGAAAGATAATTGAGACTTTTTATCTCACAATTCTGTCTTTTTTTCTTACAATTGTGAGACTTCATAACTCGCAAATTGTGAGTCACTTTATAACTCACAATCTTACGAACTTAACGATCTGAGCACATGGTCTGAGGCGCAAAGCACAGGTGCACTTAGAGATGTCCGAATCTTTTGATAGTTTAACTACGGAAAAAACAGTAAGTGCGCCAGGCGCATAGTCATAAGGGGTTGTACTTAGTCTTTTAATGAGTCATGGGTGTGTTTTTGGCATAACGTGCAATAAACCAATCAGAGTCTCATCTTCCATTCCCTTTAAAAGCCAGTTGCGCATGCACCATGGCGGAATCGCTATTTACATGGTGGAATTTGCAGGCGGAAAGAATGAGCACTTCTCCAGAGAGGAATCCTTTTATTTTTTATAATTGAAAATGTTTGTGAGCTGCTGCGCATCCCTGTGTGTGTAATAAGAAGAGTGTACGGGTGTTGTGCACCCACCTATAGGCGCATATTACTAACGCACCCTTTAAATAACACAAGAAAATACTGCGCTATTGACTTTAGACCAGGCTTTTGTTGGTCAATGGCGCAGTCGTTCAGTTGCCTCAAAATAGCAACGCGCCAACAAAGAGCCTAAACACACCTCCTTTTCAGACCAGCCCATGGGCGAACAGATGGGCACAAGTGCATTTGCTTTTTAAACAATGTTGCACTGGACACGAAAATTATAACTGAGTCAGGCTGAAACTAGCAAAAAACACTTGCATCGCGCCTGACGTCACATTGCGCCGAGTGTATGATAGGGCCCTTTATATCCCAAAATTCGGACTTCTTTTTGTGAGATATAGTTGTGAGATATAAACTCACAATCGCAAGTTATAAAGTCCAATTCTGAGGAAAAAAAGTTATTTCACAATTCTGACTTTATAACTCGCCATTTCAATATCGCTCAAGAAAAAAAGTCAGAATTGTGAGATGTAAACTCACAATTGCAAGGAAAAAAAGTCAGTATTGTGAGATATAAAGTCGCAATTACAGTACCTTTTTTGTTTTTTATTCAGTGGTGGAAACAAGCTTCCATAAACAAGCTTCCATAAAAGAAATACAGTCTAAGAATGTTGCTTTTCAGTTAAATATATAAATATGTTTATTTAAAATATTTTACCTGGAAAACAAGTCAAAAAAGACAAGAATGCAAATGAACAGCCATGAAATCAAATCTATCTTTTTAGTAGCTGTCAATAATAAGTACTCATGTCAACTCCAAATTTGGCAAATTAGATTGCATGTGATTTGTGTGTCTCGATATGGCTGTATTTCTGAACTAAAATGCAACGATACTAAAATGGAAGATACTACATAAATCCTATTCAAATGGGTCCCCTCCTCATTCTCTTTGGGTGTTGCTTCTGAGTTGCGGTTGAAGTAAACAGGATGAGAGATTGATTGAGAAGCTCTGGCCTAGTTATCAGTATGTGTCTGTGTGGGTAGAACTGGGGCGCCAGACGACAGGCTTTGTGTCCCAGACAAGCCCCCATGTGTTGATAGGTGACGTCAATCTTTACAGTTACTCTGTGACAGAAATCTGCTACTGCAATTGGCCTTAACAAAAATAGCTGATGTCACCCAGCTTTAACTATTATCCAAAAATATTGAAATACTTTGGTATGTGAAAGTTTGACTCCACTGCCAATATAGTTTGGATTAGTTGGTGACTAATGTGCACTATGCAGTTGGATCAATATTGAATTGTTGTTCTAGTAAACTGAAAAAAATGTGCTTGATTTGTGTAAATTCTGTCTTGGCACATTCCAGGTGGTTTTGTGGTGTATTTTTAAATTATGGTTTCATCTGCTTATCTTACAGGGCTTCATTAGAGGAGAGAAGAACAAGTGTTAGCCACAAATTATTTGGATGCAACAAATCCAAAAGAGGACATTTGCCACACTTGCCAAAAGAATGTGAAACATAGCAACAAGCTTGCTGCAAACAATATTAAAAGTAATGAATAACATATAATACATTAGTAATAAATATTATTTAACAATAATATATTATCGTTAAATAAAAGTTGTTAAAAACAGCTTACCTGTTTGTGTGAATATCACCATCCTTAAATGTTCGTTTTATCATGTCTGCTGTTCAGAAGAACAGATAAGGCCTTGTGAAGGAAGTTTGGCATCAGAAACAAAATGCTATCAAATGCTTAACCCCTTAATGCACACCCGCCATTTTGGCAAGTGGGGCATACATGAAGTGAAGTGAATTTGTGCTCTGCATTTAACCCATCCAAGTGCTCACACACAGTAGTGAACACACACACTGTGAACACACGACATACCCAAAATAAATTGTGATTCTGAATAGACACATAACCAACATACTGTACTCTTGAGAGCTTACTGTTCAATACTCAGAATTACTCAGACTTTTATTAATAAGCTCAAACCTAAAAAACTAAAACATTTTAAATGTATAAAATAGTATGTGCATGTGGTACAACTTATAACCACAATAAAAGTGAAGCCACAAGTCTGCTCATGCTTCATTTCAAATCCGAGGATGATATCAACTTTGAATTCTATGAAGCATTTCCTTAGGTCATGTCATGTGAGTTTTTAGAGAAGTCTGATAATATGCTGATAAATATCTTATGACCCTGTAAGCACCTACTTGCAGTCTTTTGTATAATGTCTGGTGAGGTAAACTGCTCCATCCGTGTCCTATTGTTCTCATCCAACAAACATTTCACACTTCTGCCAGTATGAAAACTTAATCTTCATTATTCTTTTATCAATATTCTTTTGTTTGTATTCAGCCATTATAGCCTTTATTCTGGCATTACATGGCTTGCCCACCCCTACCCCTTTCATCCCACTATACATTAATCAACCTATTATCTGAAGTCTTTTTAGAAAAATTGAATGACAGGTGAAAGGTGCATTCGAGCTACAATTAGCATCAAGCTACATAACACAATTTAAAAAGATTAATATTACCCTTTTACTCAAAACTCACTTTAAACTACCATTGAGTGTTTGTATTAATCATGATCGTGATCTAATGTGGATTTTAGTCATAATGATGTTGAAATATGTTATTTTAGCCTTTTATATGCAGCGAATAGCTACATCTGCTTAGCATTTTGGTGTAAACATCCATTATCGTATGAAAATACCCCAAATCGCATGCAAAACACACACAAACCTTATACTATCATAATTGTGTGTGTATTAGCTTCTTGTTTCACGTGTAGAAATGTTTCTTTGGGTCTGTTTTTCACGGACCTCAGAACGAGGAAGTGTACGGGACAGCGTCATCCAGAAGACAGGAATTAAAAACCCTTGAAAGCGTTGGCAGTACTAGAATTGTTTTGAAAATGGTTTAGTATTAGGGTATGTGTACACAACAACAATGTATTAAAAACAGAAACGTTTTTTCCATTTGCGTTTTTCGCGTACAGATGACACTGTGTTATGCATGCCAGGCCAGTAGTTGCTGGTCACTTTGAAGAAAAACTGTGCACCTATGACTGAACAGTAATACGCATGTACATGAAATCACTGTTTTAAAATAACATCTCTTGCTCTAGTGGTGACACTAAAATATCTTGTGTAAAAGACCATTGAATCTACATCCACAAATAACACATACTTCCCACCAAAGGGCCTGTTCTGTTACATCTCGCCTAAACAAAGACAGATAATTGGGTGTAGTTCATTAAGGCGGTGTGAAACTGAAAGCATTAATAGCTGAGACTCTATCTGTATTTGCTTTGCTATCTGTCTGAGCAGCCATTCCGGTCGCCCACTCCAGCAGATAACCGGCATGGGAACCTGACCGTACGTCTCCTGAGGTACGGCTCCGTGCCCTTCAGCCACTGATAACAACAGCTTTTAGCTGCAGTACATGAATGAAAAATAAAGCTTCATGAAAAAGTTTTGTAAAGTTTTTGAAGGAAGTCTCTTATGCTCACCTAGGCTGCATTTATTTGATCAAAACACAGTAAAAACTGTGAAATAAATAACTATTGTCTTGGGAGAAAACCTGCATCCTATATTATGCTTAGTTAAATTGCATACATTTAATCCTAATATCCCAGATAACCACATAAAATGTAATGAGGAAATGTGTATGCTCCTGACCTGCACCGGAATGTATAGAGTCCTAGATGTTCTGAGAGGTTTTTGATGTGATATGTGAACTGATTGGAGAGCCAAATTGTGTTTATTACAAATTGCTTTTACCCTGTAAATGTAGTTCTAAATGCAAGCCAATGTGAGCGTATAGATTTTAATTTAATACAAGCCAAACGGGTCATTGCTTAATCATGGAAAAGTACTCAAAGACCCTCCTTCTCACAATGGATCAAAGAGATGTCTGGAAAACCTTGCCTTGGAAAAACTAACATAGATAACATAGATTAGAGTCAAGTTAGATGTATTCAATAAAATATGTCCCCCTTTATTCAATTAGTTAACAAATAGATAAAGTGGAATGGCAAATATAATAACTGAGTAAATTCCTGATGTGATCAATTCTTCCTCTTTTTTTTCTCTTTTTTTTTCTCTTGTAATTTGATATAATAATATAATTTTGGTAACCTTTGTATACACCGATCAGGCATAACATTATGACAGGTGAAGTGAATAACAGAGATTATGCTGTAATGAAGAGATTATCTCTTCATTACAGCACCTGTTAGTGGGTGGAATATATTAGGCAGCAAGTGAACATTTTGTCCTCATAGTGGATGTGTGAGAAGCAGGGAAAATGGGCAAGCATAAGGATTTGAGCGAGTTTGACAAGGGCCAAATTGTGATGGCTAGACGACTGGGTCAGAGCATCTCCAAAACTCTGGTGTTCCCGGTCTGCAGTGGTCAGCAGTGTTGGGGAAAGTTACTTTGAAAAGTAATGCATTACAATATTGCGTTACTCCCATAAAAAGTAATTAATTGAGTTACTTTGTTACTTTTTTTAAGAAAAGTAATGAGTTATGTTACTTTTGCGTTACTTTTTCTCACCTGGGCTGGGCTTGATTTTGTTTTTGTTTATAACAAAAAAGTTATATTTTTGTGCAACGGTAAAGACCTCTTCATACCAAAATTGAAATAATAAGCCTCAGGCTGAGGTAAAAATGCAAATTCACGCATGAACCGTAGAGGGCGCAGCTCTGCTGTGCTGCCATTCTGGATAATGGTAGAATAGGATGCAGGAAAAAAAAGTTTTACCAATAAAAACAAAAAATCTAGTAATTTTCATCATCAAAGGTCAGCAGCAAGACATTGGTCAATTAAATATAAAGGTAGATTATGCATAAAAATAGTTCTTTTATTTAACATTTAATTATTGGAGGTTGGCATAGTACTCTAATTTTGCATTTGACTGATTTTAATCATTTTGAGGAGTACAGAATCTTTTTTGTGCAAGTGAGATAAATAAATACTCACATTTAGTCTGGAACTACAATAACCCTCATGTTTACACACAACACCTCTGCACTTATTTTTCTCAACATGGGGGCAGGAGAGCAGTCAGTCAAATTAATGTGAAAAAGTAACTTGCATTACTTTTTTGAAAAAGTAACTCAGATATTTTGTTGTAAATTTGAAAAGTAATGCATTACTTTACTAGTTACTTGGAAAAAGTAATATTATTACGTAACTCAAGTTACTTGTAATGCGTTACCCCCAACACTGATGGTCAGTATCTATCAAAAGTGGTCCGAGGAAGGAACAGTGGTGAACCGGCGACAGGGTCATGAGTTTCCAAGGATCAATGATGCACATGGGGAGCGAAGGCTGGCCCGTGTGGTCCGATCAAACAGACGAGCTACTGTAGCTCAAATTGCTCAAGAAGTTAATGCTGGGATAGAAAGGTGTCAGAATACACAGTGCATCGCAGATTGTTGTGTATGGGGCTGCATAGCCGCAGACCAGTCAGGGTGCCCATGTTGACCCCTGTCCACCACCGAAAGTGCCAACAGTGGGCACGTGAGCATCAGAACTGGACAACGGAGCAATGGAAAAAGGTGGCTTGGTCTGATAATTCACATTTTCTTTTACATCACGTGGATGGCCGGGTGCGTGTGCGTCGCTTACCTGGGGAACACATGGCACCAGGATGCTCTATGGAAAGAAGGCAAGCCGGCGGAGGCAGGGTGATGCTTTGAGCAATGTTCCACTGGGAAACCTTGGGTCCTGCCATCCATGTGGATGTTACTTTGACATGTATACACCTACCTAAGCATTGCTGCAGACCATGTACACCCTTTCATGGAAACGGTATTCCCTGGTGGCTGTGGCCACTTTCAGCAGGATAATGCGCCCTGCCACAAAGAAAAAATGGTTCAGGAATGGTTTGAAGAGCTCAACAACTAGTTTGAGGTATTGACTTAGCCTCCAAATTTCCCAGATCTCAATCCAATCGAGCATCTGTGGGATGTGCTGAACAAACAAGTCCGATCCATGGAGGCCCCACCTCGCAACTTACAGGACTTAAAAGATCTGCTGCTAACATCTTGGTGCCAGATACCACAGCACACCCTCAGGGGTCTAGTGGAGTCCATGCCTTGATGGGTCAGGACTGTTTTGGCAGCAATTGTGTGAACTGAGGGTGTGCTGTGGTATATATATATTTATATATTAGTGCTGGGAATCGATAAAAAAAACAAACAAATTAATCAAGTTTTTTTCCGTAATTAATCGCGATTAATCGCAAGTTTTTAATATTTTGATATTGTATTAATTTCATACTCTCCAAATGAATGTAGAAACAATTTAAAGACAGCAAATTCTAAATATTTGTTGTAATGGCATCTTTTTATGAATGAAGGCCAGTATTACTGATGTCTCTATGAAACATTAATGACGTTACATTGCAGTATAACTGAAAGCTACCAATTTCACACTTTAAAAAATAACTTTTAATTTAATTGAACTTAAAACAATCTTTACATAAACCCATTATAATAATTGTTATATTTACCCATGGTCTTCCCTGTTAGACATAGTCTACACAGAAATTGAATAAAGTGATCAACACCTTCTTAACTGCATAAAAAATAAATGAAATATAGATTAATCATTATTGAAGCTACAATTTTCTCTGTTCCCGTTGTTCTTTGATGAACATTAATAACAGACATCATCAGTGCTGCTGTCACTTTAAGATCTGCCGCTGCCGAACATGACGCAGATCTGACGCGCTGTCCCGCGCATCTCATTTTCTCGTTATTTAACGTTATTTAACTAATTTAAGACTCCTATTATGAGAATACTCGACAAAACTGGCATTTTGGCAACATTCTTTGTGTTGTTGTTATTGTTTGTTCAAAAGCAAATGAGAACTCGATGTGTGCACGAGACTGGCGCGAAAATAAAAACAGTTTTAACCGTTTTTATATTTAAAAATGCAATATATTCCTGTGATGGCAAAGCTGAATTTTCAGCATCATTACTCTAGTCTTCAGTATCATGTGATTCTTCATAAATCCTTCTGCTAATTTCTGTCATCAACTGTGGCACCAGAAGACAGGCTTTGTGCCCCTGACAAGCCCCCATGTGCTGACAGGTGACTAGATTTCTATTGATTCAGGGCACGTTTACATGACATCAATGTTCTAAAAAAAACAGTTTTAGGCTCCCCAAAAACTTTCAGTGAACAGTTCTTAAAAAAAAAAAATTTTCTTAGTATGAATTAAATTATCTATAAAATAAATTACATTTAAAATTATTTGTATATGTGAACAGCAATGAGACAATATGGGTGTTGAAGAAATACCTCGCAACTGTCCAAACCTCTGTTATTTTATTTGTTCTCCCCATCCAGCAATAATGGCTAACCAAAACCATAAAGTTTGTTTTAAAACCAAAGATTAACATTTTTTCCCCCTACTTCCTTGGAAAGTCACTGTGTTCTTATTTTGTTATATCTTATTGAGAACAAGTATGGCTTCCTGGACTTTGAAGGAAATATTTATTCATTTCAAGCTTTAACTAAAGAGGAACTTGTTTTCTCGTATTTCCCAATAAATGACACATGGGGTTAAGGGTTTGTAAAATATATACCTGTCTTGAATTGGAACTTGTGGTTCTGGTTCAAAGACCTCTAAATCTTTAAAGGAAGTCACATTGGACACACTGTTATTTGTAATATACTTTGGAAATGTTCACATTGACCTCACATCTGATACGCTTTTAAAAAGTTGTACATTTCAACATACAGCAATGTTCAAGCAAACTGACACATATCAAGCAAAATAAAAATATTGACTAGTTTAAACTAGTTTAAAGTTCATAGAAGCCCTGTTTGCAATTATGTGGTGGGTGGTGTCCTGTTTATGGGTAAGATTTACAGCCCATGTTGCATCTTTTTCTGGAGGTAAGCCTATGACCTCTTATAACCTTTGCTAGTAATCCAGGACTTTCTGTAACCTGCCTTTTTGTAGGCTTCAACACAGTGTCAAATCTGTAAATCTCTGTCTACAGCCATTGCAAAGTATCTGCTAAATAAAAGCTGTACTGCAAATACATTGTATAATCACAAAGGGACTTCATAGTTGGAGGAAGCAATTCATCTAGCGTTGCTCTGGTCTATCACTGTTCAATCTGTTCTTACGTGTTATAAATTTGTTACCAGTGTTAGGGGAAACGCATTACAAGTAACTTGAGTTATATAATCAGTAATTTTTTTTCAAGTAAATAAAGTAACGCATGAAAGTAACTTTTAACAAAATACCTGTGTACCTAGTGTCTTCACCCCTAGGGGGCATGGCTGGCCTTGAACCTGGTATGCCAGGAAAATGGCATCCACTGTCCAGTGGGACAACCTCTCCTTGGAGAGAGCCTTTCCCTTCTGCTGGCCTCTGTAACAGACAAAGAGCTGGTCTAAGGTCCTGAAACACCACGTCCTGTCTACGTAAGCACGAAGGGCGCATACTGGACAGAGCAGTGCCAAGGCTGGGTCTGCCTCCTCCAGAGACAGCGCTTGCAGTGATGGGGTGGGACCTTGGGCACATATCCAGACCGGGGTCTCAAGAGCACTTGAGAGTTAGCCAGCCCAAATTCCAGGCACGCTTTGTCAACCAAAATGCCTGCAGTACCCTCTTGATGGAGGCCAAAGCAACCAAGAGCGCCGTCTTCACCGAGAAGTACTTAAAGCTACACTGTGTGATATTTTCCCCCATCTAGTGGTGAACTTGTATATTACCATCCAGTGAATTTTAGTTTCTGTTCTGTTCAATTCCGATTTCGTTTTAACTCCTACGGTGGCCGATTTAGTCCAAGATTAATATGGCTTCCAGTTCGACCTCGTCCACATTCGACACGGTGCCTGTGGGATATTCTGTGTGCAGTGGGATGGTTGGAACTCAACTGGCCTAATTATTCGGCTAGAAAGAACTGCAGCTAATCCAGATTGAACTTTGATGATAGTAATGTTTATTCAGTCATCCAATTGCAAGGCATAAACAGGTTTGCATGGATATGTACATAAATGTGGTTTCTGTGAGAGAACAAATTAGGATGGTAAATATACATGATAATGACATGACAGAATATACAAAGTTAAGAACTGTATAACTAATAAGTTACATTTGTATAATGTAACCGTAAACCAGAGCTTATTGTACCACATATAGGCGCTAAATGCAGCTGCATTAAAAGGAGCGGAGCTGCCGCTGCTAACAAGCGGTGTCCGGTTACAAAAGTGTGTGCGCAGGTTTAGCTCTGTATAACAAGTGTTAATATGCCGATCAGACCTGATACATATTTCCATCAACATACATTACAAGCAAATATTTTCTATAAACGAATAAACATTGTTAATAACTGAATGACTATTCAAATATAGGTGAGCATTACGCTATTGTATGTTGACACAAAAATACTTCTGAGGTAACATCAACTGAATTACATGATGACACACTCTAAAACACATCCACAATGACAATAACTATTATTACTTACGGAGTTATTAACGCACAGAAATACCACACAAGGAAAAACAGACTTTTGAGGAATAAACAAGCCAGGAAAACTCTGTATAACTCTGTTACTGGAGCTGCTGAGATGAAAACTCTCTGCGCATGCACCAGACAAGTCTGAACAAGTTGACGCGCACAGTGTTAAAACCGGTTAAAACGCCAAAGGCGAAGCTTGAATTTACGGGTATGTCCCTCTTTGGCTAATGTACTTTCAAGATGGAGGGGCAACATGGCGACCACCGTTAGATCCCATTACCTTATGTATTTTCAATGGCATATTATAAACTTACGAGAATACTTTATTACTTGAAAGAAGTAAATATACATTAATGAGCACATATATTTTTGAAAGAACTAAGTGTTTTTAGCTAAGAATAGACTAAAAAAGTTACACAGTGTAGCTTTAAACTCTACTGAATGCAATTGCTCAAGGTCCTAAGAGAGAATCGGAGGTCATGCTGTCCAACCGTCTTAGAATCCAGAAGGTCGTGGTGCTCAGAGATTGCAGCCACATAAACCTTAAGGGTGGAAGGAAACAGCCATTCACCGGGACAGGGCCATTGTCGTGAGAGCTCGTCGGCTGCACGATTTAGCTCTCCTGGGATGTGAATGGCATGAAGCGAACCTCCATAGGAGGAGATGGCGGGCGAGTTGCGACATATGGCGGGAGCGCAGACCACCCTGATGGATGAAGTATGCTACTGTCGCTGTGTTGTCTGAACGGATCAGTATGTGCTTGCCCTCCAGCAACGTCTGAAAACGGTGCAGAGCTAGACGTACAGCCAGCAACTCGAGGCAACTGACATGCCATAGGCACTGGGGTCCTGTCCAATTGCACATGGCACCAAAGCCCATGGCAGAGGCATCTGTTGACAGAACAACATGCCTGGAAACTCAGTCTAAAGTAACTCCGGCCCGTAGAAAAGAGAGGTTCGACCACGGGGTGAAGGTTTGATGGCAGGCCCGAGTGACTGGCAACCGGAGCATGCCCTGTTGACATTCCCATCACGGGACTCGATCGCGAAGCCAGTGCTGAAGCGGTCTCATATGAAGCAAACTGAGCGGGCTGACCACCGCTGCAGATGCCATATGCCCCAGGAGCCTCTGAAATAACTTCAGTGGACTCAGACAAGTCAGCAGTGACTGCACACGCTTGCTCGGGAGCTTGCGCGTACATGGCGACCGAGTCAATTTCCATACCGAGAAAAGAGATCCTCTGCATGGGGGAGAGTTTGCTATTTTTCCAGTTGACCTGAAGACCCAGATGGGTGAGGTGTTGGAGCACCATGTGTTCGCAAACCTGCTCTCGAGAGTGAGCTAGTATCAGATAGTTCAGGGTGCGAACACCGTGTTGCCTGAGTGGCACAACGGCTGCCTCGACGACTTTCATGAAGACGCGAGGAGACAGGGCTAACCCGAATGGGAGTACAATGTACTGGGGAAGAGACCGTGCAAACTGAATCACACAGGTGTACCCACAATGGGGCAGTGATGCGGAACGACCGACCCTGACATGGGAGGCGTAGTGTCTCGGTGTGGGGGCGTGGTCAAGATCTGCGTCCTGACAGAGGAGGCCAGGGAAGGACGTGCGTTCTGTGGTGGCCTGCTATGACAGGGGTCTGGCGACAGGGGGACAAGAGCAGTGAGGCATAGTGTCGCACACTGCCGTCCACACTCTCTTGGGGCTCTGAGCAAGGGGAGTCAGTTCTATCTTTAACAGTTTTAGGGTACCGCCGGCCAGGAGATCAGCGGCAGGGAACGGAGAACAAAAGATTATCCCCCAGAGTAACGCAATATTTTAACTTTCCCCAACACAGTTTGTTACATGTTACAATTGACCTATCGGTAAGCCCCTCCCCTCGAACGCAGATGAGCCAATAGCAGTTGATTATCAGTTGCGCTGGGACCGGAACTCTGACATCTTTAGGTGTCAGCGCCATAGAGAAACATTGGAAAATCCGACGCTCTCATTGGTTCGCAGTGTTTGGAATAACAGCGTTATAGATAAACGGCGTTACTAATGGAATAATTTTTTTCAGTAACGAGTAATCAAACGAATTACTGTTTTTTCTGTTACAACGCCTTTAGCGTTACTGAGAATAAAACACAGCGTTACTATAACTGAGCTCACTGAAGCGGTTTTCATCCGAACAGGCTCTCTGTCAGTCTGACCTGCAACGTGTGTGTGTGTGTGTGTGTGTGTGTGTGTGTGTGTGTGTGTGTGTGTGTGTGTGCGCGTGCGCCAGCCAAGCGTGTTGGGGGGTGGGTTGGGTGGTACACATAACTGATGATGATTGGTGGGTGGGAGACAATGTTGAGGTTGATAGGTTGAGTTCACACACACACACACACACACACACCTATGATGCACACGCTTATGCACAGTCAGCGATGGCAAGTCTGGAAGTATAAGCGTTAAGGCCAATTTATACTTCTGCGTCGAGTGCACGCAGAGGGTTCGGCGTACCCTACGCATAGACGCGTTGGATACGCCGTACCCTACGCCGTACCCTACGCCGTACCCTGACGCGCACCTCTCCAAAAATGTAACAACGCGTCAATTCTACGCGGACCGCAAGCGCTGTGATTGGCCTGCCAGAACCCTTCCCTCAGGTCAATAAATAAAAAAAAATCTGCGATAGGAGTGTGTGTGTGTGTCCAGAAATTGGATGATAGTTCCTTACGTCTGCTATAACACAATATTTTGCAGTCCAGCAATTATTTATGGTAGTAAATAAATACATAGATCGGCTGAGTATAGTTTATTTATTTTCTCATTAAAACCAAAGATGTTAATCAGTAATTGTATATCAAGAACAGGGACACATTAGGGTATATTTCTTTAATGAAGTCTCCGCAACAGCAGTCGATTGCTCGAGCCACCGCTGCTGAAAACAGCGGCCACGAGCTCCGCATGATTTCACAAACACATTCCAGCGCCAGATCGCCTTATTTAACTTTACTAATCAACTAGAGATGCTTAATTTGTATTAGATACAACAACTCAAGCTGCAAGAAAAGCCGCTCTCTCACTGCTGCTGATAATCCGACATGAATGTACACATTCTACACAACAAGCTGCTTCTTCTTCGGCTGTTCTCTTGATTACACCAACATGCCCGAGGACACTGCCTACTAGCGTCTGCATGTGTAATTGCACATTGACGCAGACAACAGCGCAGAAGTATAAATGCTCACGACGGCGTCGGCTACGCGCGTACACTACGGCGTACACTCGACGCAGAAGTATAAATTGGCCTTTACTTTTCCCTCGTTGAGGTGAAAGGTAAGAATGTTTATGTAACGTGCAGCTTATGCCCAGGAAGAAAGAGTCTCTCCACGTCAGTGGCAGGTAATTCTAATCTAATGAAGCACCTCACATCATCACATGCCGCCACAAAATTAGTGGCTAAAAACCCAGGTGATAACACGAGCTCCACTACCAAAGAAGTAGTACTGATAATATTTACACATTACACTATAGTAGGTCTACTGATAATATTTACAATAATGTATTGAATTGGATAGGTGTCTCTCACATTGTCCCACAGCAACATTACAATAGTGTACATTAATGTACAATGTTTAATAATAATACTTATTCTATTTAGTGTCCAATTCATTAATTTAACATATTTAATATTGGGGGCATCCAAGTTATTTGACATATTTGAACATTTGAAAAAAAAAAAAGTAACACAGTAGTTACTTTCCCTGGTAAAGTTACTTTTATAATGATGTAACTCAGTTACTAACTCAGTTACTATTTGTAAGAAGTAACTAGTAACTATAACTAATTACTTTTTTAAAGTAACGTGCCCAACACTGTTGGTTTGATGGTGTTTATGCTACAAAAATGCTAAAATGTCATGCCTGAGGTACTTAACACTGATTCCAGGGATCCTGAGAGGATTTTCTGTTTGTCAAACTCTCATTAAGTTACGATTAAGAAACAGAGAGTACAGTCTGGCTAACTATTTTGTCTCAGTCAGGAACACAACACACAGAGCATTATTAACAAAGTACAGACTGAGTGACCACACACTGGCCATAGAGAGAGGGCGACATAAGAAGACATGGCTGCCTCCAGAAGAGCGGATCTGTAGTGAGTGTAGATCAGGAGCAGTGGAGACGGAGGCACACTTCCTCCTCCACTGTGATAAATACACACCCCTCAGAGACTCACTCTATAGTCAAATCCAACACATTATCCCTGAGTTCCAGTCACTCCATGATCCTGAAAAACTAAAGATCTTACTCGGTGAAGGACCTGCTTCCCCTTATATAGCACAGCATATCTATAAATGCCACAAATTAAGATGTACTGAGTGAACACGTCCAGATTAATAATATTATTAATATATGTATATATAAATATAAATGTGAATGTGTTTTATGTATGTATTTGTTTTGCTTTGTGAAATGCTTTGGCAATATGTACCCATGTATGTCATGCCAATAAAGCGAATTGAATTGAATTGAATTGAATTGAATTGAATTGATTAAAGTCCCTGCTAACATACACACCGAAATAACTAACTGTTCTCACGTCATGTAACACTGTAGGTCAAAAACACGAAGGTCTACATTTCAGTGCCTCTCCGTATTAAACTGATGTAAATTAATTAAATTTTAGATATGTTTAAGATCTACATTATCTGTCCTACTAAGGAGGATCTCCTATTTTGATGGGTATTATAGGACTCCTATTTTGATGGGTATTATAGTCTACGGGTAGTGAAAGGGAGAGCTCGCACTTGCAGTTTATCGGAGTTGTTTTGCAGATACAAAAGTTTACCAGTTATTAACTCCACCCCCAAAAAGTCATAAGCTCTGTGTATATGTTTGTTTACTGTTAGTTGTATGAGTGTTTTTGTGTCATTTGCTGTGTATGTTAATGGTAATGCAACGGAGAGAGCTAGTTTGTGAATGAGACGTTAATACGCACTTCTTATGCTTTGTTTGTTCAGCTCTTACGATGATTTTTTTGAGTGAAAAAGGACATAATAAACTTGATAAACCATCAGTAAAGTTTGGCCATCATTCGGACGGGGTATACATTACATTCTGTGTCCAAAAACATCTTGGGTTAAGGTTTTCACACTGACAGCTGTCATTGTAAGATATAGCATCTCCGTTTGTTTGTCCGAGTTAGCCACAGTAACTAAGGGGGGCAGGGCTTACCGATAGGTCAATTGCAATGAAACAATAACATCAATAATCATAAGGGAACCATCTTTTCCACTCAAAAAACATGCAAACTTGCAATTCAAAACACCCCAATTTATATTCTCTTGTGAGCTTCTGAACTTGAAAGCTGTATAGTCTCATACATCACTGTTGCTGATTCAGACCCTTTTGACTATTTCTAATCCCTATGGTTGCAAGAAACTTGATTGCATGCATAATTGCAGCAATTAGTCTCTTTCTTTTCCATTTTGCATTCATTCAATGCAAAGCAAAGCATCCATGTGATACAGTGGCCTGCAGAGGTCGAGTTCAGATAGTCTAGTTTCAAATGTACAGCTCTCGTGACTTCATACATGTTCACCTCATGGAGCAGTTCTGACCTTCTACTCCTAGAGAGACATGTAAACAGTGTAACCATTAGTTTAATCATAGGTTAAACATGAATTTGTTGTTTTCTTTACTGTTGTTTTTTATTTTCACTCTGGAAATAAATTAGTTAAGTGCTTCGTTTCCTCCCAAAGGTGCAATGATACAATAAAGTCAACAAAGGTTCGCTGGAAAAGCATGCCTCTATCTACATTTTTTGCAAACCACCAATATACCTATACATACAAGTCACTCCAGTTTCCAGCTAAAATGCACACACAATACTAAAATGTATTCCTTTTCACAAAATGTATGACTGCGGGGTAGATTATTGATGAATAAAAACATATTAGTGTGCGGCTTCTTGCATAATACTGCTGTATGTTATGCCCTCAAAACAAGTTTACCATAGTGCATGTTTTGTCAACTGATACATTACACTGATATATGGTATGAACTTTAGAACACCTCATATGGCTGCAGTTCTCTGCTATAGATCTGTAAAAGTATGTACAGTGTATTTAAAGTGATACAACTTTAACTAAGCCATTTGTCAGTTGAATTCTTTAAATACAATTATGTGATGGTATCAAAACTTGTTTGTTTGAATAACCTGACCAGCAACACTAACTCAACAAATACATTGAGTTTGGGGGCTGGGATATGACTTTGCTTGACCAATGACTGACAGGGGGCACTTGTATAGAAAACCTGTTTGAAAATCAATAATGAAAAACTGTTTTATTTATATATGTACACACTATACTTTTAAATAAATCAGATCCTTATTGTCTTATGAATCACTCTAAAATGCAGTCCAAGTAAAACTGTGCAGAGATGTATGTGAATCTGCCAATCTGCAATCAACAGAAAAATAATGAATCAATGTCATAAGCTTATAGTAGCCTACTGAGAGTCATGAAATGGTTAATTCTGACCTTCACTCAATAAGACGATGAAATGTTTCCATGTTTTTATGTGTCTCCTGATCATTCTGCTTTCTCATGCTTTGTTCCAGGGAAGCACCGTATCTCTACGCCAACTTTCCTCTTCCAAGTGTGTAGTTTTTAAAAGTGTCTTCTTCAAAAGCACCACTGTCAGTGAATATTGGTTTCACATCTTCCTGGTTGACGCCAACTCTCTATTTTCAGCTGCGTTTATATGGCTTAAATCCCCATGCACACCTCTCATTGGCTCTCAGTAAAGTAATGACACAAAGGGTGCTACTCAATTCTTATTTGTACACTCTTGTTTTAGCTTTCCTCACGTCAAGTCTTAACTCCACCCCCTTAGGATGCGAGGGAAGGATACACCTGTGTGTCCTTGCTCATGACTCAAGCTTCCTCACTCCTTGTTCCTCGCCTCCTCGTGATGCAATTAGAGAATTGAGATGTCCTTCAAGATGGCTGAGTTAAAATCGGTTTCCAGGTCACGGGCTGGAGGGGGGAGGAGTGAGGAAACGAGGAAGCATCAGTTTGAGTATTGAGAAGCACCCAATATCTGGCCTTAGGTGTCCATGGCCTAAGGGCCGTGACACACCAAGCCAATGGTCGGCCATCAGCCAATGTTGGGTCGTCGTGAGCATCTGTCAGGCTTGTTTTTGCGGTGTGTTCCACAAGTCAGTGGCAGTTCGCCCAATTCAGCATGTTGAGTCGGCGCCAGGGCTGTTGGGTGTTCAGTTTAGACTGTGTGCACAGAATAAAAGTTAAAGTGATAAAAATGAACAAAGAAGTCAAGACATAACAGAAGGCTGTTGTAATTTTACAATATCACAACACAGTCGTTTTTATCATCTTTGATGTCGGCTTGGTATATCACGGCCTGCGTGACCTGCAGAGACCTGCGTGAGCTCACTAAAAGAAACATCCAGCTGTACATTAGCTCATTCATGTAAATACCCCAAAAATGTATAACATGTATAACATTTTAAAGGAACACTCCACTTAAAAAAAAAAAAATTGCTCATTTTCCAACTCCCCTAGAGTTAAACAGTTGAGTTTTAGAATCCATTCAGCCGATCTCTGTATCTGGCGGTAGCACTTTTAGCATAGCTTAGCATACATCATTGAATCTGATTAGACCATTAGCATCGCGCTCAAAAATGACCAAAGACTTTCAATATTTTTCCTATTTAAAACTTGACTCTTCTGTAGTTACATCGTGTACTAAGCAGAGCATGTGAGCGGAGCAGAGCGCGAGCGGACCGGGGAGCGTAGCGGTAATATTTCCTCCAGAGTGGTGAGTGCCTTTCTGAAGATTCCGCTCAACTCGCTCAACCCGCTCAACCCAGAATGGCCTTTGGCGATTTGCTAGATCTAGAATCTGTGAAATAGCTAAGCAATAGTGGAGCAATAGGTTATGGAGTTCAAATATTGTTTTAATGAAGTTGCGAGCCTTATACATAAATGTAAAAAGTTAAGAACGAGCAGGGAGAAGAAATTGAAAGGGAGTGTGGAGAGATTGTGAGAGTTAGCTAAGATATTGGAATCTAAATCGACACATTGCCAGAAAGCACGAGGATGTGCTACGCAAACATGGCAGTGCAGCAAAAGGTGAGCTATATATCATTCGATAATAAATTAATAGATAAATAGGTAAGGCACGGTATGTCTATCGTGTATACGGAGCCCTGCTCTTATTACATGCAGACAAAAATATACCATGGCCATTGGCCACAAATTAATATTTCGTTCCCATGAATTAAGAATTTGTTTTCTCATTTCTAAATCGTAGCCACTTAATTCGTTCTCCCTGGTTAAGTAAATCGTGGCCACGTTTAACTAATTCGTTCTCCAATTTTATCAAAACTATAGGGAACGGATTATTACAATGTGGCCACGAGCTAATTAAGATGAGGAAACAAATTATTAAAACATGCTGGGGTGGTAATGAATTGTTAATTCGTTATGCAATCATGGAAAGCAATTTTTTTATTTTTTTTTTGCACTCTGCGCAAAAGTTCAGTTAAGAATTTTGGACTAATAGTTAATTTTAAAACTTTGATCTAGGCCTATAGCCTGTATATTTTTATTTATATAATTAGGCCCATTAATTCGTTTAATTTTACAGCATTCTTTTTGTACAATTGATATAAGCCAATTTAAATTAATCCTGCGCGCTGCGCAAAAATCAGTTGCAAGAATGTAAAATCAATTACAAGAATGTTGGCCTAATAGTTAATTTACTTTTAAAACGTTTGTGGATTTTGTATATTTTTGTCTATATAGCCTACATTTTATTTATATTATTAGGCCCATTTATTCATTTAATTTTACAGCAGTTTGTGTGTACAATGGATGGATATAAGCCAATTTAAATTTTAATCATGGGCATTGCGCAGAAGTTCACTAATCAAAATTCTGGCCTAATAGTTAATTTACTTTTAAAACTTTTATGTATATTTTTGTTTATATCATTTTTATTTATATTATTAGGCCCATTTATTCGTTTAATTTTACAGGACTTTTTGTGACTAGCCTAATTTGTCATTTGAAATAAAAAAATTTTATTTGAAAAATGTTGTTGTTGCTCAGTTATTTAGGAGGTAAGGCTGTGGTCTAAGCTAAAAGTGATATACATGTAGATTTTTTTCCTTTTTTGGAGCGAGCGGGGCGGCGATTTGAGTGGAGCCCAAAGCAAACTGCGTTGAGCGCTGAGCGATAATGAGCGGAGCGGCCTGATGTAGCTTTGAGCGGGGGAGCGGAGGGGTGAACAGTTCCGTGAGCGATGAGCGGAGATTCTCACCGCTCCACTCCGCTCATATGCTCTGGTACTAAGACCAACAGAAAAAGAAAAGTTGGAATTTTTTAGACTGATATGACTAGGAACTATTCTCTCATTCCTGCGTAATAATCAAGGAACTGTGCTGCCGTACCATGAGTGCAGCGGCGCAAAGATATTATGCAGCGCCTGAAAGTAGTTCCCAATTAGGTAACTTCCAATGTGACCGGCACTAAGTTTGTACCAACGAAAAAAAAGGAATGAAAGAATCAATGTTTGGCTGCTTTGAACATAGATATCAAAACACCGGTAGATTCAATCAAGAAAGTGCGTGTTTGCTCAAAGCATTTTGGACCAGATGACTGTTTGGAAAACATGGACAGTGTTACCCGTATCACGGTACGGCGTCTAAAGGATATGGCCATCCCAACAATATTCAGGGGACAGACAGGACCAAGTGTATCATTACCCATGACTGTAAGTATAACATTATTATTATTTTTAGTTAGCTTGAACGACTAGATTGAAAAAGCACTGCTGTTGTTGTTGCTGTTTAGCTAACGTTACCTGTGAAATGCAATCACTGAGTGTGTGGGTTTGCTCGACCATTTGGTTTATACAGTATATAACGTTAGTAGTTTTGTTGTAAAGTTCTGGGGCCTCATTTATAAAACTTTGCGTAGGATTTGCATCAGAAGTGGCGTACGGATGAAACATAGGACGTGCGTACGCACAGAAATATTCAGATTTATAAAACCGTGCACACGCACATTCTATGCAGTTTTCCCTTAATTAATCACAATCAATTCTAAATGTAGCGCAGCTTTTGCGGCTTCATGTCACGCCCATAGTTGCCCATAAATAGTCTGTGAAACGCCCACAAGTTAATATTCATCGATTGCGAAATCATGGCAAACACAGAGAGGACATAAAAAAAACGTCTCGGTTACGTATGGTAACCCTCGTTCCCTTTCAGTCGTTCACTACGACGTACGTCGGTAATACCGACGAATTGGGATCACTTCAGAGAGCCCCTATCAGCTTCGAGAACTTAAGAACAGGCCAATGAACAATTGGCGTGCGAGATTTGCATCTCGCGCTCTGCCCCGCGCCGCGGGTATAAACAGGAAGCGAGAGCATCGCACTGACGTTTTTCACTGAGGAGCCGAACCAGTGACTCGGCCATGCAGTGATGGAAGGAACTGTGGCGACGGGACGTACGTCTCCATTCCCTCCTTCAGGGAACGAGGGTTACCATACGTAACCGAGACGTTCCCTTTCAGTCGGTCACTACGACGTACGTCGGTAATACCGACGAATTGGGATCCCTATGGAAAGCGCCACAGTTACTACCACTACCAGCGCCCAGCGAGAGCCCCTCAGACCCCGTTCTGAAGCGGGCGGGGAGATTCACGCCAGGAGAGTCACACTGCTGTTCCGCAAGACCCATTCAGCAGACTGATTGGATAACGCTGGGAAAGCGTGCCCGAAGGACACTGCGGGAGCCACATCATGCCCAGAGGGAGTTACCATGTGGAAAGAAACGTATGGGCTGGCCGTGGGCAGCTCAACATACGAAAGTCCCAGGGGTGGCCCCGGCCTAATGCAGGCGGGGGACGACACCGTACTGAGACGGCAGAGGAACTCTGCCAAGGGAAAGACACGAGCTCGCTGTAGGGAGCTGTACCGTGGAGAATACACGTATGGGACCGCCGTAGGGGTCACGACATACGGAACCCAGTCTGACACAAGTTCCACCAATGCATACGAGTGCCAGACCTGGCGTCGGACGCTCCGCAACATCCGACTGCCGAGGGGTGCGGAGGACTCAACAGGGTTCGCCAATCCTGGGGAACTCGACTGGAGAAAATAAGCGCACGTATCCGTTCCAGGGGAGGGGAATGGCGCAGCAAGCCGACACTAGAACGGGCACTTCAGTGAAGCTGACTATGGGAAGCGAGCACACGAGAAGCCACCGGCTCTACACGTAGGCTATAAAACCTAGCGAACGTGTTAGGTGTCGCCCAGCCCGCAGCTCTACAAATGTCTGTCAGCGAGGCGCCACGAGCCAGCGCCCAGGAAGAAGCTACACCCCTGGTGGAGTGAGCTCTAACCCCGAGCGGGCAGGGCACGTCTTGGGATTCATACGCCAAGACGATGGCATCCACTATCCAGTGGGCCATCCTCTGCTTGGAGACAGCCTTTCCCTTCTGCTGTCCTCCGTAACAGACGAAGAGCTGCTCTGAGGTCCTAAAGCTTTGCGTTCTGTCAACATACACGCGCAGAGCGCGAACTGGACAGAGAAAAGCCAGGGCTGGGTCTGCCTCCTCCGAAGGCAGCGCTTGCAGGCTCACCACTTGGTCCCGGAAGGGAGTAGTGGGAACCTTGGGCACGTATCCAGGCCGGGGTCTCAGGGTCACCTGAGAGTCACCCGGCCCGAATTCCAGGCACGATTCGTCGACCGAAAATGCCTGCAGGTCCCCTACCCTCTTAACTGAGGCCAATGCAATCAGGAGGATTGTCTTGATCTTAAGCTCTACTGACTGTAAAGGCTCGAAGGGCGCCCTCTGCAGTGCGGTCAGCACCAGAGTCAAGTCCCAAGAGGGTATAGAGGAGGGGCGAGGAGGATTTAGTCTCCTCGCTCCCCTTAGGAACCTGACGATCAGATCGTGCTGGCCTAAGGACTCACCGTTAACGAGGTCATGGCTTGCGGCGATAGCGGCAACATATACCTTGAGGGTGGAGGGAGACAGCCTTCGCTCCAACCCATCTTGAAGGAAAGATAGCACAGATCCGACCGAACACTTCCGGGGGTCTTCTCGGCGAGAAGAACACCAATCGACGAACAGGTTCCACTTCAACGCATATAGCCGTCTCGTAGAGGGGGCTCTAGCGGAAGCGATGGTGTCGACTACCGCTTGCGGTAGGTCACCTAGAACCTCCGCGTCCCGTCCAGGGACCAGACATGGAGTTTCCAGGGGTCTGGACGCGGGTGCCATAGGGTGCCCCGTCTCTGAGTTAGGAGGTCCTGCCTCAGAGGAATGGGCCAAGGAGGTGCTGTCGCGAGGAGCATTAGTTCCGGGAACCACGTCCTGTTGGGCCAGTACGGAGCTACCAAGAGGAGATGCTCCTCGTCCTCCCTGACCTTGCACAGTGTCTGTGCAAGAAGGCTCACTGGGGGAAACGCATACTTGCGCAGAGCCCGGGGCCAGCTGTGTGCCAGTGCATCCGTGCCTAGGGTCCCCTCGGTCAGGGAATAAAACAACTGGCAGTGGGTCGTGTTGTGGGCGGCAAACACTTTGCGGCCCCAAAGCGACTCCAAATCAGCTGGACCACCTGGGGGTGGAGTCACCACTCTCCGGGGAGCACTGGCAACCGTGACAGCTCGTCGGCCGCACGATTGAGCAGGCCCGGAATGTGAATAGCACGAAGGGACCTCAGATGCTTCTGACTCCACAGGAGGAGATGGCGGGCGAGTTGGGACAAACGGCGGGAGCGTAGACCACCTTGTTTGTTGATGTACGCAACGGCCGTCGTGCTTTGAGGCGGCTGAGAGCAAGACAAACTGCCAGCAACTCTAGGCAATTGATATGCCATTGCAGTTGGGGCCCTGTCCACAGACCCGATACTGCAAGCCCGTTGTATGTGGCACCCCAACCTGTGGGTGAGGCATCCGTGGAGACAAGAGGCACTCCTGCCCGTAGAAATTAAGGGTCCGACCACAGAGTGAGGGTTTGGCGGCATCTTGGCGTCACTTGGACACGGAGGGACCCGCTGTGCCACGCCCATCTCGGGACTCGGTCGTGTAGCCAGTGCTGAAGCGGTCTCATAAGGAGCAGCCCTAGCGGCGTTACTGCGGCTGCTGCTGCCATATGCCCCAGGAGCCTCTGAAAATGTTTCAGTGGAACCGCTGTACTGCGTTTGAGCGTACTCAAGCAGCTCAGCACCGACTGGACGTGCTCCTCTGTGAGGCGCGCTGTCATGGCGACCGAGTCAATCTCCATCCCGAGAAAAGAGATCCTCTGTACGGGACAGAGTTTGCTCTTCTCCCAGTTGACCCGAAGACCCAACCGGCTGAGGTGCCGAAGCACCATGTCCCTGTGTTCGCACAACTGCTCCCGCGACTGGGCAAGAATCAGCCAGTCGTCGAGATAGTTGAGGATGCGAACACCACGCTCTCTCATGGGAGCAATGGCCGCCTCCGCGACTTTCGTGAAGACACGGGGCAACAGGGACAGCCCGAAGGGCAGGACTTTGTACTGGTATGCCCGTCCGTCGAAAGCAAAGCGTAGAAACGGTCTGTGTTGAGGGAGAATCGAGACATGAAAGTATGCGTCCTTCAGGTCGATCGCTGCAAACCAATCCTGGGGATGGATGCACCTGAAGATGCGTTTCTGCGTTAGCATTCGGAACGGCATCCTGTGGAGGGAGCGGTTCAGGTAACGCAGGTCCAGGATCGGTCGTAACCCGCCGCCTTTCTTGGGTACAATGAAGTACGGGCTGTAGAACCCGGACTTCATATCGGCTGGAGGGACTGGCTCTATCGCGTCCTTCGCCAATAGGACAGCGATCTCCGCCTGAAGCACCGGGGCGCCCTCCTTCGGTATAGATGTGAAGTGGACACCCCTGAACTTCAGGGGACGCCGGGCGAACTGAATCGCATAGCCGAGTCTGATGGTGCGGATGATCCAGCGAGACGGGCTGGGGAGCGCTAGCCAGGCCCCCAGAGACCGAGCAAGCGGGATCATCGGCACCACGGACGTACCCGGAGCGGGGCAGCGCAGCGGAACGCAGGGGCCCCAGGACGACATGGGAGTGGTCCGTGCAGGGGTCTGGGTCTGACACACGACCTGCATCCGCTGAGGGGACGGGCGAGCGTGGGGAGGCACATTGTGTGCGTCCGCACAACCGACGCCCCCTGTTGGCGAGGAGAGAGGTGTCTGAGGGGTACGAGGCATGGTAGCGTCGCATACCGCCAGACGCGCTCTCTTGGCACCCAGTGATGTTGGAAACTGCTCTTTTATTGAAAATTTGGGTGCCACTGGCACTGGGGCCAGTGGCAGAACAGACATACAAATAGTGTTCCCCCGGCCCTCCACCGGGGGAAGGAGTGGTGCTGCAGCCATCTCCCGAAGAGCAGTTTCCTCCATCTCTGGGCGGCCCGTCTCAGGGTCTCTTCCGACGGCGCTTGCCACCTGACTTGGCAGCGGCCTGAGCGGGCTGGACGTTCTTCCCGCAACCGGCTCCACGGCCGGTGGAAGGCTGCTGCTGGGCTGGGGCGGGAGTGGGGGCGGCCGCAGGAGGACGTCCTCGGCGACGGGCAGGCGGAGGTGCTGCGGCCGGCGGATGGGTGGAGGCAGCAGCGGGCCGCCGGTGCAGGATATGTTTAATGGCCTCCGTCTGCTTCTGGGCGGCCGAGAATTGCTGGGCAAAATTCTCGACCGCGTCGCCGAACAACCCGGCCGACGATATGGGGGAGTCCAGGAACCGGTTCTTGTCAGTCTCCCTCATGTCGGCCAGGTTGAGCCAGAGATGCCGTTCCTGGACCACTAAGGTGAACATCGCCTGACCCACGGAACGGGCGGTAACTTTCGTCGCCCGGAGGGCGATGTCCGTCGCCGCCCGGAGCTCCCGGAGGAGCTCTGGGTCAGACCTACCCTCGTGCATGTCCATGAGTGCCTGGGCTTGGTGCACCTGAAGCAACGCCATGGCATGCAAGGCAAACGCGGCCTGTTCGCAGGACCCCTTAGGCCTTCGCAGTCAGACTGGACGAAAACCTACAGGCTTTGGACGGGAGATGAGGATCACCACGCCACTCGGAGGCGGTCGCCGGACGCAGCTGCATCGCGACGGCGCGTTCGACTGGCGGGATCCTCTCGTAACCCTTGGCCTGTCCACCGTCAAGGGTAGTGAGGAGGGAGGAGCCTCCAGGTCTGTTTCTGGCACTAAAGGGTGTCATCCACGACCTGGAAAGCTCCTCATGCACCTCCGGGAAGAATGGCACTGGGGCGGGACGCTGAGAACCAGCGCGACCCCCCCAGGAACCAATCATCCAACCTAGAAGGTTCGGGATGTGGTGGAGGGTTCCACACAAGCCCGACCTTTTCGGCGGCCCGGGAAAGCATAGCCGTCAACTCGGGGTCCGACTCAACCGTTGCCACTCTCCCAGAGGGAGGCAGTACAGCTGAGTCTTCATCCTCCGAGGACTGGAACTCCCCCTCTGATGCTGCAATCGACATCTGCTCGTCCGCGGGCGCTCCGAAAGAGATGACTGGGCGCCCGTGGGCGGGACCAGCGATCTCTTCCGGTGGCGCCACCGGCAGCGGTGCTTGAGAGGGTTCAGGGACCTGCGTAGGGACACTAGGCGGGTTTGTCCTGAACGTAATCCTCAGATCACCCCGGCCATCCGTCGAAGTAGGTCTATCCTGGTTAGGGATAGCTCTAGATCGAGGTATGGGGAGGGGGACTCCGCCTTCCCGGAGGTAGGTGAGTCTAGACCTAAGCACCGCAATAGTCATGTTCCCGCAGTGAGAACACGAGCTATTCACAAACGCTGCCTTAGCGTGCTGTAAGCCCAGGCACGTGATGCAGTGAGTGTGGCCATCAGCGGGCGAGAGGGAACGACCGCATCCAGAAACGCACGGGTGGAATGACATCTTGAGAAAGACGCAGTCACACCCGTGTTGCTCTTTTTGTGAGGAAACGCTCTTTTAGAGAGTGCTGAAGCACCCAGGGAAACCACGGCAACACACAGGGGATAGTGCAGCCTGTGTTTGCACTCAAAAATGGAAACGCCCACCGAAACCAACAGGTTTGCTGTGATAACAGCAGTTGTTTCTCTGCAGCTGAGTTCGCGGTCCCGCTGGAGAGTGCCGTCACACCAACACAACGTTCCTCTTCCTCTTCTCAGTTCTTTGTAAATCGCTGAAATAAATCAGGAAAGCAGTCTGTAGACTTCAAACGCCGTTCGGCTCCGAAGTGAATGACGTCAGTGCAATGCTCTCGCTTCCTGTTTATACCCGCGGCGCGGGGCGGAGCGCGAGATGCAAATCTCGCACGCCAATTGTTCATTGGCCTGTTCTTAAGTTCTCGAAGCTGATAGGGGCTCTCTGAAGTGATCCCAATTCGTCGGTATTACCGACGTACGTCGTAGTGACCGACTGAAAGGGAACGTAACTTCACTCAATGTGAAGTAGAAGTTATCGTTGGCGAGGTGGAAAAGAGGAGAAAAATGTTGTTTTGGAGGGCACAGTGTGGGCATTACTAATGCCAAAAAGGCACTTGAGTGGCAAAAGGTTGCAGACGCCGTAAATGCCGTAGCCTCACAACCTCGGATCATGGCCCAAATAAAAAAGAAATGGTCGGACATCAAAGTCGAGGCAAAAAAGCGTAAACTATGCTTAAAGTGCTACCGCCAGATACAAATATCGGCTGAATGGATTAAAAAACGGTAAAACTCAACTGTTTAAAGGGATAGTTCACCCAAAAACGTTTACCCCTAAGGCATCCAAGATGTAGGTGTCTTCGTTTCTTCAGTAGAACACAAATTAAGATTTTTAACTCCAACCGTTGCTGTGTGTCACTCATATAATGCTTGTCAATGGGGTCTAATTCTATTAGAGTAAAAAAAACATGGACAGAGAACTTCAAATTAAACCCCGCGGCTTGTGACGACACATTGATGTCTTAAGACACGAAACGATCGGTTTCTGAGAGAAACCGAACGGTTTTTATGCAATTATTTCACCTCATATCAGACAAATGTCTTCAGCTCTCCAGACTGCCATCACTTCCTGTGAGTGAGGTCAAAATTGCGGCAGGGTCATAGATATGTATAAGTAGATTCCTCATTCGAGTGATCCACGCCATGATCCACGCAGGCACTAATGAGGAATCTATGTAAATATCTATGACCCGGCTGCTATTTGACCTCACTCACAGGAAGTGATGGCAGTCTGGAGAGCTGAAGACATTCGTCTGATATGAGGTGAAATAATTGCATAAATACCGTTCGGTTTCTCTCAGAAACCAATCGTTTCGTGTCTTAAGACATCAATGTGCCGTCACGAGCCGCGGGGTTTAATTTGAAGTTGTCTGTCCATGTTTTTTTTACTCTAATAGAATTAGACCCCATTGAAAAGCATTATATGAGTGACACACAGCAACGGTTGGAGTTAAAAATCTTAATTTGTAGCTGCACAACCCAGTTATAACTTTTCCGGTAACACTTTAAAATAAGGTTTCATTTGTTAACATCAGTTAATGTATTAACTAACATGAATTAACCATGAGCAACACATTGTTACTGTATTTTCAAGATTCAAGAGTTTTATTTGTCACATACACAGTTATATACACAATATACAACTGGCAGTGAAATGTAAACAGGTCCGCTCCATGGACAGTGCAAATAACAGTTACAAGAACACAAGGGAAATTAAATTTGTTAATCTTTGTTTACGTTAGTTAAGTCCAGCGGTTCTTTTTTTTGTTCACGTTAGTTCACAGTGCATCAACTAATGTTAACAAATAAAACTTTTGCTTTTAATAATGTATTAGTAAATGTTGAAATTAACATTAATGAAGATTAATAAATGCTGTAGAAGTGTAGTACATTATTAGTTCATGTTAACTAATGTAGTTAACTAATGTTAACTAATGAACCTTATTGTAAACTGTTACCACTTTTCCAAAGCAACGAGATGGACTAAAAAAAATTGACTACGGCCCGCTCATTAAAAGGCTTACTCTGCACCAGTGAACACTCATTAATGTAAAGGCTTGATTGTGGCATTCAGAAGTGAGTAATTAGTTCTGATCGGTGGTATGATTTTGCAGACTTTGCCTGTTATTTGGCATCTTTTAACATCAAATTAATGGTGCCTGGTTTCAAGCAGATTACACAGCACATTCCATGACAGCTGAGGAAGGAGCAGCACAGGAACTAAATCTAAATGCGGCATTTAACAAAAGTGAAATCATGTAGTCTATTGTGAAATTGAATTGTCACTGAATCTCAAAAAGCTATCAACAACTCTTGAAACCAATAATAACATATCTGTTTCGATTTTGTTTCATAATTCAGGATTTTATCAACAACACTGCTATTGAACTGCATTGAATCAACACTGAACCGAGTGAAGTGAATGACCACAATATTGTGTTCTGTAGAGCTGCTTATAACTGAATTGAACTCTTTTCATTATTGATTAACTTTACACAGTTATTTAACTGAACTGACTTCAACTGAACAATAACACTATTGCATTTTTAGAGCTGCTTTACAGCAGAATTTGAACTTGTCTCATTCTTGATGAAGTCATTATTTTCCTGTTTATCACTGTGTAGCTGCTTTGAAACAACCTGTATTGTATAAAGTGCTATAAAAATAAAGGTGATTTGACTATCATTGACTAAATCAGAACAAAGGAGGAAACAAGCTGCTGTAAGTATAAAAATAATGGCAAATCTTCATATAATGGAAAACACGTGCTGCTTTACAAACCTGACAGGCCTCATCCAAACTGATCCACTAGATGAAGGGCTTCATAATCTGGTACAGTAAGCACTGTACTTGCAGTGTTGCTACACAGGGATTGGAAATATGATGGAGTGTCAGTGCCTTGATATTCTGACTTTACCAGACATTCTAACCCACAAATTTATTTGTTGTTTAAAGAAATCTTTGAACCTTATCTCCTCCTTTATCCGCACTTGGGTATGTTAGGATTATGTAGCAAGCGATGTACAGTTACCCCTGGGATCTCTGTGTGAGATGGAGGTAGGGTTGGCTAATTTCCTGTGGAAAGGAGTAGCCTTTGCCAGGTCATACACTGCGGGGGAGCAGCTCCATTATATTTATGTAAGTGTGAAATATACATGATGGTTTTCTTTGCAGACTCTTCTTGCATTAGATTATGAGTTCCTCATCCTATGTTGAAAGCCAGTTGAGGATCAAACTTAAACTGAAGATCATCTAACTGAAGGATAGGTTGGTGAAAAAATGTGTTCCAATTTCCAATAAATTGCTATATTGATTCAGAACATCCCAAGATATTTTACTCTATGCCTATTTGCAGTGGCTATGTGAAACTCAGTTGATGTGTGCAGCTTTATTGCTGATGAAGTAACACAGAGTTTGTCCTGCAGATGTATCTGGATTTGGTTGAACTGCTTGGTTTTTCTTTCATAGGTAAGCAAAATGAATCAGAATCTAATTAGAATTGAATTGTGAAATACCAAAGTAAAAAATCAATAGGTGCCTACCAATTTGCGTACTTCAATGCCGTTTTGTAGTATAAATAGTGTCAGTAGTGTGTTCACACTGAAAATTCCAAAAAGAAAAAGAGCACTTTAAATACCATGATAATGCACTTAATGAACTGAAAAAAAGCGAAGTGTGTAATGTTTATGCACTCAACTGTCGCAGCTTTAAATATATAGCGGAGGGGCTAGACTCAGATGACAAATTATCCATATAAAATTCATACAAGGTTTACACATACACTACACAGTACATAGTGTATAAGTGCATAGTGTGTATCATTTGGGAAACATGAAAAACACTTATATTTAGTCCTCCACTCTCCCAATGTTCTTTTGTTCAGTTCATTTTTTATTTGTGCTTGTATTTGGTCACAATTTGGAGAGTTTTATATTGCAATTAAATTATTTTAACTTGTTTGATAGGCCGTAACAATTACTATGACAGATGCAGAAAATAAGCTTACCAACACTAGTACATTTTCATATGAGCCTTGACTGCTTGTCAAACGATCACAAGATGGGAAAGATAAGTGGCTTTCAGAAGCCAACAAAGCTAAAAAACAAAAAAAACAATAACACATGTGTTTTTTAATCTTCGTTTGGTCTAACTCTGTCCTGTGGCAGTTATTGGTTTAGCTTCGAACAGGACATTGGAGAGATTGTGCCCATATGAATGATAGTCCTCTTTGCTGATTTACTGTTAACGAGAGAGAAAAAACGTAAAGGGAACTTTTGGAAACACCTGTGACTCCTTGTAAAGTCTACCAGCATGTGTCCCCAAGATCGCTGGCACCCTTGTTGCCCTAAGTGAAGCAATGTGGTTTCTTTCTGCAACAGTAAAGCAAAGACAGGGGGCCACGTTGTGATAGTAACAGATGGAGACAGAAAGGCCAAAGAAGGAACACTCATTCGTCAGTTTTTCCACCTTTCCCAGGACTGCTCCATGTGGGTCTTACTGGAAGACTCTTAGCTTAGATGGTGGAACCCAGGGCTGGGAGTCATTAACTGTGCAAATCATCTAATCAAATATACCTTCCTCTAACCAGAAACACAGAAATATCATAATTTCAATGCAGATGTGATTGAAGATTTCAGTGAAGTATGCATTTGATTTCTTTGTAGACAGCCATCAAGCTGTTTATATTTTCAATATCACTACTAAAACAACAGAATTTCTGATGGATCTACAGAGAATATTAATAATAAGAAAAAGCAAAAGTGCATCAAGATGCAGAGTAAGTGAAATTCTAAACTGCTTATGATTAATTAGTTCCCTTTCGAGTGGAACTCAATGGCACATCATGGCTTGAGACTATGGGAACGCTTCGTGTGAGCTGGTGTCTGAAGTACATTTTTAAACCTACCAACCAAGGATTGGCTGAATGTGATGACGTAGCAATGGACCGTAGTATGTCACTGAAACTATAAATAGACGCCATACCAGCGTTCTGCCGGCTTCTTTGTCTTCAGAAGCCGTATGTGTGAGTGCATGTTTGCTGATCCTGTGTGTATGTGTTTGAAACAAAGACAGGTGTTAGTTTTGTTTCGTTTAGTTCCCAACGTGTCAGGAAAAACGTTTAGGAGATGTGTGACGCCGTGATTTGAATGGGTAAGCATGCGAGGTCAGTTCTTGAGGGAGTTGACTGCTCTTTAAATCCCAGTTGTGCAGGTGGGGTGCGTTGTAACAAAATGTGTTTATTTTTAATTAGTAAAAAATGCCATTATTTTATTTGAAAAAGTTAATACATTTATTTTACTGACAAAATATTTTAGTTTGTCTTGGATATTTTTTATATATATATCAGATAGCATTATAAGCTGTCATTTGGTCATGTTACAATGTGCCCCTCATTTGTTACAATGTGCCCCACCTATGGGGCATGTTGTCACATTTAACTTCCATTCTTTCGGGGTAAATCAAGAAAAAAGTATACTCTGTATTAATGATACAAAACCACATAATTGTAATAGACATGCGTGCAATTAATGTGGGGAAAAAAAAAAATACTCTGAACCACAAAAAAGTCAAAGAGTGTTAGGTTGTGCCCTGCTCTCCCCTATTCCAGGGGTGGATGATAGAATCAGTTTAGGTTCAGCACCTAGCTTGCCCCATCTAGGCGAGACCTCCGGGTTAGTGCTTAAGCCATTCCAAGGAATTGTGGCATCTGAGTCAGCAACCATTAAAGCCCCATGGAGAAATAGTACATCCATTGTAAAATTAAGAAGAGACTCCAGGAGAGCAGAAAAGCAATGGAAGCGCACAAAGCTTGCAGTTCACCATGATATCTATAAGACTCAACTGAAAAATGTTAAATAATGCAATGAGGTCTGCCAGAGCAGCTTATTTTTCATGTTTAATTGACAGCAACAAAGACAACCTTAGATTCGTATTTTCCAGTATCGATTGGCTGCTTAACAAATCAGCTTAAATATCATCAGAACTTCTCACAAGTGCAAATTACTTCCATAAGACAAAACATTGCCAGCACGTGTCCTACTTGTAGGTCTCCAACTCCCCAGTTAGTCTTTATGCAATGTAATCTGTCCCCCTTCTCAGCTGTCAGCCCCAGTAGACTTACACAGGTTATATCAAATGTGAATTCCTCCAGCTGCTCTCTCGACCCATTACCCACTATATTTCTAAAAACAGTTATGAACTGCTAATTACCAGACATCCTGAATATCGTTAATCAGTCCCTACAGCAAGGAATTTTTCCAAAACATTTTTAAAACTGCAATTGTTAGGCCCCTGCTGAAATAGATCCATACAGCTCAATAACTCCATGCGAATACATTTAAGGAGACATTTCAGTCTCATTGATTGAGGTTTTAAAGTACGTAAGCAAGGAAGAATATTGTGTAACACTATACCTATACCTTTCTGGTGTTCCTCAAGGCTCAATTTTAGATCTTTTATTAATCAACCTATACATGCTTCCTTTAGCTGGATGTTTTCTTTCACTAGTTTGCAGATGACACACAACTCCTTCACTTACACCAGATGCCCACAATTCAATTTCTACCCTATTGGACTGCATAGAGAGCATACAATTATGGATGTCACAGAACTTTCTACAGCTATACAAAGATAAGACAGAGGTACTATTTATTGGTAATGTCGCACTGATAACATCTATTGCTCTGTATTTTGTCTCTATCACCAAAAGCCAGTAATCAGGTCAATCATGTTTAAAAAAAAAAAAAACATATTAGCAAAACAGCATATTTTCACCTCTCCAAAGTACGTGATGTTCTCTCCCCTTCTGACAATGAGAAACTTGTTCATGCATTTATTACATTTAGACTTGACTATTGGAATAGTGTTTTTGCTGCATGGTTTACCAAAGAGTTCTATTAAACACTTACCACGAGTTAAGAATGCAGCTCCATGAATGTTAACTTGCTCTAAAATGAGAAATCACATTACTCCACCACTTAGAACCCCTTCACTGGCTGCCTGCATCATTCAGAATTGAATTCAATATCCTCATATTGTTTTTTTAATGTCTTAAGATACTTCCCCGATATAACTTTCTATTTTTTTTTATAAATATTAACATATTTACATGCGATAGTAACTTGTTGAATCTACCAAAAACACACTATGCACTTTTTTAAGTATCTCAAAACACATCTGTTCACGAGGGCCTTTCCTTGATTTATTTTAGTGTTGTATTTTATTCCTATTATGCTCAATAGGCTACTCGCCCCATCTTCACTCAAGACCATAACCCATACTCTGAATATAACCCATCCAAGTTAGTGCACACACATTAGGAGTAATGAGTAGTGAACACACACACATACTGCAAAGCATGGACATCTGGAGCAGTGGGAAGCCTGGGGGGCAGTTGGGGGTGAGATGCCTCGCTCAAGGGCAATTGAACCCTCAACCTTCGGGTTACCAGTCTGACTCTCTAACCATTAGACCATGACTGCCCAATGTTAACCAAGGTTGTTGAGACAATTTTAAGTTCTAAAGCCCCATCCACCAGGAAGCTATATGCTCTAAAATGCAGACTTTTCGTGTCATGGTGCGAGCAGCGGCAATTGAACCCAGTGAACGGTCGGTTCAGAGTTGAAGTTCCTTCAAGATCGTTTTCAATGGAGTTGACCTCTGCACTAAAGGTATATGTGGCCCCCATCTCAGATAAACACACAGCTGTAGAAGGGGTTTCTGTTGGGAGACATCCTCGATGGCGAGTTCCATCCTAGGACCAAGCATTGGTCTTAGGAGTGTTAGCAGAAGCTTCATTTGAGCCATTGGAGTCAGTTTCAGAGAAAATGCTGACCCTCATGGTGGCTCTTTCATTAGCATTGACCTCACTAAAGAGAGTAGGAGATTTGCAGGCCTTGTGAGTTGCCTCTTCCTGCCTAGATTTTACTCCAGGGGATGTCCAAAAGTTCCAACCATGGTTGGTCAGTCAGTGATTTTGCAGGCTTTCTTCCCTTCGCCTCATGAGACGGAGTCACGCAAGAGCAAGAAAGTCTGCATTGTTATGTCCGGTCCGTGCTTTGAGGATCTACATCGTCTGCTCAGGCCAATGACGTCCTCTTAGCTATAAATATATGCTATCAGGCATAAAATAAGTTATTAGTACTTTTGTCATTCAAATGTCTGTAAAGATGTCAAGCCAACACATGTCTCCGCTCTCCCAGCTTACTTAAAAGATATTGTGACAGAATTGTATGACGTACAATTACCAGTGGCCTACATATAATAAAATGGATGCTCCACCCGTTCACCCCTACAGCAATGACAGAACATATTGTTCTTGCCAGTAACAACAAATACAATGAACACTGTTACTCTGTTGTGAAGGGAGCTTGGTAGAAAAACAAATAGGGTGCTCCCTAACGTCCTGATTCATCTTTACAAACACCCCAGCTCTGAATGAAACTAGCACCAAAATAAGGTTTTTACGAGCTTTTTCATATTCTATATTAAGATATCTTACATTAATCAGATTTATGCCACAAAATAGTCTATATTTTACAGTGCAGACCATTTCGTTTGGCTACAAAATGTTGTTGAGTCCATGTCTCCCAGATAGAAAGCAGGTCAGTGTCAGCTAAGAGACTCATATTGATCTTTCCTTAGACATTGCCAAAAACAAATAATAAATCACCAAATTTGTTGAAGACCCCTAATGTCGTCTACAAAATACATCATTTGAACATATTATCGGTAGCCACACAAGGTCCCCTGGGACATGAAAGACAAAACAAAGCTGCAGACCTTTTTAGCCAGGCTCACACATAAAAAACTTAAAAAATATTTACAACAGTTTTTTACTCAAGTCAATTTTTTGCAGCTAAACTTGACTGATGTGTTCCTATCCGACAGCTTTTTTCCTAAACAGTTTTCCATGCGGAATGGGAATTGGACCCTAAACTAAAGTCTTAACAGAATAATCTTAAGTGTGAACTGGATGTAAAGTTTTCGGACTCTTAATTGCATGTTATTTACAATTAAATAAAAATGTATATTTATATTAGTGCTGTCAAATCGATCAAATCGATTCAATACAATTAAGCATCATTAATCTGGTCATCTTTGCTCAAACACATAGCAAACAACTTCATAACCTCAATGAAGAATCCTGTGTGGTCTAGAAACCTCCTCTTTCTCTTCACTCATGAAGAACCCTATTGGAGAAGCTTGGGGAATATAGTCAATGAAAGTCTGTCAGCTGGTTGCTTTGGCTCTTTGAGATATCCTGCACAAGCACAATTTCCCCTCCGTATTGAAACCCCCGACTGCTTTTCAAACAATACTCCATTGTGAGAGGCAGCCGGGTTTACGTGTGTAAAATATAACCAGAATATTGAAAACAATTTGTCTCTGCATGGTGCAAGTGAGTAGGGTATTTAACAGCTAAATTCAGCTGTCTGACAAGAGGCTTACGGCTAACGTCTTTCTGTATATTACAGGTCGAGAGCAAGATTTTCTCATACCTGGGTTTAGTTGACTCAACTCCATAAGGACTTGGAAAAAAAGGCAGCACTGGTGCTATAAGCCCACATTCATAAATACACAGACCTCTCAGTTGACGTAAAGCGAAATAATGTTGACTTTGGACCTTGTACATCATTTCGCATTGGAAATAAATTCCTATTCTTAATATTCTGGAAGAGTCCTAACATAGAACCTGGCTCAGTATCGTTTTGGACTGAATATGTCCCCCTCGTCCTCATGAGTTATTACTCAAATCCTAAACGCTTTATCACAGGCCAAACTAATGATATACCTAACAAATGTAAACCTGACCACTTCACATACAGACTCAGTTCTGAGTATGCATTTTCTTGGAAGTGTAGGTTGCGAAACAGGCATATAGAAATGAGCTCATGCTTAAATAAGTAGCAGTTTGGAAGGTTTACAGGATCTGATGCCCATTTAAAAAGCTCTGCTTTAAGCCCTGTATTTTGTCCAGTCTGACAACACCAACAGGATATAATATAAACAGTGGTGTAAAGTGAATGGAAACCCTAAGGGTTCATTTGGATCTAACTTCTAGCATGCTGACATGCGTGTTGTTAGAATGGGTTTGTGGATGAACAGCACCTGTGCTTTACAGAGTTATTTTTTTACCTTCCATTTTCAGTGTAGCTCAACAAGGCAAAGGTGTGATGGGACGTCACAGATATCACTGTCAGTCCAATACACAAGTTCCTTGCATGACTTCTAAGGTGGTCACGCCGTCGACGCGTACTATGGCAGTCTCATCTTCCTGACAGCCCCATGTATGGATGTGTTTAATTTCGACTTCAGAAGATCTTGTAGAGGGCCTGCGGTTGCTATCTTGTCACTCTTTATCTTATCACAGAAGCAACTCAGATCTGGCAGAGCGAAGGCAAATGTAATCCATCTTTACAGCCAACATATTTACGTTGTTCAACATCTGGATCAACTCTCACACTCTTTTGGGGAAATCAGTTCTGCTCTCCTCTGAGAATGATATGCATATACCCATATGAAAATGTTTCTTTTCTTTTAACAACTGCTGTGGTTAAAATGAAACAGGCCTTATCTGCAATGAGGCGTTTTAGAAGCCATCTAAATAAAGGGGGATTTCCACTATCCTACTTTAATTTTCCTTGAGAGAGCTGTTGTATGACATCACATTTTCATTGTTTTGCTGACGATACTCAGCTCTATATTTCTTCATGCCCTGAAGAAACTTACCAATTCACAAGATTAACGGAATGCATATCTGATATAAAACATTTGGATGACCGGTAATTTCCTGCAACTCAATTCAGAAAAAAAAGTAGTAACCTAGAATACTCTCTAACACTTGATGGCTGCTCTGTCAAGTCCTCGTGGTCAGGAACCTGGGTGTGCTCTTTGATACCAATCTTTCGTTTGAAAGCCACGTTTCTAGCATCTGTAAAACTGCATTCTACCATCTTAAAAATATATCTAAATTACGGCACATGCTCTCAATGCAAAATGCTGAACAGTTAGTTCATGCGTTCATGACCTCAAGGCTAGATTATTGTAATGCTCTACTGGGTGGTTGCCCTGCTCGCTTAATAAATAAACTCCAGCTGGTCCAAAACGCAGCAGCTCGAGTTCTTACTAGAACCAGGAAGTATGACCATATTAGCCCAGTTCTGTCAACACTGCACTGGCTGCCTATTAAACATCGCATACATTTTAAAATCTTGCTTATTACTTACAAAGCACTAAATGGTTTAGCTCCCCAATACTTGAGCGAGCTCTTAACATATTATACTCCATCTCGTCTACTGCGGTCTCAAAATTCTGGCCAGTTGATAATACCGAGAATATCCAAATCAACTGCAGGCGGTCGATCCTTTTCCTATTTAGCTCCGAAACTCTTGAACATTGTTCAGGAAGCAGACACACTCTGTCAGTTTAAATCTAGACTAAAAACACATCTCTTTACTGTGGCATACACATAAAACACTTTTTCAATGAAATGATTGTTAGGCTGCATTAACTAGGTCAGCCGGAACCGGGAACACTTCCCATAACACCTGATGTACTCGTTACATCATCAGAAGAATGGCATCTACGCTAATGATAGTCTCTCTGTTTTATCCCGAGGTTTACTGCAGTCAGCCGGATCCGGGCCGTATTCAGTTCAGATGGTGGACCTGCGCCCAGAGAAGACCAACACAGGACCCCGAAGTGTCTGCAGAGACCGTGATTAGACTCCCCCTGCAACTGCCTCATCGACACGCATCTCAACAAACCCGTCTCCGGCGTGTTGACTCTGATTGTTCGAATATTAAAATTAAATAATACTTAAATCGATATGTCATCCTCAATAAACCCGTCTCCAGCGTGTTGCCTCCGATCATTCGATAATAGCACTTTAATAATTATTTAATCAACATCATCCTCAATAAACCCGTCTCCAGCATGTTGCCCCGGTCCCTCGAATATTCCGATCTATTATGACCTCTGACCTGTGAAGCTGCCAGAATAATAATAATAATAATAATTAAAGCTGCAAGCAGCATTTAGCGGGGTTCAAGCCTTTAAGGCCTTTAAGCACACAAGCATCAAAATACATTAAGTTTTATTTAGCAAGATTTTAAACACTGAAATAATTTAATTGGCTGTGGCGGCAATGTTTTTTGAGATAGGCAAATGTCCTCATAGACATACATGGGACCTTGGACCAAGACACTGCATACCAATTTTCAAGTCAATCGGACTAGCGGTCGGGTAGTTTTAGCCATTTTCATGTTTTTTTTGTGTTATAGCGCCACCAAGTGTTCAATCGTCGCCATTTTTTTATCGTAACCAAAGACTCAGACAATACACATGTGTACCAAGTTTGGTGTAGAGATCTCATTTCTTACTTGAGTTATAGCCATTTTAGTAAAATAGGCTCCTCCCACAACAGTCGTTTTCCGCCCCTTAGCGACCGTGAATAGAAATTTAAACTTTTTTTCGATTATTATTGATATTCAGACTCCAGAGAACATTTCTGCACTGGTTTGGTTCCGATCAAGCAAGAAACCTAGGACTAGTTTGCAAAAGTAGTTTTTTAACAAAATTCAAAATGGCGGAAAATTTGTCATGGCGCAAATGAAATCGGAGATACACATTTTGTTCCTCATGGACTCACCTTTCCAATGATATAAGACACTTGAGTGTTTAGACACTTGACTATTTAGTGCACTTTAAAGGGATAGTTCACCCAAAATGAAAATTATGTCATTTTCTTTGTTCTGCTGAACACAAAAGAAGATATTTTGAAGAAAGTTTGTAACCAGGCTGCTTTGGGGGCACCATTGACTTCCATAGCAATCTTCCTATGTGTTCAACATAAAGAAATTTATACATGTTTGGAACAACTTGAGGGTGAGTAAATGATGACAGAATTTTCATTTTTGGTGAACTGTCCCTTTAAGCAGTCACTCTGAACCAGTAATCACTTTTTTTGAATTTCAAAAATGTACATTTTTTTCAATTAATTTTCTTAAATTATGACTATATTTACATGCAATTATTTGTCCCATTTTTATCTAAATTTTTTTTAAATGTCATACAATTTATATGACAGGATTATTTATGTATGATTAACATAGCCTAGCTAAATTATAAATTAATAATAACATTTATTAGGATATAATCTATTAATTAACCTGTCTAAAAAATAATAATTATGTCTCCCAAGCTCTGATAATGTATGGAATATTATATTAATATATTATCCATTTAAAAAAACTATAGGCCTATAACCTTAGAAGCACGGATGTGTCTGTCACATAGACCGGTCTGTCAGCGCTACTGCTTTAAGTCAGACAGTCTGAGACACTGAAATGCTTCTCATAAAGTGTGCAGTTGGCCTGAACTTCATCATGAGTTACTGGTCAGACCCATTGATACCTTTTTGATATTCAGCTCTATATCTGGAGATCCTCTTGCGTTCAAACGGTGGACGCGACGCGAGCTCGACATGTTTTTAAAAAACCGCGCAAGTTCAGAGGCACAGCTCATGTTCTCGAGACTCCGCCGCTATGACAACAAAGCCGCTAAAACGCAATCACGCACAAATGAGCTCCTGTACTAGGCTACTTATTGTGAAATTGATTTCTTTATATTTGCTACCAGAAGGCTATTCTCCACACTCCACTATGTGTGGACCTAGATGTAAAATACGGAACAAATCGTGTCCCGTATTGGTTTGACAAGGGGACGAGCCATTTTGCTTGCAAATACAGGACGATTCCGTATTTTACTGGACGGGTGGCAACCCTACTCAGTTCTCACACAAAGTTCAAATTGACAATTGAGACCCACAAGTTCACTCAAACACTCAGTTCTGTTCACTACGTATCAGTAAAATGTTCGCGTGTGTGTGTGTGTGTGTGTGTGTGTGTGTGTGTGTGTGTGTGTTGAACTGTTGTACCAGTCTGTGGCAACGACAACTTTGATGTGATGACTTGCGATGACAAGATGAACAGCTGGGACAGGGCAATGAGATGTAAGAATGTCAGGGTAATCAACAGAAACAAGAGAGGTGGCCCAGAAAAACTCAGGAACTTTCTGGAACAAAATGGCGCAGCCCGGTTCAGCTCGCACGCGGCCTGGACTGAATGTCTGAATCACACAAAAATGTCTTTCAAAAACAAATCCGTCTCTTTAAAAATAAAAAAACACTCCAAAAGAAATAAATCACTCCTTCAAAAAAATATCGTTCAGTTCACAGACGCATTCTCGCGCACTAATAAGTGCACTTAATGGATTTGCAGGAAAAAAATCAATGTCTCTCGCCCTGACACCGTTCAAGACTCAGAAAGCAGCAGAACTCTCAAGAAAAAGCGTACTGTCAGGATAGCAACACAAACAAGTGTTATGAATGAAACTCACGGCTCCAGCAACTCTCTCTCTCTGTCTCTCTGTCTCTTTCTCTCTCTCCAACACTGTTCACCGTCCAATGACGCAATCGACCGATCTTCTGCCTTAACTACTTCTCATGTTTCACGAGATAATGTAAATGCACTAAACCCGCAAAACATAAGCTGCCCGTGCACTACTGTCCTATATTACAGATCCAAGGAGAAAAATGTTGGCTTCCTGTACAGCGATCATGGCGTGTCTGTCTCCCAACACCTCTCACTCCGATCTGCTTGGATCTCCCGCGGACACGGCAGAGACAGAGAAAACCCGTCAAAATAAAAGTCCCATAGAGAAAAATACCTCCGTTACACACACACACACACACACACACACACACACACACACACACACACACACACACACACACACACACACACACACACACACACACACACACACACACACACACACACACACACACACACACACACACACACACACACACACACAATGTTTTTGAGATATGTTATGGTGAAAATATCTTTCAATGGTCTATGAGCATGTTACATTTTTTTTAAATACACCACGTTCTAGTATTATTTACTATGATTTACCACATTGCTAGTAATTATGTGAAGTGTCAGTACAAATGAAGAGATAACCTCTGACAAAATATGATTGTGTTATAATAGTAATTGCTTTAGTGCAGAATACTTTTAAAAATAATTAACTTTTAAAGGGAAGTGAGCCAATAAGTGGTCTTCTGCTGCCCTCTGCTGGACATCCTACTTATTAATAAAGTCTTTTCACAGGTGCTTTGCAATAGACAAAATAAAATCAATTATATGTCAAATTGTTCTTTCATGTTAATTCCATTATGCATGCTTATACACACACACACACACACACACACACACACACACACACACACACACACACACACACACACACACACACACACATACACACACTTTTTTAATGCTATGGTCTATAATCATTTGACATAGCTCTTTGTAACTATTAATCAGATTATTAAAAATGTATTCAGAAACATTGCACTACACACACACACACACACACACACACACACACACACACACACACATTTTGTTGTAGATACAGACATTTGAATTATATGATGTTGCAGTAAACAAAATGTTTCCTGTAAGTCTCCTTCAAAATTCATATTTCTCAATGTGAGACAATATTCTATAGTAATACTTAATAGATTAATTTTGACTAAATGTGATTGTAAATGTTAAAATAGTGATTTTTTTTAAAAGTCTAAATATGACTTATAGATCAATACTAGTGTGTAGTACAATAAAATGAACAGCGGGGGGCAGCAAACGACCACTTATTGGCTTAATATACCATTATTATCAAATGAACTCTGTAATTTCCCCCTTTTTAACTGTTATAGAGGCAAATATTGTCCGATCTGTCTGGAAATTCATAGGATACATGTTCTGACTTGTTTTTAAGTAGATCTGAACATTCATTGAATAGATATAGGCATTCGGGGACACTTGGTCAAGGCCACATCTTGAAATTACCCTGTTATAAGCATTCAGATGCAAAAGTTTAACTTTTTTTATATAATTATTGCTCAAAAGAGTCCAGAGAATTGTACTGCAGTGGTTTGGTTCCAAGTGGGCAAAAAACCTAGGACTAGTTTGCAAAAATAGTTTTTTAACAGAATTGTGAATATTTAAATAAAGATTTTATTGACAGTCTTGGTTCTTGAGGCAAAGTTGTTCAGTATGAGAATATCTATCATAATATATGCATATTATGTGGATGTTTATAACCCCACCTGATTACAGAGATGGAAAATACCATTTACAGCCAATACAGGCAATTCACCATAGGGAATACATGGTTTTCAAAGCTTTTTAACAGTTATAGCGCCACATATGATCCAATCTCCATGAAACTTTGCACGCTTCTTCAGCATGTTATGTCACATATACATAAAAATGTTTGTGAAGTTTTGAGTTTTCCTTTAGGATTTATAGGCTTTTGAGTGTATTTTGTCCCGCCTCTTTTCTAAATGACCCTGTTATAGCCATCCAAATGCAAAAGTTCAACTTTTTTTCAATGATTATTGATCTAGAGTGTCCAGAGAATTGTCCTAGACTGGTTTGGTTCCGATCAGGCAAAAAACCAGGGACTAGTTCGCAAAAGTAGGTTTTTAACATAATTGCGAATATTTAATGAACGATTTGATTGACAGCAAGGGTTCTAAAGGCAAAGTTGTTCAGTATAAGGAGATCTATCAAATTATATGCATATTTCGTGGATGTGTGCAACACCACGTGATTACAGAGCCATAAAACTCGTTAGCACCAACTAGTGGCCGATTTCTTTCAAAATTCTTACAGACCTCTAGGGCCATGAGTCAAACATGCCCATTGAGTTTCGTTCCGATCGGCCTCCGTTAACCTTGTCTAATGGGTGCTTAAATTTCATTGGCTGTGGCGGCCATGTTTTTTGAGATACGCCAATATCCTCATAGACATACATGGTACCTTGGACCAAGACACTGCATACCAATTTTCAAGTCAATCGGACTAGCGGTCGGGTGGTTATAGCCATTTTCATGTTTTTTTCGTGTTATAGCGCCACCAAGTGTTCAATCGTCGCGATTTTTTTATCGTGACCAAAAACTTAGCCTTTACACATGTGTACCAAGTTTGGTAAAGATATCTCATTTTGTTCTTGAGTTATAGCTTTTTTAGTAAATAGGCTCCGCCTTGAACAAATATTTTTACGCTCCTTAACGACCGTGAATACAAATGTCTACTTTTTTTCGATAATTATTGATAATCAGACTCCAGTGAACATTTTGACACTGGTTTGGTTCCGATCGGCCAAAAAACCTAGGACTAGTTCGCAAAAGTAGGTTTTCGACAAAATCCAAAATGGCGGGAAAATTTGCATACCGGAAATGAAATCGATGAGGCACGTTTTGTTGGTCTTGAGCCAAGGATTCCAATGATATAAGACACTTGCATCTGGGACAAAGGGTTGTTGAGATTTAAGCAAAATAGTGAATTTTTTTTGTTTTTTGCGCTATAGCGCCACCTATTGGCCAATCGGGCTCATATTTTGATAACCTCTCCTCGATTTTTGTACTACCTTGTGGCCAAGTTTCAAGTCTCTAGCACTTACGGTTTGGGCTGCACGATGCGTTTTAGGTCTGAATAATAATAATAATAATAATTAAAGCTGCAAGCAGCATTTAGCGGGGTTCAAGCCTTTAAGGCCTTTAAGCACACAAGCATCAAAAGACATTACGTTTCATTTAGCAAGATTTTAAACACTGAAATAACAGATGGAAAAGTCCATTTACAGGCAATATTGGCAATTTACCATAGAAAACATATGGTTTTAAAAGGTTTTTAATAGTTATAGCGCCACCTATGGTCCGATCTCTATAAAACTTTGCATGCTTGTTAATGATGTTATGACACACATGCCCACCAATTTTCGTGAAGTTTTGAGTTTTCCCTTAGAATATATCAAATGATATGCATATTTCGTGGATGTGTGCAACACCACGTGATTACAGAGCCATAAAACTCATTAGCGCAAACTAGTGGCCGATTTCTTTCAAAATTCTTACCGACCTCTAGGGCCATGAGACTTGTCTAATAGGTGCTCAAATTTAATTGGCTGTGGCAGCCATGTTTTTTGAGATATGCCAATGTCCTCACAGACATACTTGGTACCTTGGACCAAGACACTGCATACCAATTTTCAAGTCAATCGGACTAGCGGTCGGGTGGTTAAAGCCATTTTCATGTTTTTTTACATTATTGCGCCACCAAGAGTTAAATCGTCGCGATTTTTTTTATTGTGACCAAAGACTCAGCCTATACACATGTCTTCCATGTTTGGTAAAGATATCTCATTTTGTTCTTGAGTTATAGCTTTTTTAGTAAATAGGCTCCGCCCTGAACGACTATTTTTACGCTCCTTAACAACCGTGAATATAAATTTCGACTTTTTTTTGATAATTATTGATAACCTGACTCCAGAGAACATTTTGTCACTGGTTTGGTTCCGATCGGGCAAAAAACCTAGGACTAGTTTGCAAAAGTAGTTTTTTGACAAAATTCAAAATGGCGGAAAATCTATAATGGCGGAAATTAAATCGGAGATATACGTTTTGTTTGTCATGGACTCACCTTTCCAATGATATAAGACACTTGAGTCTACAACATACGGTTTAGGAGTTATGAGCCATTTCGCGCTTTTGATTGCTGTAGCGCCACCTATTGTCCAATCGGGTTCATACTCTGACAACATTAGCCTCGATTTTTGTACTACCATCTGATGAAGTTTCAAGTCTCTAGCATTTACGCTTTGGTCTGCACGATCACAGTTTAAATATGATTGAACAATATTAGTTTAGAGGATAAGCCAATGAGTGGTCTTCTGCTGCCATCTGGTGGCAATTTTAGGTAATACGCCATAATATATTTGAGATAAATTAATTTGACAAAATGTGATTGTAAATATTGTAATAATGACTTTATAATGTCTAAATAGGAATTATAGAACATGATAAGTAAATAGTATGAAAAAATGACTATTTAAGCCCAGCAGGTGGCAGCAGAGAACCACTCATTGGCTCATTTTCATTTTAAATGTCTGTTTTTCATTTAATGGGCACATTTTCCAACTTAATGTCTTCAAACGTGCTTAACTCACATGCACATTTTGTTGGTGATATAAATATTTGAAATAAATGATGGGTAACAAATAGCTTATTCCAGGTCTTCCCCTTTAAAACATATTTTCAGGCATTATTTTAATTGTAATTTAATAATTATTGTAAAAACATTAATCAAATGAACAAATTAATTGATAAACATTGACAAAATGTCATTTTCAATGCTATTATAATGTTTTTTTAGAGTTTATATATATGCTTATTGGACAGAATGAACCAATGAGTGGTCTTCTGCTGCCCTCTGCTGGACATTCTACTTATTAATAAAGTCTTTTCACAGTTGCTTTGCAATAAACACTATAAAATCAGTTATATATCAAATTGGTCTTCCATGTTAATTCCATTATGCATGCTTATACACACACACACACACACACACACACACACACACACACACACACACACACACACACACACACACACACACACACACACACACACACACACACACACACACACACACACACACACACACAGACACACTTTTTCACAAACTATGGTCTATAATCATTTCACATAGCTCTGTGTAACTATTAATCAGATTATTAAAAATGTATTCAGAAAAATAGGACTACACACACACACACACACACACACAAACACATTTTGTTGTAGATACAGACATTTTAACTATATGATGTTGCAGTAAACAAAATGTTTCCTGCAAGTCTCCTTCAAGATTCACATTTCTCAATGTGACAATTGTCAATAATAATACTTAATAGATTAATTTTAACTAAATGTGATTGTAAATGTTAAAATAGTGATTTATTTAAAGTCTGAATATGACTTATACATCAATATTAGAGTGTAGTACAATAAAATGAACAGGGGGGGGCAGCAAACAACCACTTATTGGCTTAATATACCATTATTTTCATAATTTTCAGCTTTTTAACTGTTATAGAGGCAAATATTGTCCTATCTGTCTGAAAATGATCATGCTTGTTTAGAGGCATATTACACATGTTCTGACTTGTTTTTTAAGAATATCTGAGCATTCATTGAATAGATTTAGGCATTTGGGGACACTTGGCCAAGGCCACACCTTGAAATAATGTTATAGCCATTCAGATGCAATAGTTTAACTTTATTTTAAATAATTATTGCTCTAAAGAGTCCAGAGAATCGTACTACAGTGGTTTGGTTCCGATCGGGCAAAAAAATCTAGGACTAGATTGCAAAATGAGGTTATTAACATAATTGTGAATGTTTAAATAACGATTTGATTGACAGTATTGGTTCTTGAAGCAAAGTTGTTCAGTATGAGGAGATCTATCATAATTTATGCATATTATGTGGATGTTTTTAACCCCACCTGATTACAGAGATGGAAAATACCATTTACAGCCAATACAGGCATTTCACCATTGGGAATACATGGTTTTCAAAGTGTTTTAACAGTTATAGCGCCACCTAGGGTCCGATCTCCATGAAACTTTGCAGGATTCTTCAACATGTTATGATACATATACATAACATTTTTCGTGAAGTTTTGAGTTTTCCTTTAGGATTTATAGCCTTTTGAGTGTATTTTGCTAAGCTCCTCTTCTAAATGACCCTGTTATAGCCATCCAAATGCAAAAGTTCAACTTTTTTTTTGATAATTATTGATCTAGAGAGTCCAGAGAATTGTTCTAGACTGGTTTGGTTCCCATCGGGCAAAAATCCAGGGACTAGTTTGCAAAAGTAGGTTTTAAACATAATCGCGGATATTTAATGAACGGTTTGATTGACAGCAATGCTTCTAGAGGCAAAGTTGTTCAACATGAGGAGACCTATCATATGATGTGTATATTTGGTTGATGTGTGCAACACCACGTGATTACAGAGCCATAAAACTCGTTAGCGCCAACTAGTGGCCGATTTCTTTCAAAATTCTTACAGACCTCTAGGGCCATGAGTCAAAGATGCCCACCAAGTTTCATTCCGATCGGCCTCCGTTAACCTTGTCTTAGAGGTGCTCAAACTTCATTAACCGATAGCAGCCATGTTTTTTGAGATACGCCAATGTCCTCATAGACATATATGGTACCTTGGACAAAAACACTGCATACCAATTTTCAAGTCAATCGGACTAGCGGTCGGGTGGTTATATCCATTTTCATGTTTTTTTCGTGTTATAGCGCCACCAAGTGGTCAATCGTCGCGATTGTTTTATCGTGACCAAAGACTCAGCCCATACACACGTGTACCAAGTTTGGTAAAGATATCTCATTTTGTTCTTGAGTTATAGCCATTTTAGTAAAATAGGCTCCTCCCACAACATTCGCTTTCCACCCCTTTGCGACCTTGAAGCGAAATTTATACTTTTTTTCGATGATTATTGATAATCAGACTCCAGAGAACATTTCTGCACTGGTTTGGTTCCGATCGGGCAAAAATCCAGGGACTAGTTCGCAAAAGTAGTTTTTTGACAAAATTCAAAATGGCGGAAAATCTATCATGACGGAAATGAAATCGGAGATATACGTTTTGTTCGTCATGGACTCACCTTTCCAATGATATAAGACACTTGAGTCTACGACATACGGTTTAGGAGTTATGAGCAGTTTTGCGCAATTGATTGCTATAGCGCCACCTATAGGCCAATCTGGCTCATAATTTGATAACCTCTCCTCGATTTTTGTACTACCATCTGACAAAGTTTCAAAGCTCCAGCACTTACGGTTTGGGCTGCACGATGCGTTTTACGGCAGAATAATAATAATAATTAAAGCTGCGAGCAGCATTTAGCGGGGTTCAAGCCTTTAAGGCCTTTAAGCACACAAGCATCAAAAGACATTACATTTTATTTAGCAAGATTTTAAACACTGAAATAATAGATGGAAAAGTCAATTTACAGGCAATTTACCATAGGAAACATGGTTTTAAAAGGTTTTTAACAGTTATAGCGCCACCTATGGTCCGATCTCTATAGAAACGTTTAATGCTTGTTAAGGATCTATTGTTACATGTGCCCACCAATTTTCGTGAAGTTTTGAGCTTTCCCTTAGAATTTATAGGCTTTTGAGTGTATTTTGCCACGCCTCTTTTCTAAATGACCCTGTTATAGCCATCCAAATGCAAAAGTTCAACTTTTTTGATAATTATTAATCTAGAGAGTCCAGAGAATTGTCCTAGACTGGTTTGGTTCCGATCGGGCAAAAAAAACGGGACTAGTTTGCAAAAGTAGGTTTTTAACATAATTTTGAATATTAAATGAACGATTTGATTGACAGCAATGTTTCTAGAGGCAAAGTTGTTCAGTCTGAGGAGATCTATCAAATTATATCAATATTGTGGGAATATGTGAAACATCACGTGATTACAGAGCCATAAAATTCGTAGGCGCCTACTAGTGGCCAATTTCTTAAAAAATTATTACAGACCTCTAGGACCATGAGTCAAACATGCTCACCAAGTTTTGTTCCGATCCTGTTAACCTTGTCTAATAGGTGCTCAAATTTCATTGGCCAATTGCGGCCATGTTTTTTGAGCTTCGCCAATTTCCTCACAGACATGCATGGTACCTTGGACCAAGACACTGCATACCAACTTTCAAGTCAATCGGACTAGCAGTCAGGTGGTTATAGCCCTTTTCATGTTTTTTTCATGTTATAGCGCCACCAAGTGTTCAATCCTCACAATTCTTTGTACCGTGACCAAAGACTCAGCCCATACACATGTGTACCAAGTTTGGTGAAGATATCTCATTTCGTTCCTGAGTTATAGCCCTTTTAGTAAAATAGGCTCTGAAACAGGCTTCAAACCAGTTGTTACATTATGCATGCTTTCACACACACACACACACACACACACACACACACACACACACACACACACTGACACACACACACACACACACACACACACACACAATGTTTTTGTAATATGTTATTGTGAAAATATATTTTAATGGTCTATGAGCATGTCACATTTTTTTGTGAAAGACACCACGTTCTAGTATTATTTACTATGATTAACCATGATTCTAATGTGATTTACCATGATTTACCACATTGCTAGTAATTATGTGAAGTGACAGTACAAATGAAGAGATAAAATCTGACAACATATGAGTATGTTATAATAGTAATTGCTTTTGTCACTGTTGAAAATTATTAACTTTAAAAGGAAAGTGAGTCAATAAGTGGTCTTCTGCTGCCCTCTGCTGGACATTCTACTTATTAATAAAGTCTTTTCACAGTTGCTTTGCAATAGACATTATAAAATCACTTGTATATCAAATTGGTCTTCCATGTTAATTCCATTCTGCATGCTTATACACACACAAACACACACACACACACACACACACACACACACACACACACACACACACACACACACACACACACACACACACACACACACACACACACACACACACACACACACACACACACACACACACACTTTTTTAATTCTATGGTCTATAATCATTTCACATAACTCTTTGTAACTATTAATCAGATTATTAAAAATGTATTCAGAAACATAGGACCACCCACAAACATTTTGTTGTAGATACAGACATTTGAATTTTATGTTGCAGTAAACAAAATGTTTCCTGCAAGTCTCCTTCAAGATTCACATTTCTCAATGTGACAATTGTCAATAGTCATACTTAATAGATTAATTTTGACTAAATGTGATTGTAAATGTTAAAATAGTGATTTTTTTAAAGTCTGAATATGACTTATAGATCAATATTAGAGTGTAGTACAATAAAATGAACAGCGGGGGGCAGCAAACGACCACTTTTTGGCTTAATATACCATTATTGTCATATGAACCCTGTAATTTTCACCTTTTTAACTGTTATAGAGGCAAATAATGTCCGATCTTTCTGAAAATGTTCATGCTTGTTTAGAGGCATAGTACACATGTTCTGACTTGTTTTTAAGAATATCTGAGCATTCATTGAATAGATATAGGCATTTGGGGACACTTGGTCAAGGCCAGACACACACACACACACACACACACACACACTTTTTTAATGCTATGGTCTATAATCATTTAACATAGCTCTTTGTAACTATTAATCAGATTTTTAAAAATGTATTCAGAAACATAGGACTACACACACACATTTTGTTGTAGATACAGACATTTGAACTATATGATGTTGCAGTAAACAAAATGTTTCCTGCAAGTCTCCTTCAAGATTCACATTTCTCAATGTGACAATTGTCAATAGTAATACTTAATAGATTAATTTTAACTAAATGTGATTGCAAATGTTAAAATAGTGATTTATTTTAAGCTGAATATGACTTGTAGATCAATATTAGAGTGTAGTACAATAAAATGAACAGCGGGGGGCAGCAAACGACCACTTATTGGCTTAATATACCATTATTTTCATAATTTTCAGCTTTTTAACTGTTATAGAGGCAAATATTGTCTGAAATGTTTCATGCTTGTTTAGAGGCATAGTACACATGTTCTGACTTGTTTTTAAGAATATCTGAGCATTCATTGAATAGATATAGGCATTTGGGGACACTTGGCCAAGGCCACACCTTGAAATAATGTTATAGCCATTCAGATGCAATAGTTTAACTTTATTTTAAATAATTATTGCTCTAAAGAGTCCAGAGAATCGTACTACAGTGGTTTGGTTCCGATCGAGCAAAAAAATCTAGGACTAGATTGCAAAATGAGGTTATTAACATAATTGTGAATGTTTAAATAACGATTTGATTGACAGTATTGGTTCTTGAAGCAAAGTTGTTCAGTATGAGGAGATCTATGATAATTTATGCATATTATGTGGATGTTTTTAACCCCACCTGATTACAGAGATGGAAAATACCATTTGCAGCCAATACAGGCATTTCACCATAGGGAATACATGGTTTTCAAAGCGTTTTAACAGTTATAGCACCACCTATGGTCCGATCTCCATGAAACTTTGCAGGATTCTTCAGCATGTTATGATACATATACATAACATTTTTCGTGAAGTTTTGAGTTTTCCTTTAGGATTTATAGCCTTTTGAGTGTATTTTGCTAAGCTCCTCTTCTAAATGACCCTGTTATAGCCATCCAAATGCAAAAGTTCAACTTTTTTTCGATAATTATTGATCTAGAGAGTCCAGAGAATTGTTCTAGACTGGTTTGGTTCCCATCGGGCAAAAATCCAGGGACTAGTTCGCAAAAGTGGGTTTTAAACATAATCGCAGATATTTAATGAACGGTTTGATTGACAGCAATGCTTCTAGAGGCAAAGTTGTTCAACATGAGGAGACCTATCATATGATGTGTATATTTGGTTGATGTGTGCAACACCACGTGATTACAGAGCCATAAAACTCGTTAGCGCCAACTAGTGGCCGATTTCTTTCAAAATTCTTACAGACCTCTAGGGCCATGAGTCAAAGATGCCCACCAAGTTTCATTCCGATCGGCCTCCGTTAACCTTGTCTTAGAGGTGCTCAAACTTCATTAGCCGATAGCAGCCATGTTTTTTGAGATACGCCAATGTCCTCATAGACATATATGGTACCTTGGACCAAAACACTGCATACCAATTTTCAAGTCAATCGGACTAGCGGTCGGGTGGTTATAGCCATTTTCATGTTTTTTTCGTGTTATAGCGCCACCAAGTGGTCAATCGTCGCGATTGTTTTATCTTGACCAAAGACTTAGCCCATACATACGTGTACCAAGTTTGGTAAAGATATCTCATTTTGTTCTTGAGTTATAGCCATTTTAGTAAAATTGGCTCCTCCCACAACATTCGTTTTCCGCCCCTTTGCGACCTTGAAGCGAAATTTATACTTTTTTTCGATAATTATTGATATTCAGACTCCAGAGAACATTTCTGCACTGGTTTGGTTCCGATCGGGCAAAAATCCAGGGACTAGTTCGCAAAAGTAGTTTTTTGACAAAATTCAAAATGGCGGAAAATCTATTATGACGGAAATGAAATCGGAGATATACGTTTTGTTCGTCAGGGACTCACCTTTCCAATGATATAAGACACTTGAGTCTACGACATACGGTTTAGGAGTTATGAGCTGTTTTGCGCAATTGATTGCTATAGCGCCACCTATAGGCCAATCTGGCTCATAATTTGATAACCTCTCCTCGATTTTTGTACTACCATCTGACAAAGTTTCAAAGCTCCAGCACTTACGGTTTGGGCTGCACGATGCGTTTTATGGCAGAATAATAATAATAATAATAATAATAATAATAATAAAAATCAGTACAAATACAATAGGTGTTCAGCACTTCGTGCTTGAACCCCTAATTAAAGCTGCAAGCAGCATTTAGCGGGGTTCAAGCCTTTAAGGCCTTTAAGCACACAAGCATCAAAAGACATTACGTTTCATTTAGCAAGATTTTAAACACTGAAATAACAGATGGAAAAGTCCATTTACAGGCAATATTGGCAATTTACCATAGAAAACATATGGTTTTAAAAGGTTTTTAATAGTTATAGCGCCACCTATGGTCCGATCTCTATAAAACTTTCTATGCTTGTTAATGATGTTATGACACACATGCCCACCAATTTTCGTGAAGTTTTGAGTTTTCCCTTAGAATATATCAAATGATATGCATATTTCGTGGATGTGTGCAACACCACGTGATTACAGAGCCATAAAACTCATTAGCGCCAACTAGTGGCCGATTTCTTTCAAAATTCTTACCGACCTCTAGGGCCATGAGACTTGTCTAATAGGTGCTCAAATTTAATTGGCTGTGGCAGCCATGTTTTTTGAGATATGCCAATGTCCTCACAGACATACTTGGTACCTTGGACCTAGACACTGCATACCAATTTTCAAGTCAATCGGACTAGCGGTCGGGTGGTTAAAGCCATTTTCATGTTTTTTTACGTTATTGCGCCACCAAGAGTTAAATCGTCGCGATTTTTTTTATTGTGACCAAAGACTCAGCCTATACACATGTCTACCAAGTTTGGTAAAGATATCTCATTTTGTTCTTGAGTTATAGCTTTTTTAGTAAATAGGCTCCGCCCTGAACAACTATTTTTACGCTCCTTAACAACCGTGAATATAAATTTCGACTTTTTTTTGATAATTATTGATAAACTGACTCAAGAAAATTTTTTGACACTGGTTTGGTTCCGATCGGGCAAAAAACCTAGGACTAGTTTGCAAAAGTAGTTTTTTGACAAAATTAAAAATGGCGGAAAATCTATAATGGCGGAAATGAAATCGGAGATATACGTTTTGTTTGTCATGGACTCACCTTTCCAATGATATAAGACACTTGAGTCTACGTCATACGGTTTAGGAGTTATAAGCCATTTTGCGCTTTTGATTGCTGTAGCGCCACCTATTGTCCAATCGGGTTCATACTCTGACAACATTAGCCTCGATTTTCGTACTATCATCTGATGAAGTTTCAAGTCTCTAGCATTTACGCTTTGGTCTGCACGATCACAGTTTAAATATGATTGAACAATATTAGTTTAGAGGATAAGCCAATGAGTGGTCTTCTGCTGCCATCTGGTGGCAATTTTAGGTAATACGCCATAATATATTTGAGATAAATTAATTTGACAAAATGTGATTGTAAATATTGTAATAATGACTTTATAATGTGTAAATAGGAATTATAGAACATGATAAGTAAATAGTATGAAAAAAATGACTATTTATGCCCATAAGGGTGGCAGCAGAGAACCACTCATTGGCTCATTTTCATTTTAAATGTCTGTTTTTTAATGTCTTCAAACGTGCTTAACTCACATGCACATTTTGTTGGTGATATAAATATTTGAAATAAATGATGGGTAACAAATAGCTTATTCCAGGTCTTCCCCTTTAAAACATATTTTCAGGCATTATTTTAATTGTAATTTAATAATTATTGTAAAAACATTAATCAAATGAACAAATTAATTGATAAGCATTGACAAAATGTCATTTTCAATGCTATTATAATGTTTTTTTAGAGTTTATATATATGCTTAGTGGACAGAATGAACCAATTAGTGGTCTTCTGCTGCCCTCTGCTGGACATTCTACTTATTAATAAAGTCTTTTCACAGTTGCTTTGCAATAAACACTATAAAATCAGTTATATATCAAATTGGTCTTCCATGTTAATTCCATTATGCATGCTTATACACACACACACACACACACACACACACACACACACACACACACACACACTTTTTTAATGCTATGGTCTATAATCATTTCACATAGCTCTTTGTAACTATTAATCAGATTATTAAAAATGTATTCAGAAACATAGGACTACACACACACACAATTTGTTGTAGATACAGACATTTGAACTATATGATGTTGCAGTAAACAAAATGTTTCCTGCAAGTCTCCTTCAAGATTCACATTTCTCAATGTGACAATTATTGTCAATGGTAATAGCTAATAGATTAATTTTGACTAAATGTGATTGTAAATGTTAAAATTGTGATTTTTTTTAAAGTCTGAATATGACTTATAGATCAATATTAGAGTGTAGTACAATAAAAAGAACAGCGGGGGGCAGCAAACGACCACTTATTGGCTTAATATACCATCATTTTCATAATTTTCAGCTTTTTAACTGTTATAGAGGCAAATATTGTCCTATCTGTCTGAAATTTTTCATGCTTGTTTAGAGGCATAGTACACATCTTCTGACTTGTTTTTAAGAATATCTGAGCATTCATTGAATAGATATAGGCATTTGGGGACACTTGGTCAAGGCCAGACACACACACACACACACACACACACACACACTTTTTTAATGCTATGGTCTATAATCATTTAACATAGCTCTTTGTAACTATTTATCAGATTTTTAAAAATGTATTCAGAAACATAGGACTACACACACACATTTTGTTGTAGATACAGACATTTGAACTTTATGATGTTGCAGTAAACAAAATGTTTCCTGCCAGTCTCCTTCAAGATTCACATTTCTCAATGTGAAAATTGTCAATAGTAATACTTAATAGATTCATTTTAACTAAATGTGATTGCAAATGTTAAAATAGTGATTTATTTTAAGCTGAATATGACTTGTAGATCAATATTAGAGTGTAGTACAATAAAATGAACAGCGGGGGGCAGCAAACGACCACTTATTGGCTTAATATACCATTATTTTCATAATTTTCAGCTTTTTAACTGTTATAGAGGCAAATATTGTCCTATCTGTCTGAAATTTTTCATGCTTGTTTAGAGGCATAGTACACATGTTCTGACTTGTTTTTAAGAATATCTGAGCATTCATTGAATAGATATAGGCATTTGGGGACACTTGGTCAAGGCCACATCATGAAATAACCCTGTTATAGCCATTCAGATGCAAAAGTTTAACTTTTTTTTAAAATAACTATTGCTCTAAAGAGTCCAGAGAATTGTACTGCACTGGTTTGGTTCTGATCAGGTTGAAAAATCTATGACTAGTTTGCAAAAGTAGGTTATTAACATAATTGTGAATGTTTAAATAACGATTTGATAGACAGTATTGGTTCTTGAGGCAAAGTTGTTCAGTATGAGGAGATCTATCATAATTTATGCATATTATGTGGATGTTTTTAACCCCACCTGATTACAGAGATGGAAAATACCATTTACAGCCAATACAGGCATTTCACCATAGGATTACATGGTTTTCAAAGCTTTTTAACAGTTATAGCGCCACCTATAGTCCGATCTCCATGAAACTTTGCATGATTTTTCAGCATGTTATGTTACATATACATAACAATTTTCGTGAAGTTTTGAGTTTTCCTTTAGGATTTATAGGCTTTTGAGTGTATTTTGCTACGCCCCTCTTCTAAATGACCCTGTTATAGCCATCCAAAGGCAAAAGTTGGACTTTTTTTCGATAATTATTGATCTAGAGAGTCCAGAGAATTGTCCTATACTGGTTTGGTTCCGATCAGGCAAAAAACCAGGGACTAGTTTGCAAAAGTAGGTTTTAAACATAATCGCAAATATTTAATGAACAATTGGATTAACAGCAATGGTTCCAGAGGCAAAGTTGTTCAATATGAGGAGGTCTATCAAACGATATGCATATTTTGTGGATGTGTTCAACACCACGTGATTACAGTGCCATAAAACTTGTTAGCGCCAACTAGTGGCTGATTTCTTTCAAAATTCTTATAGACCTCTAAGGCCATAAGTCAAACATACCCATCGAGTTTCGTTCTGATCGGCCTCCGTTAACCTTGTCTAATAGGTGCTCAAATTTAATTGGCCTTGGCGGCCATGTTTTTTGAGATACGCCAATGTCCTCATAGACATACTTGGTACCTTGGACCAAGACACTGCATACCAATTTTCAAGTCAATCGGACTAGCGGTCGGGTGGTTATAGCCATTTTCATGTTTTTTTCGTGTTATAGCGCCACCAAGTGTTCAATCATCGCGGTTTTTCTATCGTGACCAAAAACGGAGCCCATACACATGTGTACCAAGTTTGGTGAAGATATCTCATTTTTTTCTTGAGTTATAGCCATTTTAGTAAAATAGGCTCCTCCCACAACATTCGTTTTCCGCCCCTTAGCAACCGTGAATAGAAATTTCAACTTTTTTTCGATAATTATTGATACTCAGACTCCAGAGAACATTTCTGCACTGGTTTGGTTCCGATCGGGCAAAAAACCTAGGACTAGTTCGCAAAAGTAGTTTTTTGACAAAATTCAAAATGGCGGAAAATCTATCATGGCGCAAATGAAATCGGAGATATACGTTTTGTTCGTCATAAACTCACCTTTCCAATGATATAAGACACTTGAGTCTACGACATACGGTTTAGGAGTTATGAGCAGTTTCGCGCAATTGATTGCTATAGCGCCACCTATAGGCCAATCTGGCTCATAATTTGATAACCTCTCCTCGATTTGTTTACTACCATCTGACAAAGTTTCAAAGTTCCAGCCCTTACGGTTTGGGCTGCACGATGCGTTTTAGCGGAGAATAATAATAATAATAATAATTAAAGCTGCAAGCAGCATTTAGCGGGGTTCAAGCCTTTAAGGCCTTTAAGCACACAAGCATCAAAAGACATTACGTTTCATTTAGCAAGATTTTAAACACTGAAATAACAGATGGAAAAGTCCATTTACAGGCAATATTGGCAATTTACCATAGAAAACATATGGTTTTAAAAGGTTTTTAATAGTTATAGCGCCACCTATGGTCCGATCTCTATAAAACTTTCTATGCTTGTTAATGATGTTATGACACACATGCCCACCAATTTTCGTGAAGTTTTGAGTTTTCCCTTAGAATATATCAAATGATATGCATATTTCGTGGATGTGTGCAACACCACGTGATTACAGAGCCATAAAACTCATTAGCGCCAACTAGTGGCCGATTTCTTTCAAAATTCTTACCGACCTCTAGGGCCATGAGACTTGTCTAATAGGTGCTCAAATTTAATTGGCTGTGGCAGCCATGTTTTTTGAGATATGCCAATGTCCTCACAGACATACTTGGTACCTTGGACCTAGACACTGCATACCAATTTTCAAGTCAATCGGACTAGCGGTCGGGTGGTTAAAGCCATTTTCATGTTTTTTTACGTTATTGCGCCACCAAGAGTTAAATCGTCGCGATTTTTTTTATTGTGACCAAAGACTCAGCCTATACACATGTCTACCAAGTTTGGTAAAGATATCTCATTTTGTTCTTGAGTTATAGCTTTTTTAGTAAATAGGCTCCGCCCTGAACAACTATTTTTACGCTCCTTAACAACCGTGAATATAAATTTCGACTTTTTTTTGATAATTATTGATAAACTGACTCAAGAAAATTTTTTGACACTGGTTTGGTTCCGATCGGGCAAAAAACCTAGGACTTGTTTGCAAAAGTAGTTTTTTGACAAAATTAAAAATGGCGGAAAATCTATAATGGCGGAAATGAAATCGGAGATATACGTTTTGTTTGTCATGGACTCACCTTTCCAATGATATAAGACACTTGAGTCTACGTCATACGGTTTAGGAGTTATAAGCCATTTTGCGCTTTTGATTGCTGTAGCGCCACCTATTGTCCAATCGGGTTCATACTCTGACAACATTAGCCTCGATTTTCGTACTATCATCTGATGAAGTTTCAAGTCTCTAGCATTTACGCTTTGGTCTGCACGATCACAGTTTAAATATGATTGAACAATATTAGTTTAGAGGATAAGCCAATGAGTGGTCTTCTGCTGCCATCTGGTGGCAATTTTAGGTAATACGCCATAATATATTTGAGATAAATTAATTTGACAAAATGTGATTGTAAATATTGTAATAATGACTTTATAATGTGTAAATAGGAATTATAGAACATGATAAGTAAATAGTATGAAAAAAATGACTATTTATGCCCAGCAGGTGGCAGCAGAGAACCACTCATTGGCTCATTTTCATTTTAAATGTCTGTTTTTTAATGTCTTCAAACGTGCTTAACTCACATGCACATTTTGTTGGTGATATAAATATTTGAAATAAATGATGGGTAACAAATAGCTTATTCCAGGTCTTCCCCTTTAAAACATATTTTCAGGCATTATTTTAATTGTAATTTAATAATTATTGTAAAAACATTAATCAAATGAACAAATTAATTGATAAGCATTGACAAAATGTCATTTTCAATGCTATTATAATGTTTTTTTAGAGTTTATATATATGCTTAGTGGACAGAATGAACCAATTAGTGGTCTTCTGCTGCCCTCTGCTGGACATTCTACTTATTAATAAAGTCTTTTCACAGTTGCTTTGCAATAAACACTATAAAATCAGTTATATATCAAATTGGTCTTCCATGTTAATTCCATTATGCATGCTTATACACACACACACACACACACACACACACACACACACACACACACACACACACACACACACACACTTTTTTAATGCTATGGTCTATAATCATTTCACATAGCTCTTTGTAACTATTAATCAGATTATTAAAAATGTATTCAGAAACATAGGACTACACACACACACAATTTGTTGTAGATACAGACATTTGAACTATATGATGTTGCAGTAAACAAAATGTTTCCTGCAAGTCTCCTTCAAGATTCACATTTCTCAATGTGACAATTATTGTCAATGGTAATAGCTAATAGATTAATTTTGACTAAATGTGATTGTAAATGTTAAAATTGTGATTTTTTTTAAAGTCTGAATATGACTTATAGATCAATATTAGAGTGTAGTACAATAAAAAGAACAGCGGGGGGCAGCAAACGACCACTTATTGGCTTAATATACCATCATTTTCATAATTTTCAGCTTTTTAACTGTTATAGAGGCAAATATTGTCCTATCTGTCTGAAATTTTTCATGCTTGTTTAGAGGCATAGTACACATCTTCTGACTTGTTTTTAAGAATATCTGAGCATTCATTGAATAGATATAGGCATTTGGGGACACTTGGTCAAGGCCAGACACACACACACACACACACACACACACACACACTTTTTTAATGCTATGGTCTATAATCATTTAACATAGCTCTTTGTAACTATTTATCAGATTTTTAAAAATGTATTCAGAAACATAGGACTACACACACACATTTTGTTGTAGATACAGACATTTGAACTTTATGATGTTGCAGTAAACAAAATGTTTCCTGCCAGTCTCCTTCAAGATTCACATTTCTCAATGTGAAAATTGTCAATAGTAATACTTAATAGATTCATTTTAACTAAATGTGATTGCAAATGTTAAAATAGTGATTTATTTTAAGCTGAATATGACTTGTAGATCAATATTAGAGTGTAGTACAATAAAATGAACAGCGGGGGGCAGCAAACGACCACTTATTGGCTTAATATACCATTATTTTCATAATTTTCAGCTTTTTAACTGTTATAGAGGCAAATATTGTCCTATCTGTCTGAAATTTTTCATGCTTGTTTAGAGGCATAGTACACATGTTCTGACTTGTTTTTAAGAATATCTGAGCATTCATTGAATAGATATAGGCATTTGGGGACACTTGGTCAAGGCCACATCATGAAATAACCCTGTTATAGCCATTCAGATGCAAAAGTTTAACTTTTTTTTAAAATAACTATTGCTCTAAAGAGTCCAGAGAATTGTACTGCACTGGTTTGGTTCTGATCAGGTTGAAAAATCTATGACTAGTTTGCAAAAGTAGGTTATTAACATAATTGTGAATGTTTAAATAACGATTTGATAGACAGTATTGGTTCTTGAGGCAAAGTTGTTCAGTATGAGGAGATCTATCATAATTTATGCATATTATGTGGATGTTTTTAACCCCACCTGATTACAGAGATGGAAAATACCATTTACAGCCAATACAGGCATTTCACCATAGGATTACATGGTTTTCAAAGCTTTTTAACAGTTATAGCGCCACCTATAGTCCGATCTCCATGAAACTTTGCATGATTTTTCAGCATGTTATGTTACATATACAAAACAATTTTCGTGAAGTTTTGAGTTTTCCTTTAGGATTTATAGGCTTTTGAGTGTATTTTGCTACGCCCCTCTTCTAAATGACCCTGTTATAGCCATCCAAAGGCAAAAGTTGGACTTTTTTTCGATAATTATTGATCTAGAGAGTCCAGAGAATTGTCCTATACTGGTTTGGTTCCGATCAGGCAAAAAACCAGGGACTAGTTTGCAAAAGTAGGTTTTAAACATAATCGCAAATATTTAATGAACAATTGGATTAACAGCAATGGTTCCAGAGGCAAAGTTGTTCAATATGAGGAGGTCTATCAAACGATATGCATATTTTGTGGATGTGTTCAACACCACGTGATTACAGTGCCATAAAACTTGTTAGCGCCAACTAGTGGCTGATTTCTTTCAAAATTCTTATAGACCTCTAAGGCCATAAGTCAAACATACCCATCGAGTTTCGTTCTGATCGGCCTCCGTTAACCTTGTCTAATAGGTGCTCAAATTTAATTGGCCTTGGCGGCCATGTTTTTTGAGATACGCCAATGTCCTCATAGACATACTTGGTACCTTGGACCAAGACACTGCATACCAATTTTCAAGTCAATCGGACTAGCGGTCGGGTGGTTATAGCCATTTTCATGTTTTTTTCGTGTTATAGCGCCACCAAGTGTTCAATCATCGCGGTTTTTTTATCGTGACCAAAAACGGAGCCCATACACATGTGTACCAAGTTTGGTGAAGATATCTCATTTTTTTCTTGAGTTATAGCCATTTTAGTAAAATAGGCTCCTCCCACAACATTCGTTTTCCGCCCCTTAGCAACCGTGAATAGAAATTTCAACTTTTTTTCGATAATTATTGATATTCAGACTCCAGAGAACATTTCTGCACTGGTTTGGTTCCGATCGGGCAAAAAACCTAGGACTAGTTCGCAAAAGTAGTTTTTTGACAAAATTCAAAATGGCGGAAAATCTATCATGGCGCAAATGAAATCGGAGATATACGTTTTGTTCGTCATAAACTCACCTTTCCAATGATATAAGACACTTGAGTCTACGACATACGGTTTAGGAGTTATGAGCAGTTTCGCGCAATTGATTGCTATAGCGCCACCTATAGGCCAATCTGGCTCATAATTTGATAACCTCTCCTCGATTTGTTTACTACCATCTGACAAAGTTTCAAAGTTCCAGCCCTTACGGTTTGGGCTGCACGATGCGTTTTAGCGGAGAATAATAATAATAATAATTAAAGCTGCAAGCAGCATTTAGCGGGGTTCAAGCCTTTAAGGCCTTTAAGCACACAAGCATCAAAAGACATTAAGTTTTATTTAGCAAGATTTTAAACACTGAAATAATAGATGGAAAAGTCAATTTTCAGGCAATATAGGCAATTTACCATAGGAAACATATGGTTTTAAAAGGTTTTTAACAGTTATAGCGCCACCTATGGTCCGAGCTCTATAAAGCTTTGCAAGCTTGTTAAGGATCTAATGTCACATATGCCCACCAATTTTCGTGAAGTTTTGAGTTTTCCCTTAGAATATATCAAATGACATGTATATTTCGTGGATGTGTGCAACACCACGTGATTACAGAGCCATAAAACTCATTAGCGCCAACTAGAAGCCGTTTTATTTGAAAATTCTTACAGACCTCTAGGGCCATGAGACTTGTCTAATAGGTGCTCAAATTTAATTGGCTGTGGCAGCCATGTTTTTTAAGATACGCCAATGTCCTCATAGACATACTTGGTACCTTGGACCAAGACACTGCATACCAATTTTCAAGTCAATCGGACTAGCGGTCAGAAGGTTAAAGCCATTTTGATGTTTTTTCATGTTATTGTGCCACCAAGTGTTAAATCGTCGCAATTTTTTTATCGTGACCAAAGACTCAGCCTATACACATGTGTACCAAGTTTGGTGAAGATATCTCATTTTGTTCCTGAGTTATATCCCTTTTAGTAAATAGGCTCCCCCCTGAACAATTATTTTTACGCTCCTTAACAACCGTGAATATAAATTTAGACGTTTTTTTGATAATTATTGATAAACTGACTCCAGAGAACATTTTGACACTGGTTTGGTTCCGATCCGGCAAAAAACCTAGGAGTAGTTTGCAAAAGTAGTTTTTTGACAAAAGGCAAAATGGCGGAAAATCTATCATGGCGGAAATGAAATTGGAGATATACGTTTTGTTTGCCATGGACTCACCTTTCCAATGATATAAGACACTTGAGTCTACAACATAGGGTTTAGGAGTTATGAGCCATTTCGCGCTTTTGATTGCTGTAGCGCCACCTATTGGCCAATCGGGTTCATACTCTGACAACATTAGCCTCGATTTTTGTACTACCATCTGATAAAGTTTCAAGTCTCTAGCATTTACGCTTTGGTCTGCACGATCACAGTTTAAATATGATTGAACAATATTAGTTTAGAGGATAAGGCAATGAGTGGTCTTCTGCTGCCATCTGGTGGCAATTTTAGGTAATACGCCATAATATATTTGAAATAAATTAATTTGACAAAATGTAATTGTAAATATTGTAATAGTGACTTTATAATGTCTAAATAGGAATTATAGAACATGATAAGTAAATAGTATGACAAAATGACCATTTAAGCCCAGCAGGTGGCAGCAGAGAACCACTCATTGGCTCATTTTCATTTTAAATGTCTGTTTTTCATTTAATGGGCACATTTTCCAAGTTAATGTCTTTAAACGTGCTTAACTCACATGCACATTTTGTTGGAGATATAGATATTTGAAATAAATGATGGGTAACAAATAGCTTATTCCAGGTTTTCCCCTTTAAAACATATTTTCAGGCATTATTTTAATTGTAATTTAATAATTATTGTAAAAACATTAATCAACTGAACAAATTAATTGATAAACATTGACAAAATGTCATTTGCAACATTTATTATAATGATTTTATAAAGTTTAAATATGCTTAGTAAGCAGAATGAACCAATGAGTGGTCTTCTGCTGCCATCTGGTGGCAATTTTAGGTAATACGTTTTAAACATAATTGTGAATAAATAAATAACAATTTGATTGACAGTATTGGTTCTTGAGGCAAAGTTGTTCAGTGTGAGGAGATCTATCATAATTTCTTCACATTATGTGGATGTTTTTTACCCCACCTGATTACAGAGATGGAAAATACCATTTACAGCCAAAACAGGCAATTCACCATTGGGAATACATGGTTTTCAAAGCTTTTTAACAGTTATAGCGCCAACTATGGTCCGATCTCCATGAAACTCTGCATGCTTCTTCAACATGTTATGACATATATACATGTCAATTTTCGTGAAGTTTTGAGTTTTTCTTTAGGATTTATAGGCTTTTGAGTGTATTTTGCCACGCCCCTCTTCTAAATGGCCCTGTTATAGCCATCCAAATGCAAAAGTTCAACTTTTTTTCGATAATTATTGATCAAGAGAGTCCAGAGAATTGTCCTACACTGGTTTGGTTCTGATCGGGCAAAAATCCAGGGACTAGTTCGCAAAAGTAGGTTTTAAACATAATAACAAATATTTAATGAACGATTTGATTGACAGCAATAGTTCAAGAGGCAAAGTTGTTTAGTATGAGGAGACCTATCATATGATATGCATATTTTGTGGATGTGTGCAACACCACGTGATTACAGAGCCATTAAACTCGTTAGCGCCAACTAGTGGCCGATTTCTTTCAAAATTCTTACAGACCTCTAGGGCCATGAGTCAAACATGCCCACAGAGTTTCGTTCCGATCGGCCTCCGTTAACCTTGTCTAATAGGTGCTCAAATTTAATTGGCTGTGGCGGCCATGTTTTTTGACATACGCCAATTTCCTCATAGACATATATGGTACCTTGGACCAAGACACTGCATAACAATTTTCAAGTCAATCGGACTAATGGTCAAGTGGTCATAGCCTTTTTCATGTTATTACCATGTTATAGCGCCACCAAGTGGCCAATCGTCGCGATTGTTTTATCGTGACCAAAGACTGAGCCCATACATATGTGTACCAAGTTTGGTGAAGATATCTTATTTTGATCTAGAGTTATAGCCTTTTTAGTAAAATAGGCTCCGCCCTGAACGTCAATTTTTAAGCCCCTTAACGACCTTGAATCCAAATTATGACTTTTTTTCAATGATTATTAATATTCAGACTCCAGAGAACATTTTGGCACTGGTTTGGTTCCGATCGGACAAAAAACCTAGGACTAGTTTGCAAAAGTAGTTTTTTGACAAAATTCAAAATGGCGGAAAAATTTGCATACCGGAAATGAAATCGGAGATATACATTTTTTACGTCAGGTATTCAGCTTTCCAATGATATAAGACACTTGAGTCTACAACATACGGTCTAGGAGTTATGAGCAGTTTCGCGCAATTGATTGCTATAGCGCCACCTATAGGCCAATCGGGGTCATAATTTGATAACCTCTCCTCGATTTTTGTACTACCTATTGGCCAAGTTTCAAGTCTCTAGCCCTTACAGTTTGGTCTGCACGATGCGTTTTAGGTCTGAATAATAATAATAATAATAATAATTAAAGCTGCAAGCAGCATTTAGCGGGGTTCAAGCCTTTAAGGCCTTTAAGCTCACAAGCATCAGAAGACATTACGTTTCATTTAGCAAGATTTTAAACACTGAAATAACAGATGGAAAAGTCCATTTACAGGCAATATTGGCAATTTACCATAGAAAACATATGGTTTTAAAAGGTTTTTAATAGTTATAGCGCCACCTATGGTCCGATCTCTATAAAACGTTGCATGCTTGTTAATGATGTTATGACACACATGCCCACCAATTTTCGTGAAGTTTTGAGTTTTCCCTTAGAATATATCAAATGATATGCATATTTCGTGGATGTGTGCAACACCACGTGATTACAGAGCCATAAAACTCATTAGCGCCAACTAGTGGCCGATTTCTTTCAAAATTCTTACCGACCTCTAGGGCCATGAGACTTGTCTAATAGGTGCTCAAATTTAATTGGCTGTGGCAGCCATGTTTTTTGAGATATGCCAATGTCCTCACAGACATACTTGGTACCTTGGACCAAGACACTGCATACCAATTTTCAAGTCAATCGGACTAGCGGTCGGGTGGTTAAAGCCATTTTCATGTTTTTTTACGTTATTGCGCCACCAAGAGTTAAATCGTCGCGATTTTTTTTATTGTGACCAAAGACTCAGCCTATACACATGTCTACCATGTTTGGTAAAGATATCTCATTTTGTTCTTGAGTTATAGCTTTTTTAGTAAATAGGCTCCGCCCTGAACGACTATTTTTACGCTCCTTAACAACCGTGAATATAAATTTTGACTTTTTTTTGATAATTATTGATAACCTGACTCCAGAGAACATTTTGTCACTGGTTTGGTTCCGATCGGGCAAAAAACCTAGGACTAGTTTGCAAAAGTAGTTTTTTGACAAAATTCAAAATGGCGGAAAATCTATAATGGCGGAAATTAAATCGGAGATATACGTTTTGTTCGTCATGGACTCACCTTTCCAATGATATAAGACACTTGAGTCTACGACATACGGTTTAGGAGTTATGAGCCATTTCGCGCTTTTGATTGCTGTAGCGCCACCTATTGTCCAATCGGGTTCATACTCTGACAACATTAGCCTCGATTTTTGTACTACCATCTGATAAGGTTTCAAGTCTCTAGCATTTACGCTTTGGTCAGCACGATCACAGTTTAAATATGATTGAACAATATTAGTTTAGAGGATAAGCCAATGAGTGGTCTTCTGCTGCCATCTGGTGGCAATTTTAGGTAATACGCCATAATATATTTGAGATAAATTAATTTGACAAAATGTGATTGTAAATATTGTAATAATGACTTTATAATGTCTAAATAGGAATTATAGAACATGATAAGTAAATAGTATGAAAAAATGACTATTTATGCCCAGCATGTGGCAGCAGAGAACCACTCATTGGCTCATTTTCATTTTAAATGTCTGTTTTTCATTTAATGGGCACATTTTCCAAGTTAATGTCTTCAAACATGCTTAACTCACATGCACATTTTGTTGGA